>NC_135970.1:6994958-7294958 GCF_053455715.1 Rhinoraja longicauda | reverse complement strand
AGGTTGTCGGTGATGGTGGAGCCGATGTACGTGAACTGATGGACGGCATCGAGTTCGTAGTCGTCGATGGTGATGACAGGCGGTGCCTCTGTATCCTGTCCCAGGACGTTCGTCTTCTTCAGGCTGATGGTCAGCCCAAAGTCCTTGCAAGCCCGATAGAAGCGGTCCATCAGTGACTGTAGTTCCTGTTGGGTGTGGGACACAACTGCTGCATCATCGGCGAACAACATGTCTCTGACACACACACACACACACACACGCATACACACACACACACACACACACACACACACACCCACACACATATACACATACACACACACACGTATACACACATATACGCATACACACGCAGATAAACGCACACACACACACACATGCACACACTCTCCCAGCTCTGTCACAGGAGGAGATGACCACACGGATACAGGAAAGGTTTCAAGGATGTTTCAAGGCCTTGAAGCGGTGCAGGATGACCTCCGAGCAATCTCCGACCCCTAACTGCTCAGAGAGGAGAAGGGACATTGTGGATTGAGAACCTTGAGTCCTTTCACTGTGAGTGTGCAGAAGCCTGTGTGATTGGCAGAAGGAGCAGCACCTCACACACCACCCACGCCACAGTACATCTGCCTCCATGGAGCCGGTGGAAGCCGGGTGAAAGCAAATCATCCTTCAGACGCATGCACAGCCAGCAAGATAAACCCATGCATTTTAACATCCATCACGATTAGTTGAGAATCTCCGTGCGTGTCTGTGAGTGTGTTTGTTGACGGTTTAAAGTTCCCTCTCTCTCCTCAGCCTCATTAACTGTTGCACCATATACTGTTGTCAAATAACCGTATCTATGTGTCTCATTTATCAGTGTGAATTCATCAATTGGTTTGCTTCCTCCAGAACCAATTGTATTTGCACACTCAATGTGACAACATCACTTTGTGCGAGCCAGCCTTTAGATGAGAGCTGTGATTTGTGGGGGAGTCCAAGCCCCGGGAAACCGACCCAATAGCCCTCAGTCATCAACACTTTGCAGTCATGTTGTGGCCGCTGTGTTGATGATCTTGTACTCTCCAGCTTCCTCTTGAATGGATGAAGGACACTCTATTAGCCCATGTCACAAGTCACAGTGAGATTCTTTGCTTTGCACACCCGAGGTATGTTCCCCTTTGTTCTCGGTGGCCTTGTCCGACCTCCGGCACCGTCCCTTGGCCCAACCTCGACCTCCGGCTCACCCTTGACTGCCACCAGGTCATCCCCATGAGGATTCCGCAGGCGCCTGCCCAGAGTCTGGCCGCAGGGACCTGCGACCCGACTTCACCGCGGCCTCCTGGGAGCGTCCACTGCACAGAACAGTCGCCAGGCTGGTTGATTCCTCCACGTGGCACAAGCAAGAGCTGAGAGCAAGAAATGGTGCAAAGGGTTTTGGACCAGATGATGTGATCTCTGCATTGTCAAAGGCCGGGTTACATGACTTCAATTCGTCATGCACTTTTTCCTGCCTGTCACAACCCAGTTTCAGTGGTGACAATATACCAGTGACGAAGGCTCCTGCGATGTGCCGCGGAGCCAGACCAAGGTATACCTGGTGAAGCTCAGACCCGAACACCGGAGAATCCGGGAGGAGGGAGCCGCTGGCGACAATGGATGCAAGGAGTGGGCCGGGAGGAAGGGCAGGGCCGTTTGTACAGCATTATGGGCCCCCGGGCAAAGCAGTGTACTGGGGCCCCTACCGTTACTCTCCCCCACCCCCCTTTCCCTACCAGCCCCCCCCTGTCGTGCTGGCGAAAAGCACTTACCGAAAAGCACTTAACGATGGACTTAGGGTGCTACATTGTTGCGAAAAGCGCTTACAGATCGCTGTGAGAAGCACTTAGTGACCGAAAATGTTGCGAAAAAAGCACTTATTGAACCTACATTTAGTAGTATTTATTTATTGCAAGTCACTTAACATACACAGACCAGCATGGGGCCCCTATGCTCGTGGGCCCCTGGGCAAGTGCCCATCAGGCCCATGCGTTAAGACGGCCCTGAGGAAGGGTCCGGGGTATTGCCTCCAGCACCTTCACGGTCAGTTGCAGATGGTGCCCCCGGAACACGGAGGTAGTCGGCAAGGAGAGGGACATCTGATCATGGGCCAAGCTGGTAGAGGGTGATGGAGGAGGCCCTTCAGCAGTCTGGGGATAACCTGGATCAGGCGTCACTCCAGTACATCAGGCGCATGGACCGGACTTTGGACTTTGTGTAAATGGCGCCAAAGTATGGATGTATGGTCTATACAAAATGAATGTCACTGCAGTGCACACGTAACAATAAAGCACCATTGAACCATTGAGATTTCAATGATCTTCCATGGAACATGAAGACTCTGGGAATCCAGGCTTGTCTCCGTTGATGGGGACACTGAGCAGAGGAGATGGGACGTTGTGCTACACCTGAGCAATATGCCGATGAGACCACACTTGGAGCATTGTGTGCAGTTCTGGTCACTGTGCTACAGCAAGGATATGATTAAGCTTGAGAGGATGCAGAAAAGATTCACAAAGAATTTATTATGACTGGAACGCTTGAGTCATAAGGAGGGAATGGTTAGGTTAGGACTGTTTTACTGGAGCAAAGCATGAGGGGTGATCTTATAGAAGTATGTAAAATGATGACAGGCATAGATAAGATGAATGATCACAGTCTTTTTCCAATGGTTGGGGGATCTAAAACTAAAAAGATTGCTTTAAGGGAAGAGGGGAAAGATTTAAAAGGGACCTGAGGAGCGGGTTTTCCACCCACAGGAACAAGCTGCCAGAGATCGTGGGGAATGCAGGCGTAATCACAAATTTTAAAAGACATTTGGACGGATATATAGTTATCCAAGGTTTAGAAAGACTCGGTCAAATGTAGGCATATAGTATTTACATAGAAAGGCATCTTGGCCAGCATGGATGAGTTGGGCTGAAGGGCCTGTTTCCACGCTGCACGATCCTGTACCTGTATCTCCAGCAGGTCATTCCTCTAACACATTTACAAGTGAGGACACACTCCTCCCCCACAAGTAATTCATTGACTATTCCTGGCTGCACCTTCCCTGACGACTCTGCCAAGATAATTTAATCCCAGTCAGAAAGAGTGATGGAATGGTGGAATAAGGCACCCATTTATATAATTAAAAATGCATGTTTAAACTTAATGTTTCATCCTTTTCAAGAGATCTAGTTAACCAACACACTTCCAAAACATTGTTATAATATTAAATTACAAAGATAGCCCTCTTTCATTATTTAAATCCCTGAAATATCCCAATACATTACACCTTTATCTATGTTTTTCTGCTTCTAAATGCTGAAAGGTTTTATCAGTTACTAGACAAAGTGGACCCGTAGGGCCCAAACCTCTACTGCATTGGTGCAGCACCCTGTCCTCTCCCCCCCCTCCCCCCTCTCCTCAACCCCTCTACCCCTCTCCCTTCCCCCCACTCCCCCCTTCCCTCCTCCCCTACCCCTCCCCACCTTTTAAACTTTAAAATGTGAATAACTTTAAAAATATAACACCGATTTCAATAAAACTACTTGCATTATCACTAAAAAGTGATGATGGTGAGTAAGGTGGGCCTAAAATTGTCACGCTATCGTGTACCGTTTTGGCTGAAGTTCAGTCACAAACAAGATAACAAACGAGAGTTTTAGTATATAGATGTCGTCTAACCTGTCTCACTGTAACTTCATTCTTTGATGTGCAGTAAAGAACACTCCAAGTTCACACCTTTTCTCAGCTGTAACTGAGATTTTAGCATTTCCCGAGATCTCAGGTGAGCTCACCTGTGCAACAGTGCCGCTGCCAGGACAGAGGGCCTTGAGACTGTCAAAACGCTCGATATGTTGAAGAACTTTGAAACTTGAAGAGCACAAGATGGTGCCAGAAACGTGGTGAATCTTTATGTGCTGTTTCAGTGTAATCTAGTATTCTTACATTACAATCCTGGCTCTCTTAGACGTGGCTATGATTGTGCTGATGTATAATAAGATTTTGCTGACTTGTGTGCAAGGCATAGATTTCACTGTATCGAGGCACATATAACAACAAAGTATGATTGAACATTTACATTTATCCCAGTGTATTTTGTTCTTGAAAATAACAAGCAACCCTGAATATATTAAGTCCAAGCCGGGACAAGCGAAGTTTTAAATCCAGGTTCTCACTAGGCTATGCCTGATTCTTGAAGCCCCCGATCTCCTGGTTCAAAGCCATCATCCTCTGGTTAAAATATTTTAAAAATCCGTTCAGCTTCTGCATCAGCGATGTAACTTGCTACTGTCAGAAAAATATCCATTTAAAATTAAACAAGTCGTGAAAAGGGTTGGAGACACAAGGAACTGTAGTCTTGAGTGAAACACGAAGTGCTGGTGTAAATCAGTGGGTCAGGCAGCATCTGTGGAGGGAATGCATAGGTGACGTTTTAGGTCGGGACCCTTTTTCAGGCTGAAAGGGTTAACTTCACTGCAGGTTTATCCACACAGGCAAGATGGTGTGAGACTGTGATTCTAATAAATTCATTCATGCTGATGCTTGAGTTTCCATTTTAAGGATCCAAAATCAAATGGATCTTTATCATTAGTACTCACTTATTAAGTAAAAGAAAGTAAGCATCTTTCGTTAATTAAGACAGTACTATAGTAAAGTTGTCAAAATGACAATTCAAAATTCACAATTTCCAATTGTTAATTCGCAGGAATCTCATATCCAGAATTAGGAACTCACGCATGACTTTTAATGTTGACGGGAATTACACATGGAATTTGTGGAATTCAGGACCAGCCAAAATGTGGTCCTATTGATCTTTATGAGCAACACAGGAGAGAACAAATGATGGGAGCAGAGACTGAGAGCACATGTGAACACATCCAGTAAAATACATCAAGCCAAGGCGAGTTTATTGTCAAATGCACAAGTACGGTGAGGCGTGGGTGCAATGAAAATCCTGCTTGTAGCAGCATCAGATGCACTTAGATGCAAACAACACAAAAACATAAGAGAGACACAAGGAATGAATTTTTTACAAAAACAGACACCAAGTGCTGGAGTAACTCAGTCGGTCAGGCAGCATCTCTGGAGAACACGATTAGGTGATGTTTTGCATAGACATAAACATTGGAAACAGGTGCAGGAGTAGGCCATTCGGCCCTTTGAGTCAGCACCACCATTCAATGTGATCATCCACAATCAGTATTCCGTTCCTGCCTTATCCTTTGATTCCTCTAGAGACCTAAGAGCTCTATCTAACTCTTTTTAATGCATTCAGTAAATCCACCTCCACTGCCTTCTGAGGCAGAGAATTCCACAAATTCGCAACTCTCTGGGTGAAAAGGTTTTACCTCATCTCAGTTCTAAATGGCCCACCCCGTATTCTTAAACTGCGGCCCCGGGTTCTGGACTACCCCAACATCGGGAACATGTTTCCTGCACCTAGCTTGTCCAACCCCTTAAGAACTTTATATGTTTCGATAAGATCCCTACTCATCCTTCTCAATTCCAGTGAATACAAGCCTAGTCATTCCATTCTTTCATATGACAGTCCCGTCATCCCGGGAATTAACCTCGTGAACCTACGCTGCACTCCCTCAATAGCAAATATGTCCATCCTCAAATTAGGAGACCAAAACTGCACACAATACTCCAGGTGTGGTCTCACTAGGGCCCTGTACAACTGCAGAAGGACCTCTTTGCTCCTATACTCAAATCCTCATGTTATGAAGGCCAACACGCCATTAGCTTTCTTCACTGCCTGCTGTACCTGCATGCTTACTTTCAGTGACTGATGTACAAGGCCACCCCTTTTCCTTATCTGACACCATTCAGATAATAATCTGCCTTCTTTTTCTTGCCACCAAAGTAGATAACCTCACATGTATCCACATTTTACTGCATCTGCCATGCATCTGCCCACTCACCCAACCTATCCAAGTCACCCTGCATCCTCATAGCAGCCTCTTCACAGTTCACACTGCCACCCAGCTTTGGGTCATCTGCAAATTTGCTCATGTTACTTTTAATTCCTTCATCTAAATCAGCGTTTCTCAACATTCTTACCCTTGAGGAACCTTGAAATTATTTTAATGTCTCACGGAACATCTACATAAAAAATTATTATATATCTTTATTAATTTAAATGATTTAACAGATTGAAGACTTTATTATAATACCCAAGAATTTTCCAAGAATATGCCGTACGTGTATAATAAAATTACGAATATGATATTAAACACAAAAAATGACTCAAAAATGCATTTACTTATGATTAGCCTATTTATCACTATTTCTCTCGGAACCTCTAGCAGCTGCTCGTGGAACCCAAGGGTTCCAGGGAACCCCGGTTGAGAAACGCTAATCTAAATCATTAATATATATTGTAAATAGCTGCGGTCCCAGCACTGAGTCTTGCGGCACCCTATTAGTCACTGCCTGGCATCAGGACCCTTTTTCAGACTGACAGTGAAGTGGGGGGTGGGGGCGGGGGTGGGGGGGTGAAGATAGGAGAAAGCTGGTAGAAAACAATACCTGGCCAGTGATAAGTGGAACACATGAGGTATGAGTGGGAAGGAACTGCAGATGTCGGTTTACACCGAAGATAGTTACAAAATGCTGGATAACTCAGCGGGACAGGCAGCATCTCTGGAGAGAAGGAATGGCAGCGTTTCGGGTCGAGACCCTTCTTCAGGTCGGAAGAAGGTTATTGACCCAAACACATGAGGTAGTTTGATTGACAGATGGATGGAGGTGGACACAGGCTCGAGGTGATACGGAGACAAAAGGATTTCAGAATGGAGAGAAGGAGAGAAATGTAAAGCCAAAGGGAGGGTTGTTGGTGGAAGGGATGGGGGGGGGGGAGGGGGAAGGGGAAGGGGAGAAATGTGTAAATCCAGGTGGGGCACAGTGAATGAATGAATGAATGAATGAATGAATGAATAAATGAATAAGTTTGTTGGCCAAGTATGTGCATATACAAGGAATGTGCCTTGGTGCTCCGCTCACAAATGACATCACAAACATACAGTTAACAATTAAGAATAAAGCCTAACCACATCAAAACAATAAGGATACACCATTACGGTCTAAACATATGGGTGAAAATAAACCAGAACAAAAAAGAGACTACAGACTTTGGTTATCGAGTAGAACTATCACTCGTGGAAAAAAGCTGTTTTTGTGTCCGGCTGTGGCTGCTTTGACAGTCTGGAGTCGCCTTCCAGAGGGAAGTGCTTCGAAGAGTTTGTGGCCAGGGTGAGAGGGGTCAGAGATGATCTTGCCCGCTCGTTTCCAGCCCCTTGCAGTGTACAGTTCGTCAATGGGGGGAAGGTTGCAGCCAACAACCTTCTCAGCTGTGCGAATGATCCGTTGCAGCCTCCGGATGTCGTGCTTGGTGGCTGAGCCAAACCAGACCATGATGGAGAAGGTGAGGACGGACTCAATGATAGCAGTATAGAATTGGACCATCATTGCCTGTGGCAGATTATGTTTCTTCAGTTGAAGAGAGGGGTGAGAAAGAAGGGGGAAGAAGTACAGTGGATTATTTGTAGATTACTTAAAATTGGAGCATTCAATGTTGATAGCGTTAGGTTGTCACCCACCCAAGCGGACGGAATATGAAGTGCTGTTCCTCCAGTTTCTGCGTGGCCTCACTCTGACAATGGACAGAACGATCAGGGAGGGGGAGTTAAAATGGATAGCGACCGGGAGATCCAGCAAACCTTGGCGGACCGAGCACAAGGGTTTGGAGAAACAGTCATCAAGTCTGTGCTTGGTCTTGCCGATGTAAACGAGGTCACATTCGGAATACCTAATGCAGTAGTTGATGTTCGTGAAAATGCACAAGAACCTTACCTGGAAGAACTGCCGGGGTCCCTGGATTGAGGTGAGGGAGGTATAGGGACAGGTGTTACATCTCCTGGGGAGGGGATAGTTTGGGTGGAAAGGGATGAGTGAACCAAAGAGTTGCAGAGGGAGCAAGGGATGGGGCCTGGTACCTATGACTGGTGGTGGGATCACGTTTATGGGGACAGAAATGTCGGAGAAGGGTCTTGGCCAGCCAGTGGCCAGAGAGGGAGGGTGAGGAAAGATGGAATCAGTGACCCAGCCCATGGGTGGCTGACGTGCAGGTCAGGGCCAGCCTGGCAGCGGCTGAAGAAGGCGTGAGAGGCAGAGGTGGCATCAGAGTTGGTGTGCCGTGCCTGGGAGGCATTGGTGAGGCTGTGAGGGTTGGCGGTGGTGCCGGTTGGCCAAGTCTGTTAGTGGCTGGGGTGTTTCCTCGGCCACTCCCAACTCCCTCGGCGGCCCACAGGCCGAGGCCACTGTCTTTGTAGATCCTCACCCCCCCCCCCACTCCCCCCACCGGGAGCCTGGGGTTGTCCACTAACTGGGATCCAGGCCCAGTTCCAGTTCCAGTTCCAGGCCCAGTTCCAGGCCCAGTTCCAGGCCCAGGCCCAGTTCCAGTTCCACTTCCAGGCCCAGTTCCAGGCCCAGTTCCAGTTCCAGGCCCAGTTCCAGTTCCAGTTCCAGGCCCAGTTCTAGGCCCAGTTCCAGGCCCAGTTCCAGGCCCAGTTCCAGGCCCAGTTCCAGGCCCAGTTCCAGGCCCAGTTCCAGGCCCAGTTCCAGGCCCAGTTCCAGGCCCAGGCCCAGTTCCAGGCCCAGTTCCAGTTCCAGTTCCAGTTCCAGTTCCAGTTCCAGTTCCAGGCCCAGGCCCAGTTCCAGTTCCAGTTCCAGTTCCAGTTCCAGTTCCAGTTCCAGGCCCAGTTCCAGTTCCAGTTCCAGTTCCAGTTCCAGTTCCAGTTCCAGTTCCAGTTCCAGTTCCAGGCCCAGTTCCAGTTCCAATTCCAGTTCCAGTTCCAGTTCCAGTTCCAGACCCAGTTCCACATCCAGTTCCAGTTCCAGGCCCAGTTCCAGTTCCAGTTCCAGTTCCAGTTCCAGTTCCAGTTCCAGTTCCAGGCCCAGTTCCAGTTCCAGTTCCAGTTCCAGTTCCAGTCCCATTTCCAGGCCGGGTCTCCACTCTGCCGGCTGCTCTTCCAACTATTTCCTGATTGGTTCTTGTTGGGCCTACAGCTTGCCCCCTTGAGCAGCGGATCTCAGTACCCACATCACAGGATGCTGCTGCCCTTGCCCTTATGCCAACCACGCCACCATCCCCAGTAATTTCTCACCCTATTCGGTGGGTCCTGTCGGTTTGCTGTCTCCAGGCAATGAAAGGGTTCAGTTTTCACAAACACCCGCAGTTGATATTATCCGTAAGTCAGAAAGTAGACAGAAAGACAGTAGGGTAACCAAACCAACATTGTATTGTAATGAAGCTCCATGAAACACACAAAACGCTGGCAGGAAAGGACTATTACTAAAGGTTGAGAGAGAGGAGAACTGGTTTTGCTGGTCATATGAACGAGCGTTTGTGCGTGCGCTGGTTTTGCAGTTAGACCGGGTTCTGTGTGGAGGTGTCCGTAGGTTGGGCTTTCATCGTGTGGGGCGGCCTGCATCGACAATTCCAATTATTTGACAAAAGGCTCATTGTTGATTGGAGGTCTTGTTGCTGGAATACCCCACGGGTCAGGACACCGGGCAAGTGAGTGGATCAAAGCTGCTGCTTCTTCACCTGGTGGAGATCCCACCATAAACACAGCCACAGGCCCCAGCAGCTCACAGATACCGCTTCAGTGGAACTGCAGCTGACCCGTTATGTTGGCCAGACTAGAGTTTGAGACTCAAAGTCTAAGCTCACAAGTATGTGCACAAGGCCAGTGTCATCGACAGACCATCGCCTCATCGACAAAGCCAGTACATTGTCAAGAGGTCACATCAGGTTCTACTTCAAAAGTTGGAATGAATTCGAAATACCAAATCGGATACAACAGGCTGGGAGCTGCAGTGCTGTGCTGTATCCCAACAGTGGGTGTAAGTTCCTCCAGAGCATCGTTTAATTGTCTCCCCACTCCGCCCCATCCTTTACTGTGGAACATAGAACAGCACAGCGTAGGAACAGGCCCTTCGGCTCACCATGTCTGTGCTGAACATGATGCCAAATTAAATTCATCTCTTCTGCCTGCATGCGATCCACACCACTCCATTCCTTGAATATTTAGGTGTCGAAAAGCCTCCAAAACTTTTCTATCATAATGTCACCAAGCATCAACCAACTTCTGCACTTCCTTATTCCTCCATTGTAAATGTGCCCCCGCCTTCAACCCATGAACCCAAACTCCATCTCTTTCCATTTCACAGTCCTCAAAAGCCTTGCAATTTAATTAGGTTCCTTTTTCCACAGCGGGAGTCAGTTCTTTGCAGTTCTTTGCAGGCTAATAACCCACCTTACTCTCCTTAGTTTTGTGAGCTATCCAAACAAATCATAGCAGACATGAATATATCAGGTATCACAAAATGCTGGAGTAACTCAGCATCTAGGAGAGAGGGAATGGGTGACGTTTCGGGTCGAGACCCTTCTTCAGACTGATTCAGAATATATCAGGTAGTACAAAAAGAGAAAGGAAACAGAGTGCAGAATGTAGTTCTACAGCGACAGAGAAAGTGCAAGTTAAAAAAGTGCTAGGGCAGCAAAGAGGTAGAGTGGAAGATCTGGAATACATCCTTAGCAGATGAGAGGTCTGTCCAGGAGTCCAATAACAATGGGGAAGAAGCTGTTCTTGAAACTGGTGGTACATGTTTTTAAGCTTTTGTATCTTCTGCCTGATGAAAGGGAGGAGGGAATGACTGGGGTGTGATGGGTCCCTGATTATGTTGGCTGCTTGTTTTAATTTCACAAGAGATGGGTGTGATTGTACTATTGCAGCCTCCCCACATAAACACTGGGCCCCCTGTGGAGAACCAATGGTCACATCAGGAGGGACCCACTGCCTGGTCTTTAGGAAATCCTTGATTGCACAAAGACAATTTCTGGGGAACTATTGAGAAATTAAATAGCCTCATTCAGGAAGCAACTTGATTCAGCGCGTTCCAATGAGCATCAGTCATCTGTTAATAAATTTGCCATGACTTCAGGATCAGATGAGATGAGATGAGCCAAGTCTGGCTGATGTCACACAAATGGAGTTTGCTGGCAGTTGCCAAGGTCCTGGTTTAGCTACGACAAGGGTCACATTACAGTAAGATGACCAGGCAGTGGCAGCTTCAGGAGCCCGAGTGCTGAGCCAACACTCGACACACTGTCACTTCCTGAATCTCCTGCGCTGGCCGGTGGAGATTTGATAAACCCTGGCGTCAGAGCCGCTGGAGGGTTCAGATATCTGCTGCCTTCCACCGCACCACAGTGCCTTCCCGCTGACATTATCCTGGTGGCTGAGGTCAAGCTTGAAACTTAAGTCATTAAATAAAGAATTGGAAAGGCCTGTATTGATGATGAAGCAACCAGGCAGGTAAAAGTCCACTGTTCACTCAGGCCCTTCATCGGAGGGATTTACCTGTCCTCTCGTCGGCTGACTTGGTCTTTGCTGTGCCCAGCAATGTCACACAGTCATAGAATGATAGAGCAGGCTCTTCGGCCCTCCTGTCCCTGCCAACCATTGGTTTTCTCCCACACCCTGCAGATCTAAAGTTGGCAATTGCAAATTGCCCCTAGTGTGGGGCAGTGCTGGAGTGCGGAGAGTTTGGGGAGAATAAAATGGGATTAATATTTGATTAGTGTAAATGAGTGGTTGATAGCCTGTACAGGCCTGATGGGCCAATGGGTCTGTTTCTGTGCTGTGTGAGTTGATGACACCACTTTGTGAAGGGCACGAAGGGATGGGCAATAGATGGTGGCTGCCCTGGTTGTAGACATGGAACAAAGCAGAGCTGTGCAGTTAGTTATTAGTGGTTGTTTTCTGGCTGTCTGGGGAGAGGCTGGGCTGGGCCTGTGGAAAGAGCAAGGCTGACTCCTTTATATAAAGACGATCTCAGAGCGACACTGTACTCCTTTAAAGTCCTGCTGACTGCTGACTGGCACCATGAGACAGCGACAGCATCTGGGAAATATGCCAGGCCTCCCAGGCAGCTGAGGTATGGAGCGGAGGGGGAGAGGGTGACGGTGTGTGGGGCCCACAGACAGGCACAGCAGTGGGCAGGGTCACAAACACACTGCAGGGTGGGGGAGGGGAGGGGAGGGGAGGGGAGGGGAGGCATGCATGGGAGGGGTGAGGGGTCAGGACATAACCCCAGGCATGAGAGGAAAGATGAGGAAGTCTCACCCTGCACAGATTAGCTGGTGGCTTTGAATGGAATGGGTAGCCAGGACTGGCAAGTGGTTATTGTACGTCTGAAACCCAGCGGCCTCTCGTACACAGGACAACTGCTCCTCAGTCACTGCACAAAGGGATTTAACTCCAAGGAATAGGCTCCTGTCTCGGGCTCTGTCAGGCTGTGGATTGTTTGATCTACGGTCCGGAATGGCAACACAGTGAGGCAGGAGAGGAACAGCAGCAGCTGAATATCCCATGGCCACGGCAGCAGCTTCACAAGCCGGCAGGCCCGGGCCTTATAATGCCATTCGGCCCACTGGGCACATGCCAGCAATGGATGCATCCCGTCAGTCCCATTACCTCTCCGCTTATTTCATTGTGGCAACTCGTTCACACCCTTGCATCAGGAAGTGGCAGCTTCAGGAATAAAGGGGAGGCCATTTAAAATTGAGGTTAGAGAGTTGTGAAGTCGTGGAATCTGCCACAGAAGGCAGTGGAGGCCAATATACTGGATGAATTTAAAAGAGAGTTAGATAGAGCTCTAGAGGCTAGTGGAATCAAGGGATATGGGGAGAAGGCAGGCACGGGTTACTGATTGTGGATGATCAGCCATGATCACAATGAATGGTGGTTCTGGCTCGAAGGGCCTCCTCCTGCACCTATTTTCTATGTTTCTATGTTTCTATCACCTCCCCCCAGAATCTACCGCTCACAAATTCCAACTTATAGCTGACAATTAACCCACTGGCCTGCACATTGTTAGGGTGAGGGAGAAACCAAGATATTCAAAGGAAATCCACGTGGTCACATGGAGAACATGCAAACTCCACATAGACTGTACTGAGGTCAGGATTGAACCGGGATTTCTGGAGTTCTGAGGCTGTGCCACTCCAGTTACCCACAGAGTGCTTCATTAGCTGGGGCGGAACTCCAGCCACTGCAGAGACCCTCTTCCCAGAGAGTCTGCCTTGGTCTCCTGGCTGGAGGTCAATCTCCACCACGTGGTCCTCCCAGTCGGAGGGGGTCTGAGAGATGAGGAGGGGGTTTCCAATCCTGGTGCAGCAAGACCGCTTGGGAGTAATGCGACACAGAGCCAGGAATAGCCCTGTCACACGGCCAGCTGGAGTTTAACAACAGGGAACCATCAATCCAAGCCTGGACCCGGCAGTGAACTCTCCAGCCATACCTGACCCTCCTTCTCTGTCGGTATCAGAACCGGGTGTTTCTGCTGCCAGTCAACCATCACACAACCACATTCATGCGGACAAGGTGCCTATCTGGGCCATGTGCCTGCACATGTGTCTGTCTCCAAACCATTCCTATGCTGTACTTAGGGTTGCCAACTGTCCCGTATTAGCCCGGACATCCCGTATATTGGGCTAAATTGGTTTGTCCCGTACGGGACCGCTCTTGCCCTGGACAACTCCTGCCCCACTCACAAGTCTTCAGATAATGGAGCATGCTCATCCACCTGGCATCATCCAGACAACGAGCTGGTAACTGAGAGTATGTCTGTGTCACAGGTACGAGCCCACAACCATGGCAATGAAATCGAATCAATCCCTCAATGGCAATGTCAATGTGACACACCTTCTGACAACCCAACGCCTTTACACTTTTACACACGCACACACATGTGGATGTGTGTGTATGAGAACTAGT
This sequence comes from Rhinoraja longicauda, assembly GCF_053455715.1. Classification (NCBI taxonomy): domain Eukaryota; kingdom Metazoa; phylum Chordata; class Chondrichthyes; order Rajiformes; family Arhynchobatidae; genus Rhinoraja; species Rhinoraja longicauda. The sequence continues at coordinate 7,281,102 of NC_135970.1, read as the reverse complement.
GTGTGGGAAAATGTATCCATGAGTGTATCTGTGCAGGTGGGCGTGCGTGTGTGTGAAATATGCTAGAGTAGACAATAGACAATAGGTGCAGGAGTAGGCCATTCGGCCCTTCGATCCAGCACCGCCATTCACCGTGATCATGGCTGATTATCCACAATCAGTACCCCGTTCCTGCCTTCTCCCCATATCCCCTGACTCCGCTATCATTAAGAGCTGTATCTAACTCTCTCTTGAAAGTATCCAGAGAATTGGCCTCCACTGCCTTCTGAGGCAGAGAACTCCACAGCTTCACAACTCTCTGAGTGAAAAAGTTCTTCCTCATCTCCGTTCTAAATGGCCTACCCCTTATTCTTAAACTGTGGCCCCTGGTTCGGGACCCCCCCAACATCGGGAACATGTTTCCTGCCTCTAGCGTGTCCAATCACTTAATGATCTTATATGTTTCAATAAAATTCCTTCTCATCCTTCCAAATTCCAGAGTATACAAGCCCAGTCGCTCCAGTCTTTCGAAGTACGACTGTCCCGCCATTCCAGGAATTAACCTTGTGAACCTACGCTGCACTCCTCCAATAGCAAGAATGTCCTTCCTCAAGTTTGGAGCCAAAACTGCACACAATACTCCAGGTGTGGTCTCACTAGGGCCCTGTACAACTGCAGAAGGACCTCCCCTTGTTATGAAGGCCAACATTCCATTGGCTTTCTTCACTGCCTGCTGTACCTGCATGCTTCCTTTCAGTGACTGATGCACTAGGACACCCAGGTCTCATTGTACGTCCCCTTTTCCTAACTTGATACCATTCAGATAATAATCTGTCTTCCTGTTCTTACCACCAAAGTCCCCACCTGGTGGATGTTTTGGTCGCTGGACATCAGGGATGACCTGCTTTCTGGGCTTCTGAGGTGGCTGACGAGGCTGACGGTGAAACCAGAGACTATTCCAGCACGGTGAGAAGAACAAAGAAGTTTGTCATTGTCCAGGCCTATCACCTGCGTATAACTCCAGGGGAAGGAAGGGGAAGAGTGAATGTGCACAATGGTTTAATAAAAGAAACAATGGGCGTGTGCTGAGAGGAAGGGCTGGTTTGAATGTCAATCCTTTGTACAATGCCAATTATTCCATGCATCTGTGGATTGTAACTAATCTGGGTGCTGGGAGTGGGGCAGTCCCGGTCATTTGCGTGACATATGGCATAGTGGCATGCGCGACAGAAATAGCCGGGGAATGTACAGGAGCATTCCACAGCTCAGCGAGCGCTCAACCATGAGTCAGGCCCCATGCACAGCGTCCAGCAGCAGCGACTGGACGTGTGGAGATGGAAGCCCACAGGCCGGCCCTGTTGGTCTGTAACGGCCCCATTCTGCTCCTTCATTCCAAGCAAGGTACTGGCTCCGTATGTTACAAACAAGGCTCGGCTCCATGGGTCAGGTACACACACCTCCGTTAAACCAGCAGAGGGAGTATGAGTCTCACCGGCAGCTGGAGCCGGGATTCATGGTGGAGTAGATGTGATCAGGGTGCAGCACAAAGAGGGACAGATCATGAGCAGTGGGTCAGTGTGTGAGTGCATGTGTGTGTGTGAGTGAGTGTGAGAGTGCGTATGTGTGTGTGAGTGAGTGTGAGAGTGCGTATGTGTGTGTGAGTGAGTGAGTGTGAGAGTGCATATGTGTGTGCGAGTGAGTGTGAGAGTGCGTATGTGTGTGTGAGTGAGTGTGAGAGTGCGTATGTGTGTGTGAGTGAGTGTGAGAGTGTGTATGTGTGTGAGTGAGTGTGAGAGTGCGTATGTGTATGTGAGTGAGTGAGTGTGAGAGTGCATATGTGTGTGCGAGTGAGTGTGAGAGTGTGTGTGTGTGAGTGAGTGAGTGTGAGAGTGTGTATGTGTGTGTGAGTGAGTGAGTGTGAGAGTGCGTATGTGTGTGTGTGTGAGTGTGAGAGTGCGTATGTGTGTGTGAGTCAGTGAGTGTGAGAGTGCGTATGTGTGTGTGAGTGAGTGTGAGAGTGCGTATGTGTGTGTGTGAGTGTGAGAGTGCGTATGTGTGTGTGAGTGAGTGTGAGAGTGCGTATGTGTGTGTGTGTGTGAGTGTGAGAGTGTGTATGTGTGTGTGAGTGAGTGTGAGAGTGTGTATGTGTGAGTGAGTGAGTGTGAGAGTGTGTATGTGTGTGTGTGTGAGTGTGAGAGTGCGTATGTGTGTGAGTGAGCTGTGTGCATGAAGACACATTTGCCTGTTGTGCCAGTGCATGTATGTGAGATTGTGCATGTACACTGCACATGTGCATTTTAATGTACATGTCTATGTGTTTGAATGTGAGTGTGGGTTTGTGTGTGTGCGTATGTGCGACCTTAAGCATGAACATGTGTGTGTATGTGAATATGTCTGTATGTATGTAATTGAGTACATTCTGGTATGTGTGAGAGCGTGCGTTTGTGTATGCTTCGGCAAATGTGTGAGTTTGTTGAGTGTGCTTGCATGTGCCTGTGTGTTTGTGCGTATGTGAGTGGATGCATGTATCTATGAGCGTGTCTATATGTCATTGTGTGAATGTGCATGCATATCATGTATGTATGTGGATATATACGTATAGAAGGGACTCAACCTGAAACGTCACCCATTCCTTCTCTCCAGAGTCATTGCCTGTCCCACTGTTACCCCAGCATTTTGTATATGTGTGTTTCTGTATGTATGTGTGTGCATTTGTGTGGGTACATGTATGTATATGTGTGCATACGTGTGTGTGTGCATGCATTCGTGTGTGTGCGTGGATGCATGTGTATATGTGTAGATGTTGGAGAGGGTAAAGCCTGTGATAGACTGTGTGAGTGAGTTAGATGCTGATAGCTTGACTGTGGGTGGGAGGCTGCACCTCCATCACGAGGCTACTCCCCAGGCTAAGCTTCACTGCTCATTTACCTTGTACTGAATATTCTGCGTGAATCACCTGGGCTGAAATGTAAACCTTTTTGACCAGTGCATGTCTGAAGGTCAGTACTTCAGAGAGTACCTGTTTTGGAGATGGCACGGGGGGGCGGGTATGGCGTGCTTCAGTTATACTGGTGTATTAATATGTGTGAGAGCTGCTTGTGGGTGACAGGTTTCACTGGGTCTGTGTTCACCTGTCCATGAAATGCAGTGACAAGGCAAAGAGTACTCCCTGACTCGACACCACCAGCCCTGCACTTGGCCGGTTATTCTGGTGACCAGCTTCTAAGGCGCCCGCATTCTGTTCTGTAATGTGAGTACTGAGCACTGCCTCGGTCCGACAGAGAGTTTAACCCAGAGGCAGCCTTCCCCAGCAACCAAACACTCCCTGGGCAGAGGCAGAACCGGCTAGATACAGAGGAAGGCCCCCTCCCATGGTCTGGGGCACGTGTACCGAATTAAGGATTTGGTGCATCTGTAACGTGCAGTTACAGGACAGGTGCAGCTCAACAGGTGCAGATTTCTGTTTATTCACACATGCAACAGAGGCCTCCATCAAACAAAACCCCTGCAGATGCTGCAAGTCTGAAACAAAACCAGAAATGCTCAGCAGGTCAGGCAGCATCTGTGGGAAGAGGAGCAAGGTCAACCCTTCAGGTTGGAGACCTCTTTTTGGAACACAAAGGGTCATTGATCTGAAACATTAACTCTACTTCAACTACTTCTAACTTGCTACAAGGAGAGGTTGGACAAATTTGGATTGTTCTCTCTGGCACATCGAAGGCTGAGGGATGCCTGATTTCAGTTTATAAGAGGCACTGACAGGGTAGACAGAATTATAAGAGGCACAGGTGTAGTGGACAGAATTATAAGAGGCACAGGTAGGGTAGACAGAGTTTTTTTCCAAGGTGGAATGTCAGAGACTAGAGGGAGAAGCTTTCAGGTGAGAGAGGGAAAGTTTAAAGGAGATGCGCGAGACAGGTATTTTTACCCAGACAGAGGTGTGTACCTGGAACACACTGCCAACAGAGTGGTGGAGGCAGATACGATAACAACGTTAAAGAGGCATTTACACAGTATGTGAACAGGCAAGGAATGGGAGGATACAGGCCTTATGCAGGCAGATGCAATTAATTTAAATAGGTGTGATTCATTCACAAAGTGCTGGAGTAACTCAGCAGATCGGGTCTTTATTCTTTGGAGCGTAGAAGGTTGAGGGGGGACTTGATAGAGGTTTTAAAAATTTTAAGAGGGACGGACAGAGTTGACGTGGGTAGGCTTTTCCCTTTGAGAGTGGGGAAGATTCCAACAAGGGGACATAACTTCAGAATTAAGGGACAAAAGTTTAGGGGTAACATGAGGGGTAACTTCTTTATGGCTGTATGGAATGAGCTTCCGGTGGAAGTGGTGGAGGCAGGCTCGATTTTATTATTTAAGAGTAAATTGGATAGGTATATGGATGGGAGGGGATTGGAGGGTTATGGTCTGAGAGCAGGTAGATGAGACTAGGGCAGAGAAAGTGGTCGGCGTGGACTGGTAGGGCCGAACGGGCCTGTTTCCGTGCTGTAATTGTTATATGGTTATATGGTTATATGGTCAGGCAGCATCTCAGGAGAGGAATGGGTGACGTTTCGGGTCGAGACCCTTCTTCAGACTTTGTTGACCTGCTGAGTTACTCCAGCACTTTGTGAATAAATACCTTCGATTTGTACCAGCATCTGCAGTTATATTCTTACACTAAATAGGTGTGATGGTCAGTGCAGACATGGTGCATCAAGAAGCCTGTTCCTGAATAATTCTACGTTCCATGTCCTGTGTTCTTTGTGCTGGTTTTGTACGTGTTTAAGGTACAGACTGACTGTTGTGTGGAGAGCAGCCTGTTGTACACTGCTACAGTATGTCAGCTGTGGCATGAGATACACATGGTGGAGGTTCAATACAATCACATCACATGCAGTATAGTTTGTACGGTCAGTAGACAACCCAGGTAGAGTACAGACGGGGCAGATGTAGGCAGGGGCTAAATAACACCACACTGCAGAGACACCACAGGGTGAACACAGAGTTCCTGCACACTGTCCCATCACACATTCCCACCGCACAGGTCAGATGTGGAGTAAAGACTCCTTAGTACTAGTACAGTAGGGCTAGATAAAGAATAATACTCTTTAATGAGGTTAAATACAGAATAAAGGTCCCCCAACTTAGGGCATTAGAGTCAGAAGGAAACTTCCCCAATACTGGTGGAGTGGGGAAGGTACAGAGGAGGTAAGCTGTCTAAATGCTGGCATGGCAGAGGTTAATGGCAGAGTTCAAGTTCAAGTTCAAAAACACTTTATTTGTCCCCGTGGGGTAATTTACAAAGCCACGTAGAATTACTGCAGCAGAATGCGGTTAAATACACAATAAATCTCTCTCAAAACTGCTGCAAGATGGTAGACACAGAGATAAAAATTAGAGGCAAACTTGACCAATGATGGCACAGCAGGGGTTAAACAGAATAAAGCTTCCTCTGCACTTTCACACTAGGGGTCGATGCCGAGTAAAGCTCCCTCAATAGCGTCAAATAGGAGGTGACTGCAAAATAATATTCGCTGAGCACATGGGTTGACATCAGGAATAACACTTGCTCTGTACTGAAACAGTTAGGCGAAGTGTATGCATAGCCTCTGAGAATGTCGGAAAGAATTTTTTGCACAGTACCTGTTTTGTAAATATATTTTTTACACTGAATAAAGTTTATTTTAATTTTGTAAACAAGGTTAGGTGGAGAGTAAGGGTCATGCCTCGAGAAAAGTGAAAAAAACTGCAGATGCTGGAAATCAGAAATAAAATCAGAACATTCAACCGCTCATGTAGAGAGGTGAACAGGGTTAACCTCCCAACCGAGGGCCTTGATCTTGAAACGTCAACTCTGCTTCACCCTCCAGGCATGCTGCTTGACCTGCTGAGTGCTCCTGGCATGTTCTGTTTGAATGAAATGGTGTCAATGTTACAGATCCAAGACTTCCCATTTGTTCTCACAAGTTCGCAATTAACATTTGTTCTGGCCTCCTCTGATACAAACCTTAAAGAGTAACGTGTAGGAAGGAACTGCAGACGCTGGATTGTGCCGAACAGAGACACAAAATGCCAGAGTAACTCTGTGGGAGAGACAGAAGGAATCTTCCCACCCTGCCTCCTGTAAAGACTCTATCCCCTACTCCCAATTCCCCCGTCTACGCCGCATCTGCACCCAAGATGAGGTGTTCCATACCAAGATATATGAGATATCTTCATCCTTTAGGGAATGGGGGTTCCAGCATAGATGAGGCCCTCACACATGTCTCCTCGGTATCCCACAGCTCCACTCTTGTTCCCCCTCCCCCAGTCACAACAGGGACAGAGTCCCTCTATTCCTTACCCTCCACCCCATCAGCCGTCACATACAGCACGATCCTCCGACATATTTGCCACTTCTAAGGAGATCCCACCACAAGTCATATCTTCCCATCTCCACCTTCAGCAGAGACCGTTCCCTCCGCAACTCCCTGGTTAACTCATCCCCTCCCACCTAAACCACCCCTTCTCCAGGTACCTTCCCCTGCAACCGCAGGAGATGCAACACCTGTCCTGAAACCTCCCCCCTCACCCCTGTCCAGGGACCCCGACAGTCCTTTCAGGTGAGGCAGAGGTTCACTTGCACCTTCTCCAACCTTATCAAGTGTATCCACTGTTCCAGGTGTGGACTCTTATATATCGGCGAGACCAAGTGCAGGCTCGGCGATTGTTTTGCTGAGCACCTCCTCTCAGTCCGCCTTAGCTCATGCGATCTCCCGGTTGCTACACACTTTAATTCCCTCTCCCATTCCCACACTGACTCTATCCTGGGCCTCCTCCACTGTCAAAGGTGAGGCCCAGCGCCAATTGGAGAAACAGCACCTCATATTTCTCTTGGGCAGCTTACAACCCAGCGTTATGAATATTGATTCCTCTAATTTCAAGTAACCCTTGCATTCTCTTTCTTTCCGTCCCTCCCCCACACTAGTCGTCTTGCTAGTTTCACTGTTCATATCCTTTCATTATCACCTCTTCTATAAGCCAACAATGGACCATTGTAGGCTCTAGGTTTCCTGGGTCATCGGTGCCAGCTCTGATTTGTTCTGTACCTTCCCTCTCCCCCGACTCTCAGTCTGAAGAAGAATCGCGACCTGAAATATCCCCCGTTCCTTTTCTCCAGAGATGCTGCCAGATTTACTCCAGCATTTTGTGTCCATCTTAGTGCAATCCTCACTCGAGCTCCAACCACCTGCCCCAATCGATCCCGTGTGGCTGGCGAGAACCATTGAGTGAGGTGTGGACAAGCTGATGTCACAGTTGGTGTGTGAGGCCTGTTCTGTGACAATAACGATTCCCCATCCTCCCACAACAGCAGCCTGCTGGGTAGAAGGCTCGCTTCTTCTTCTTGCGTTTGAGGCAGCAGAAATTATGTAACGCCCTCCAGGCGCTGTAGCCAGTGCAATGTGCTGTTGTCGAGGGCCGTGACGTCTACCCCTCCACCAGGGGACGGAGGACAGTGCAGTCGAAAATGCCGTGCTGCGCTGTTTGCTGGTCTGCTCCACACACGCAGGCTGCTGATGAATGCAACCCCCAACGATGCACGTTGGCGTTGAACCGGCCGACCCCTGTGCGGAGCCGGTTCAGGGCGACCCACTCTTTGCGGGGCATGTCCGAGCCGGGTGGGGTTGTGGTGTTCGGTGCGACAGTGAATTGAGGAGGTCGCGATGTCTATTCCCAGCTGGTTCTCCATGCTCCTAGTACATTGAAACCAGAGCCTCAGAGGGTCGCTGCATGACGGGAGAATGGGCGATGAGATGACAGGTGTTGAGGTCCCAGTTGCTGTGAATCCTGGGCGAGGTGGTGCAAAGGATGTTTGGCATCCAATGGGGCCTTGCACACCAGACTATGAGTGAAGAACTCTCTGCGAAGCTCGGCGGGTGCGATACCTGCGAGCACTGGCAGGAGATCCGTCGGAGTAGGGAGTGGGGTAGGAGGCTCCTAGAATGAAAGACAAGGGTCTTCAGCTGGGTTTTTAAAAAATCCCAAGGTAAAATCTCTTGGCTCTTGCAACGCAAGAGTTAAACCAGCGTAAGATTAATCTGGTGATGGAGAACTGATGGTATCAGAGGTCGGAGCAGTTCTGTACTGTGAAGATGGGTCGGAAAAAAACCTGCAGATGCTGGTTTAAATCGAAGGTAGACACAAAATGCTGGAGTAACTCAGCGGGTCAGGCTGCATCTCAGGAGAGAAGGAATGGGTGACGTTTTGGGTCGGGAGCCTTGAAGGATCTTGCCCCGAAACGTCACCCATTCCTTCTCTCCCGAGATGCTGCTGAGTTACTCCAGCATTTTGTATCTACCTTTCTGTGAGGATTCTCACCAAATATGAAATGACTTGTCCCTGTCCTTCACCATAGGAGTGAGTGACCCTTGGAAGCTTTGTGGGGAGTTTGCCCTCTTAAATGAATAACATAGTTTCCTATCGTGCTGCTTCATTACTGCACTTGTTGACTGAAATGGAGCTTTCCTGAAATGTTGTTAAGGCCTGTGCAGTCTTCAGCCTGAATCCCCTGAAGCATCCTGACCTTCCAATGGGCGCGTAATTCTCAGTAATCTCCTCTGGGTGTTTGCTAATCCAGTGCTGCAAAACTCCAGGGAGCGAGATTGCCAGATTCATCATCTGGGCTTCTAACAAGAACATTGTGGTTTGAAAGGATTAAAAAAAGTTCAGAATGAATTGACACATAAGCTCATTTTGATGTGAAGACGCAGGTCATTGAATTAAAGACTAATTGCTCAAATTGCTCTGGCACTCTGAGCCACCAGGGAATGAGCAGCATCAGGTGAGCTGGGGGAATGAGCAGCATCAGGTGTTGCTGGATGGGGGAATGAGCAGCATCAGATGTTGCTGGATGCACCTGTTCCACCTTCAGGCACCGCACCCACAGCCCCTCTCTGGGGCAGAGATCGGCCGACCCTGGAGGGCATTACTCGCACACACAGGGTGTCAAGTTGCAGCCCCCCGTTCTCCTTTCAATGTGTTGAACAAACCCATGCATGACTCCTCTCTGTGCAACCCAAACTGCCTCTCCCTCCAAGCCAGTTACCCAACCACACTCTGCACCTACCCCACAATACCACCTTGCTCTTTCTAAAACACCCCAAATCTCCACAGCGTAACTGCCCACTCGCTTCCCTGTCCTATCTTCCTATTCCTACCTTGTTCACCAGGAGCAGCCTGCAGATTAAATCCTGTTTTTTTACCTTGTGCCTAACTCCTTATCTTCATTTTGTAGCACCACCTCCCTTTCACCACCTGTGCCATTTGTGCCACAACGACCTCTGGCTGCCTGGCCTATCCCACCCATACGACCCCCTCCCCAGGTACCTTCCCCTGCAACCGTCGGGGAACACCTGCCCCTATACCCCCTCCCTCTAATCTGTCCAAGGACCCCGACAGTCCTTCCAGGTGAGGCAGAGGTTCACCTGCACTTCCTCCAATCTCATCTACTGTATCCGCCATTCCAGGTGTGGACTCCTATACATCGGCGAGACCAAGCGCAGGCTCGGTGATCATTTTGTTGAACACCTTTGCTCAGTCCACCTTAACCCACCTGATCGGCCGGTTGCTAAATACCTTAGCTCCCCTTCCCATTCCCCACACTGACTTACTGTCCTGGCCCTCCTCCACTGTCAGGGCGAGGCCCAGCACAAATGGAGAAAGAGCATCTCATACTTCACTTGGGCTGAGGGAGTGTACACTGGGGTAGTGAGGGAGTGTACACTGAGTGAGGGAGTGCACACTGGGTGAGGGAGTATACACTGAGTGAGGGAGTGCACACTGGGTGAGGGAGTATACACATATTGAGGGAGTGTACCCATATTGAGGGAGTGTACACTGGGTAGTGAGGGAGTGTACCCATATTGAGGGAGTGTACACTGGGGTAGTGTGGGAGTGTACACATATTGAGGGAGTGTACCCATATTGAGGGAGTGTACCCATATTGAGGGAGTGTACACTGGGTAGTGAGGGAGTGTACCCATATTGAGGGAGTGTACACTGGGTAGTGAGGGAGTGTACCCATATTGAGGGAGTGTACACTGGGTAGTGAGGGAGTGTACCCATATTGAGGGAGTGTACACATATTGATGGAGTGTACCCATATTAAGGGAGTGTACACATATTGAGGAAGTGTACCCATATTGAGGGAGTGTACACTGGGTAGTGAGGGAGTGTACCCATATTGAGGGAGTGTACCCATATTGAGGGAGTGTACACATATTGAGGGAGTGTACCCATATTGAGGGAGTGTACCCATATTGAGGGAGTGTACCCATATTGAGGGAGTGTACCCATATTGAGGGAGTGTACCCATATTGAGGGAGTGTACACTGGGTAGTGAGGGAATGTACAATGAGTGAGGGAGTGTACACTGAGTGAGGGAGTGTACACTGGGTAGTGAAGGAGTGTACACTCCCTCAATATGGGTACACTCCCTCAATATGGGTACACCCCCTCACTACCCAGTGTACACTCCAGTACCTCACACTGGGTAGTGAGGGAGTGTACACTGAGTGAGGGAGTGTACACTGAGTGAGGGAGTGTACACTGGGGTAGTGAGGGAGTGTACACATATTGAGGGAGTGTACACTGAGTGAGGGAGTGTACATTGAGTGGGGGAGTGTACACTGAGTGAGGGAGTGTACACTGAGTAGTGGGGGAGTGTACACTGGGGTAGTGAGGGAGTGTACACATATTGAGGGAGTGTACACGTATTGAGGGAGTGTACACATATTGAGGGAGTGTACCCATATTGAGGGAGTGTACACTGGGTAGTGAGGGAGTGTACCCATATTAAGGGAGTGTACACATATTGATGGAGTGTACCCATATTAAGGGAGTGTACACATATTGAGGAAGTGTACCCATATTTAGGGAGTGTACACTGGGTAGTGAGGGAGTGTACCCATATTGAGGGAGTGTACACTGGGTAGTGAGGGAGTGTACCCATATTAAGGGATTGTACACATATTGAGGGAGTGTACCCATATTGAGGGAGTGTACACTGGGTAGTGAGGGAGTGTACACATATTGAGGGAGATGTACACGTATTGTGGGAGGTGTGGTACAAAGTGGAATCAGAGATGGTGGCGCAGCTGATCGAGCCGCAGCCTCACACCAGAGACCCGGGTTCGATCCTGACCTCAGGCGCTGTTTGTGTGGAGTTTGTACATGCTCCCTGTGACCGCCTGGGTTTCCTCCGGGTGCACCGGTTCCTCTGTCAAATGCCCCTGGTGTGTAGGGAGTGGATGAGAAGGTGGGGTGTCACATGCTCCGATTCTGATGCAGTAAGTGATTACAATTGATGTTTCTGGCATCTACTGCGCCCCTCTGTCTACAACACCCCCCCAGAGCCGGTGGAAATGCCGCTCCCCTCCCTGAACACCCGTCCCCTCGGGACTGAGGCGGCTCCTGCCCTGCTCTTTGCCTCTCCACACTGTAGTTTGTTCTATCATTGTCGGAGCACTTTTCCACCCCATTCCCTCCCTCTCCTTGACCCCCGCAGCTGGGACCCTCCGTCTCTCCCGGCCCCGGCCGTGCTGCCCTTCTGCCCCGGGTCTATTAGCCCCCTCCCCGGTGCTAGCCCGACCACTGTCCCGGTGTCCGCTGTATCTGGAGCTCCATGCCTGGACACCGGCCTGGCGTCAATGACCGACCCGCACTGGCACTGGCACTGGCACTGGCACTGGCACTGGCACTGGCACTGGCACTGGCACCCGAACAGACCAGCCCATGGGGGGACGGGGAGGAGGAGAGGCCCGGGCAGGTGGTCCCGCTGCAGAGTGAGGGGGGGGGGGGGGGGCAGGCAGGAGCCTGAAGAAGGCGGGGTGGGGTAAATGGCCCCGCCCCAGAGTGAGAGTGTGCAAGGGAGAGGGGGTGAAGCGGTCCCGCTGCAGAGCAAGGGAGACTCTTCCCAGCCTGGGGGCGGTGGAAGTGGGATGAGGGGGTGGGTGAGGGGGTGGGATGAGGGGGTGGGATGAGGGGGTGGGATGAGGGGGTGGGATGATGGGGTGGGATGAGGGGGTGGGATGAGGGGGTGGGATGAGGGGGTGGGATGAGGGGGTGGGATGAGGGGGTGGGATGAGGGGGTGGGATGAGGGGTGGGGTGGGGGGGTGGGGTGGGGAGGGTGGGATTAGGATGGGGGTGGGGGGGGTGGGATGAGGGGGTGGGTGGGTGTCCCGCTGCAGGAGCTGCTGCTCTGTCTGTCTGTGTGTGTGTGTGTGTGTGTGTGTGTGTGGGGGGGGGGGGGGGGGGGGGTCTGGCAGGGATTGGCTGTCTGCGAGCTGTGGAGAGACGGGAGGCTTGGATTGGGAGTGGGGCGGTGACGGTGACGGGGAGAGCGCTGGGCAGCGCCGCGGCCCCCGGTGTACAGACGGCTCACAGTCCCGGGTGTCCCGGTGCACAGGCGGCCAGCCAGCGCTCCCGGTGCCGGTGCCGGTGCACGGGGCACGGTGCACAGCCCGGAGGAGTGTCGGGGAAGGTTGGATGTCGGGAGCTGCCGTGTACCGCAGAGTGAGGAGAGTGCCCGGGCCGGCTGTGGGACGGCAGCGCCGGGCACAACCCAACCCCAGTCCCCGCAGCCGGTGAGCGGCCCGGGCTCCAGCCAACACACGGCTGTCTCTGGGTGGCCCGGGGCTCCAGCCAACACACGGCTGTCTCTGGGTGGCCCGGGGCTCCAGCCAACACAGGGTGGCCGGGCAGTGAGGACTGCTGTGCGCAGGAAGGAACTGCAGGTGCCGGTTTACACCGAAGATAGACACGGAGAGCTGGAGTAACTGTGCGGGACAGGCGGCGTCTCCGGAGACAGGGGATGTGTGTCGCTTCATGTCCAGCCCCTTGTCCAGACTGCCCGGTGTGTTTGTGAGGGCTGTTGTTGGGAGTCCAGCCTTGTGTGTGTGTGGGGGGGGGGGGGGGTGGTTGTCCAGGCGGGACCATGCCCATCCCCTGAGGACATCGCAGGGAAGTGTTTGAAGATGAACAGATCGGACAGTGACGAGTCGACCTACCACCGTAGCCCGTCTCTGGACAGTAAGGACTGCCCGGGGCCGCACGGCCGGTTCCGCCGCTATAGCAGCATGTACGGCGGGCAGTTCGGGGCCAACAGCTCCTTCTTCGGGCTGAACACCAACCCCGGGCCCAAAGCCAGCAAGGCGGAACACAAGTCACCCAAGGGCAGCAAATACGTGGTCTTTTACCTGGATCTCTCATTTATATTCCTTCTAGAGCTGAAGAGATGTAGCATGGCACAGAACTGCCTGCGCTGCTTCAAATACCTCATGTTCGTCTTCAACCTCCTCTTCTGGGTAAGTCTCCTTTGCCTTTCCAACCTCCTCGTCTACTGCCGCTTAGTACCTGCCCAGCGGTGGTCCTGTATCTGAACTACATGGCGCGGAAACGGGCCCCACAGCTCACGTCCACTGCCAGGCACCCATTCATCACCTGCCTCTGCTTCTACCACTCACCCTTGCACTCGGGGGCAAGTTACAGAGGCCAATGCGCGGCTTTGGGATGTGGGCGGAAACTGGAGCAGGAATCCGCAGGGAGAACGTGCAAACTCCTCTCACGGACAGCGTCGGAGGTCAAGACTTCCTGGACTCTTCCCACGACTCTTCCCCGTCCCAAGATTGTTGTGGGGGGCATGCAGTTATAACCAGATCAATGTATGTCCCCAGTATCCCCTCCCCATGCAGTTATAACTAGTAACTGCAGATACCTAGAATTGGAATTATCACCGTCCCACTCAGCCCAGGACGGGTTGGGAAAGCAGGGAGGCCATTCGTTGGAGGGACCCAGTAGGAAATGCTCCTTATGGACTGTGCAAGTTGAGGGGTGTCCACCTGAAACACAAGGTGATCAGATCTGCACAATGACCAGAGTTAATGTCACCTTTTCCACTTGACTGAGCGTGTGTTTCCTGAGCGTTTTTATAGGGAGCCCCTTTAACTAGCGAGAGCTTCCTCAGGAGATCCGAGATCCGTGAATATGGCGGTGAGTGGTCGCAGGTGAACGGAGAGGAGGTGACGGACACTCCTGGTCCCAGCTCCAGATCAGGTCCCCCAAGTGTCACCAGATGGTGTGGAGTGCCCTTGTGGTTGGTGCCAGATTTCAGGTGCCGGCGGCACAATGGTTAAATGTGGCACCGTATATCTGTGAAAGTCAGACTGCAGTAGCGCGGGATAACGTGCAGGGCTAACGTCCGAGCCTCTAACTGAACCATCTCTGGTGGAGCGTGCATGTGGTGGACGGTAGGCTTCTGTGGAGATGAACCATCTGGTGAGGGGTGGTGTGCCTTCAAGGGTTAGATGTGGCACTCGCCCACACAGGCGGCCCGTGTTCATGTACAGTCACACTGATGTGCAGCGTGTGTATTGTGTGAATCCTCTCAATGCAGCCGGCAGCTAATGCACGTGTGTGCACTTGGAGCGAGAGCGGTAGGGTCCCGTAGCACGGAAATAGGCCTTTCAGTCCACCATGTCCGTACTGACCATCAACGACAAACATAGCAAAGATGAGCGGGAAGCCAGTGGATTGGGACTCTTTTAAAGAGCATCAGAAGATAACTAAAAAGGCAATACGGGGAGAAAAGATGAGATACGAAGGTAGGCAAGCCAAGAATATAAAGGTGGATAGTAAAAGTTTCTTTAGGTACGTGAAGAGGAAAAAAATAGTTAAGACAAATATGGGTCCCTTAAAGACAGAGGCAGGTGAATTTATTATGGGGAACAAGGAAATGGCAGACGAGTTGAACAGGTACTTTGGGTCTGTCTTCATTAAGGAAGACACCAACAATCTCCCAGATGTTCTAGTGGACAGAGGTCCTCAGGTGACAGAGGAACTGAAGGAAATCCACATTAGGCAGGAAATGGTGTTGGGTAGACTGATGGGACTGAAGGCTGATAAATCCCCAGGGCCTGATGGTCTGCATCCCAGGGTACTTAAGGAGGTGGCTCAAGAAATCGTGGACGCATTGGTGATCATTTTCCAATGTTCCATAGATTCAGGATCAGTTCCTGTGGATTGGAGGGTAGCTAATGTTATCCCACTTTTTAAGAAAGGAGGGAGAGAGAAAACAGGAAATTATAGGCCAGTTAGTCTGACATCAGTGGTGGGGAAGATGCTGGAGTCAATTATAAAAGAAGAAATTGCTGAACATTTGGATAGCAGTAACAGGATCGTTCCGAGTCAGCACGGATTTACGAAGGGGAAATCATGCTTGACCAATCTTCTGGAATTTTTTGAGGATGTAACCGGAAAAATTGACGGGAGAGCCGGTGGATGTGGTGTACCTGGACTTTCAGAAAGCCTTCGATAAAATCCCACATACGAGATTAGTGGGCAAAATTAGAGCACATGGTATTGGGGGTAGGGTACTGACATGGATAGAAAATTGGTTGGCAGACAGTAAACAAAGAGTGGGGATAAATGGGTCCCTTTCAGAATGGCAGGCAGTGACTAGTGGGGTACCGCTGGGACCACAGCTATTTACAATATACATTAATGACTTAGATGAAGGGATTAAAAGTACCATTAGCAAATTTGCAGATGATACAAAGCTGGGTGGCAGTGTGAACTGTGAGGAAGATGCTATGAGGTTGCAGGGTGACTTGGACAGGTTGTGTGAGTGGGCGGATGCATGGCAGATCCAGTTTAATGTGGATAAATATGAGATTATCCACTTTGGTGGTAAGAATAGGAAGGCAGATTATTATCTGAATGGTGTCAAGTTAGGAACAGGGGACGTACAACGAGATCTGGGTGTCCTAGTGCATCAGTCACTGAAAGGAAGCATGCAGGTACAGCAGGCAGTGAAGAAAGGCATGTTGGCCTTTATACGGTCCGAGTGCCGCTGCCTGAGTGCCCAGCCAGCAGTGCATGGCCGGGGTGAGCAACCAGAGTGGCAGCGCCCTTCATCAGTCCCAATGGGGGCCACTGGGAGACAGGCCTTCAACTCCAGTACACCACATGCACGCTGCCACACACGGGGACACCACATGGGGACCGACACACACTGGCACACTGGCACACTGGCAAACCACACTGGGACACCGCACTGGGGCACCGCACTGGGGCACCACACTGGGACACACCACACTGGGGCACCACACTGGGACACCACACTGAGACACACCACACTGGGACACACCACACTGGGACACCACACTGGGGCACCACACGGGCACACCACACTGGGATACCACACTGGGGCACCACACTGGCGCACCACACTGGGACACCACACTGGGACACACCACACTGGGACACACCACACTGGGACACACCACACTGGGACACACCACACTGGGACACACCACACTGGGACACACCACACTGGGACACACCACACTGGGACACACCACACTGGGACACACCACACTGGGACACCACACTGGGACACACCACACTGGGGCACCACACTGGGACACCACACTGGGACACACCACACTGGGGCACCACACTGGGACACACCACACTGGGAAACCACACGGGCACACCACACTGGGACACCACACTGGGGCACCACACGGATACACACGGGCACACACATTTAAAACGAGCTGATACCAGCTGACATTTGCTGAGGGACCTTCCCTCGTGCAGAAAATCCACGAAGACATGTCCACTACGTAACCTTACCGCTCACTGGTTGCTTTGAGGTAGCGGATGGTGGAGGAAATGCAGCGAGAAAGCGGGTCTGCTTAAATGCCTATTAATCAGGGTGATAGCCATACAGCATGGAAACAGGCCCTTCGGCCCAACCCACCCATGCTGACCAAATTGGCTAACTGAGTTAATCCCACGCCTGCACTTGGCCCATGTCCCTACAAACCATTCCCATTGATGTACTTATCCAAGTGTCTTTAAATGTTGCAATTGTACCTACCTCTACAATTCGTCTGGTAGCGCATTCTACATGTGCACCCTCTGTGTGAAAAGGTTGTTCCTTGGGTCAGTTCTAAATGTATCCCCTATTGCCTGAAACTTATACCTTCTAGTCTTAGACGTTCATATTCTGGGGAAGAGATTCTCTTCATCTGTGGGCCTCAGATTTATATAATCTCCAAAAAGTCACCGCTGATCCTCACGCTCCAGGGGAAAAAGACGAGCCGATCCAGTCTCTCCTGACAACACAAGCCCTTCAGTCTGAGTAAGGTCCCCGTGAATCGTTGCAGCTCTCTTTCCAGTGTAATGAATCCGTCGTAAAGCAAGGTGACTGGAGCTGGGCACAATGTCGCCTCAGCAACATCTCGCTACCCTGACCGATTACCGCTACAGGATGCGGGATGGGGGAGGTGGAGGTGTGCGGGGCCGGGGGTCATGTCTCCGGGATGGCCATCCGTAGTCAGGAAAGCAGCAGCGCCCGTGGTCTTCAGCAGCGCCCGTGGTCTTCAGCAGCGCCCGTGGTCTTCAGCAGCGGCCGTGGTCTTCAGCAGCGCCCGTGGTCTTCAGCAGCGCCCGTGGTCTTCAGCAGCTCCGCGCCCGGTTCTGCGTCGCATCAGAGTACGCGGAGCTCTACGAGCCTCGGCCTTCCTCAGTGTCCAGCCTCACACTGGGCTACAGCATGGTGGGCTCCCCGGGCCAGGCCTGGCTTGTAGCACCCGCTGCCAGTGACACGCTTCATCTCCAGTGGGTGCCAGTGTACACGGGCGCTAGTGCCCGGGTTTGGGGCGGGTGCAGCCAAAGTGTGGATCTCCAGTGTCGCAGCAGGTAGAGCTGCTGCCTCAGCGCCAGACACCTGGGTTCCACCCTGACCTCAGGTGCTCTCGGTGGAGTTTGTACGTTCTCCCTGTGACCGCGTGGGTTTCTTCCAGGTGCTCCGGCTTCCTCCCACCTCGCAAAGACATGCTAACTGACCACAGTGGGTGAGAAAGTTGGGATAATATAGAACAGATGTAACGGGTGATAAATGGTCGGCGTTGACTTGGTGGGCCTTGAACCTGTCTCCATGCTGTATCTTTTGATCAATCAATTAGTCAAAACCCCACTGGTAACTCAACTCTATGCTCCATCTGTGTGGGAGAAGACGCCAACTACAGTTGTGTGCAGCTTTGGTCTCCAGATTTGAGGAAGGACATTCTTGCTTTTGAGGGAGTGCAGCGTAGGTTTACTAGGTTAATTCCCGGAATGGCGGGACTGTCGTACGTTGAAAGCCTGGTGTGACTGAGCTTGTATACACTGGAATTTAGAAGGATGAGAGGGGATCTTATTGAAACATATAAGATTATTAAGGGGTTGGACACGTTAGAGGCTGGAAACATGTTCCCAATGTTGGGGGAGTCCAGAACCAGGGACCACGGTTTAAGAATAAGGGGTAGGCCATTTAGAACGGAGATGATGAAAAACTTTTTCACTCAGAGAGTTGTGAAGCTGTGGAACTCTCTGCCTCAGAAGGCAATGGAGGCCAATCCTCTGGATGCTTTCAATAGAGAGTTAGATAGAGCTCTTAATGATAGCGGAGTCAAGGGGTATGGGGAGAAGGCAGGAACGGGGTACTGATTGTGGATGATCAGCCATGATCACAGTGAATGGCGGTGCTGGCTCGAAGGGCTGAATGGCCTCCTCCTGCACCTATTGTATATTGTTTATTGTCTATTGTCTACATCCGTCACCAAGGGCAGTGTTACGGTGAACGGTTCACGAACATTGCCTGGCCAGTGTGGCCACTGCTCCTGTTTACAGCAACCGCGTGGAAACAGGTTGAAGGTGGGTGAGCAGCTAGCGGTGTGTGACGGTGTGTGGGGGGAGGTGAGACACGGCCCCCGGTGACAGGACTGTGGCCCCCAGAGACTGGGACATGGCATCCCAGGCCTCACTGACGTCTTGGGTCCAGGGCCTCTGGGATTGTTCATGGACCTTCAGCTCCAGAGACCCCTCTCACTGCCCCAGGGCGCTCCTCGTCCTCTGTGGATATAATCTTCCTGCCCGCTTCCCTCTCCCTTTACCAACTCTTCCAAAAACACTGGAAAAATCTTGGGTCTCTCCTTCTCTTGGTTGCATGTCTTCCCATGATTTACAATCCTCCCCTGTCAGCCCCAACCGTGGGCTTGGTGCGCCGGCTCTTTAAGAGAGTGAACAGTGGGAGCTGACATGAGTTGTTGCAGCCCCCCTGGGAAGTGCTGATGCACCAATGCAGGCAGCAGTGCAGTTAATGCCGGCTGCAAGCTGGAACAATTACAGCCTTTTGTTTGATGCTTTGATGGCACGTTAATTCTCACCACCTATTGTGAAGTTGTCTTAGCGGGACTGATTACCTGTGTGGGAGCATTCTCATGGGACTATATGTCTTTATGTGGAGAGGTATCTTTACCTCTTTATCTTCACACTGGCGTGCACCTTTGTGTTATTTTATGATAATGCTGAATTTCCCGAGGACATATTACTGTGCCACTGTATGCCTCGGCCCTGAGTTTGATCGTTTAATTGAACATTAAACGGTGCGGGGGATACAGATGGTTCTGCATCTCTCCACAGTTAAGGCACGGTCGGTGGAATGTCCTTGTGCTATTATATATCCCTACGGAGGATCTCTTACAGCATGTGGGGGTCGCACGGCAAGACGGGTCGGTGTGCGTTACTCTTCCCTCGCCGCCCTGACACTGAACCATTGCAAGAGGCCTTTAAAAATCAATTGCACTCTGATTCTGGAATCACGCGCAGCCCAGACTGAGAGAGACGCCAGACTTCCTTTCGGAAAGAGCTTTACTGCACCAGATATCTGATGGTTTCATAGCCGGCATTACTGGGGATGGCTTTTTAATTCCAGATTGATATGTAATTCCCCGACGGCTGGCAAGGGCTTTGGACTTGTGTGTCTCGGGTCTGGGGTGAGCCACACATGCCCCTTGGTGATGTGACTAGGCTTGAACGTTACCCCCAACTTCATTAGAGAGGTCCAGGCAGCAAGGAAGTTATACACGTAACACAGAAACCACCGCCCAACTGGTTCATGACAAGCAGGTTGCCTTCCTGAGCTAGTCTCATTTGCCTGTATTCCTCTAAACCTTTCCTATCTGTGTACCCGTCTAAATGCATCTTAGATGTTGTAACCCCACCCGCCTTTACCACTTGCTCTGGCAGCCTGTTCCATTTACCCATCACCCTTTGTGTGAAACATAGGCTCTTCAGGTTTTCTTTTAATCTTTGCCCTCTCACCTTCAACCCTCTTTTTTTACGATAGGGTAAAAACTATAACCATTTATCTATGCCCTTATTCACAAAATGCTGGAGTAACTCAGCAGGTCAGGCAGCATCTCAGGAGAGAAGGAATGGGTGATGTTTCGGGTCGAGACCCTTCTTCAGACTGACATTACCTCATTTTATGATTCTCTGTAAGATCACCACTCCAGCCTCCATCGTTCTAGGGAAAAGTCCGAACCTCTCCAGCCTCTCATAACTCAAGCCCTCCAGTCCAGATAATATCCTTGTGCATCTTTTCTGCACCCTTTCCAGCTGAATGTCAAGCAGGGCAACCATAACTATATATGACACTCAATGCCCTGACCGACGCCAAATGCCATCTTCACTGCACTGTTTGTCCGGGCAGTTGGATTCCTGGAGCCATAGACACAATATAAGCTCTGAGTTGTTCATGAACATCACAGACCACTACGCCAGAAGACCTCGGTGCTGAACACTGTGCATCTAAGAGGTCAGTTAGATTCAATTATTCGGAGGCTCTCCCGATTTACCCCTTAATTTCAGCTTTTTCATTCGTCCAGGGCAATTTCATTCTCCCACAGCTGCTCTCCAATCTTTGACTCCTTTCATCTTTGTGTAAGAAGGAACTGCAGATGCTGGTTTAAACCGAAGATAGACACAAAATGCTGGAGTAACTCAGCGGGACAGGCAGCATCTCTGGAGAGAAGGAATGGGTGACGTTTCGGGGTCGAGACCCTTCTTCAGACTTTGCCAGGTCCTGGGAGGATCTGGAGATACAATTACAACCAGAGACATCCCTTCATCCTCCCACCACTAAGAAACAGATCATGTGATCATGTTTGAGGGCAGGAGTCTGGGTCAAAATGTGGTCGTAGAGTAGGAGGGCAGGACTTCATACTGACTTCATACACTTCGCTTCCAATTTCCATCCTGCCCTTAAATATACCTGGACTATCTCCGACATCTCCCTCCCGTTTCTGGACCTCACCATCTCCATCACAGGAGACAGACTAGTGACTGACATCTACTATAAACCCACTGACTCGCACAGCTATCTGGACTACACTTCTTCCCACCCAGTTTCCTGCAAAAAGTCTATCCCCTACTCCCAATTCCTCCGTCTACGCCGCATCTGCGCCCGGGATGAGGTGCTTCACACTAGGGCATCAGAGATGTCCTCGTTCTTCAGGAAACGGGGCTTCCCCTCTTTCATCATAGATGAGGCTCTCACTAGGGTCTCTTTTACATCCCGCAGCTCCGCTCTTGCTCCCCCTCCCCCCACTCGTAACAAGGACAGAATCCCCCTCATTCTCACCTTCCACCCCACCAGCCAGCGGATCCAACAAATCATCCGCCAACATTTCCGTCACCTACAACGGGACCCCACCACTGGCCATATCTTCCCATCCCCTCCCCTTTCTGCGTTCCGCAGAGACCGTTCCCTCCGTAACTCCCTGGTCCACTCGTCCCTTCCTATCCAAACCACCCCATCCCCGAGCACTTTCCCCTGCAACCGCATGAGATGCAACACCTGTCCCTTTACCTCCCCCCTCAATTCCATCCAAGGACCCAAACAGTCTTTCCAGGTGAGACAGAGGTTCACCTGCACCTCCTCCAACCTCATCTATTGCATCCGCTGCTCCAGATGTCAACTTATTTACACCGGCGAAACCAAACGCAGGCTCTGCGATCGCTTCGCTCAACACCTTCGCTCAGTCCGCATTAACCAATCTGATCTCCCGGTGGCTGAGCACTTCAACTCCCCCTCCCATTCCCAGTCTGACCTTTCTGTCATGGGCCTCCTCCAGTGCCACAGTGAGTCCCACCGGAAATTGGAGGAACAGCACCTCATATTTCGGCTGGGCAGCTTGCAGCCCAGTGGTATGAACATTGACTTCTCCAACTTTAGATAGTTCCTCTGTCCCTCTCTTCCCCTCCCCCTTCCCAGATCTCCCACTGTCTTCCTGACTCCACCTATATCCTTCCTTTGTCCCGCCCCCCAAACATCAGTCTGAAGAAGGGTCTCGACATGAAACTTCACCCATCCCTTCTCTCCTGAGATGCTGCCTAGGACCTGCTGAGTTACTCCAGCATTTTGTGAATAAATACCTCCGATGTGATCATGTTTCATCGCCCAGTCTGGCCAAACTAAATTCAAATGAGTTTAGCTCCTATCCTCCATCAGGCTGCCCTCAAGCTGAGGAAACGTACTTTATCCTGATGGAGGCAGAACCATAGTCCTCAAGTCAAATGGAGGTTATTGTTATACGCACAAGTGCGGTGAACACAGCTACAATGAACATTTTGCATGCAACAGCATCATGGGCAGATAGACTCAGACAACACACAAAAGCATAAATTATACTTCAATTATTCCTAAATTCCTTTAAATTCTGCAAGAAGCAATAAAAAGTGAAGTGCAAAAGAGCAAGAAATTAATGCAAAACAAGTCCATGGTAGTGAAGGAGATTACCTGTAGTGTTCCATCACTGAGGTTGGATTTGCTTTGTGCGGGTCGTTGGAAGAGCCTGTCGGTTGTAAGGAAGTGAATGTTACCAAACCTGGTGGTGTGGGTCTTCCGGATCGTGTCTATCCTACCAAATGGCAGTAGTGAGAGTTGCAGGAAAGTATATAGCTATTACTAAACCTGATGGTGTGGGTCTTCAGGATTTTGTCCTTCCTAACTCAATGGCAGTAGTGGGAAGAGGTCAGATCCCAGCTGCTGGGGATCTTTGATGATAGATGCCGTGTTCTTGAGGCTGGGCCTCATGTAGATGCTATTGCTGGTGGGGAGGGCTGTTCCATGACCAACTAGGCTGCCTACCACTCTACGCAGTCTCTTGCGTTCCAGTGCATTAGAATTGTTGAACCAAACCATAATGAAACCAGCCATGGTCCTCTCTACAGTACACCTGTAGGATTCTGTTTTCAGTGACATGCTGAATCTCTTTAAACCTCTATGAGAGTTGAGGTGCTGGCATGCCTTTGTGTGATTACATCTATGCACTAGGCCCAGGTTAGATCAGCCGAGCTGCCCTCAACTCAAATACTGAAGACGTGGTAACAGTCAAAGATCATAAATTGGAAATAAAGGAGGGTTGATCAATACTTCAGAGGCAGGCATAAAGAAAGCTGGATTTACCCAGCGACTGAGCAGCAAATCGTTACGCGACAGAGATAATGAAGGAAACAGGTTACTCAGGTGACGACTGGGATCGTAAATCAGATCGGCAAGCAGTGAATATTAATGCTGGCAATAAATTGCATTTTGTAGCACAAGCTCTGCGGGCTTGGTCCAACATGGAGATAAGGAAAGAGCAGCAGTGGGATCGTTGTTACTGATAAACGAACGCTAATCAATGAAATAAATGCAGCCTGACAGGATTTAAGGTCTTCAGAAGGAGGCAAATTACATTTTTAAATTATCTTGCCCAAAGGAGGCTTTAACTTGCTTTGAAAATGTCTTGGATTTGTGTAACATGTGGCAGATAAGGTGAAAGCGTGACCTTTATCAACACAACATGGAATGAAGTTTGTCTCTGGGGAAAGATAAAATGCAGTTCACATTTGCTTTCTCACCTGCAGTTTCATCTTTACAGACTAGCTTCCACTGTTGTCTGGCATCACACACACATTCTGCAGTGCCCTTGATTCCCTTCTGCAACTACTGCATTTACATAGCATCTTTATCAGTATAGAAGTTGGGAGGTCATGTGGAGGAAGGAACTGCAGATGCTGGTTTACACCGAAGATAGACACAAATTGCTGGAGGAACTCAGCAGGACAGGCAGCATCTCTGGATAGAAGGAATGGGTGACAATTCAGGTCTGACGAAGGGTCTCAACCCAATATTTTGTGTCTATCTTGGGAAGGTCATGTTACAGTTGTACAATATATGGTGAGGTCACATTCAGTTGTAGAGGAAAGGGATCTCGGAGTGGGGGTACATAGTTCCTTGAAAGTGGTGTCACAGGTAGATAGGGTGGTCAAGAAGGGTTTTGGCACATTAGCCTTCATCAGTCCTGGTATTGAGTATAGAAGTTGGGAGGTTATGTTACAGTTGTACAAGATATTGGTGAGGCCACACCTAGAATGTTGTGTTCAGTTGTGATCACCATGTTTTATGAAAGATGTTGTCAAGCTGGAAAGGGTGCAGAAAAGATTTACGAGTATGTTGCCAGGACTCGAGGGCCTGAGCTTTAGGTAGAGGCTGAGAAGGCTAGGAATATATTCCTTGGAGCACAGGAGGATGACGGGAATTAAAAACCAGAGGACATAGGTTTAGGTTGCGGGAGGAAAGATTTAATATGTCCCAGAGGGACAATGTTTTTACACAAAGGGTGGTAGGTATATGGAATAAGCTGCCAGCGGAGGTAGTTGAGGCAGACACAAAATGCTTGAGTAACTCAGTGGGACAGGCAGCATCTCTGGAGAGAAGGAATGACGTTTTGGATTGAAACTCCTCTGCAAACTAGTCAGGGGAAAAGGAAATGAGAGATATAGACAGTGATGTAGGGAAATGTAGAACAAATGAATATCTCTCATGTCCCTTTCCCCCGACTAGTCTGAAGAAGGGTCTCGACCTGAAACGTCACTCATTCCTTCTCTCCAGAGATGCTGCCTGTGCCACTGAGTTACTCCAGCATTTTGTGTCTATCTTCGGTTTAAACCAGCATCTGCAGTTCCTTCCTACACAGGTAGTTGAGGCAGGTACTATCATAATGTTTAAAAACATTTGGACAGGCCCACGGAGAGGATAGGTTTAGAGTGATATCGACAAACACAGGCGGGTGGGACGAGTGTAGATGAGGTATGTTGGTCAGCATGGGCAACCTGGGCTGAAGAAACTTTTCCAATGCTGTAGGTAGATAAAACATGCTGGAGTAACTCAGCAGGTCAGGCAGCATCTCCGGAGAGAAGGAATGGGTGAAGTTTCGTGTCGAGACCCTTCTTCAGACTGTTTTAACAGCATTGTGTTCCATCGATCTGAAGAAGGGTCTCGACCCGAAACGTCACCCATTCCTTCTCTTCAGAGATGCTGCCTGACCCGCTGAGTTACTCCAGCATTTTTTGTTTACCTTCGATTTACCTGAGTTACTCCAGCATCTGCAGTTTATTCCTACACTCCTTTCCAATGCTGTATGACTCTATGACTGTTAACTGCATTGTGTTCCTGGCTGCTTTGCAGGACACCTTTCAAAGGCAATTTCAAGATATTGATGATCAAAACCAAGGCCAAAAGCAAAGTAAAACGTACAAGATGAGGGATGGGGGTGAAGGGATGGTGAATGTCAGTGTTTGGAGCCCCAGCAGCTGAGAATGGTCTTTGTTAGTGGAACGATTATCCTTGGGGATGACTGGGTTAGTAAGCAACAAAGGTTTTCCACTGTACCACGGTACATGTGACACGGAACTAAACGAAACTGGTCAGAGCTCAGCATCACGTGGGGTGGTGTCTCCACGAAGCTCCTCTGTTTACAGTGTATGGGACTGGCCTTCCATCCAGATAAGACTCCAACCCAGGGAACCGACAGTGACAATCCAGAATCTCTTCTTCAAGTCAAGTTGGGACTGGGGGTGAGCTGTGGCGGCAAGAATGTTCTGGAATGCCCAAATAGCTTGAGAAGACGCAGCGGTAGAGTTGCTGCCTCATAGCGCCAGAGACGCAGGTTCGATCCCGACTACGGGTGCTGTCTGTACGGAGTTTGCACGTTCTCCCCGTGACCCGTGTGGGGTGTACCCGAGATCTTGGCTTTGCTCCCGCACTCTCCAAAGACGTACGGGTTTGTAGGTTAATTGGGTTGGTATAAGTATAAATTGTCCTTAGTGTGTGCGGGGTAGTATTAGTGTGGATCGCTGGTCGGTGTGGACTCGGTGGGCTGAGATCGCTTTAGATCTCTAATCTAATCTAAACTAAGCTAAGCTAGGGTTGATACTTCACGACAGACAAACAAGTGGTGCTTACATCGTGATATATTTGTTACATTCAGAAGACGGTGCACAGTTGTATCACAGAGTCCATGCAGAGTCGAGCCACAAGTTCACTGTTAATGGAGTGAAACCGTCGCACTGAGCAGTCTTTCATTCTCATTACTTTCAAGCTGCCTGTGTCCATGGTTCATTAACTTTGCTCTGCTGGCGTTTCTTTTTTTGAATGCGTAATGGCCGATAGCCTCGACACTTGCTCTGAGTAACAGCGCTTGCTCAAGGGGCAGCGGCGGGCTGTGCGTCAGCACTTCTCCTTCGGGAAGGGCCAGGCAATTAATTCCCTTCCCACCAACCCCTGTCGCTGTCCAATCTGCAGACGCCTCCCCTGGGTATCTCCGAGCCCCGCTCTCAGAGATAACAGGATGAGCCTTCTTTGAGACGAGACAGACTTGCCAAAAATGTAATTAAAGAGGGAGATACAAAAATACTGCCCGCAGCTAGGGTTCTGCCTGCACAGGAGACCGATCACTGTTATTGTCGTTTATTCTAAACCCCACTGTTTGCTCCTTGATTAATACTATCATTTATAATTCAGAAGAGGGACAGCGCTACAAATATTTTATTTTGACCATAGAGTTTTGAGTTACACCAGGAGCATTTGTCGTTATTACACGAGTTTAAATAAACAGATTAATCAGGGTTTTTTTATTTAACTTCGACAGCGAGTCCAATGCACAACCCTGCTCGGTATCTCCGCACGGTGAAGACGTCAGATAATTAGATGAGCGCTTCCTCAAACATTTGTCCCGCAAAATCGTGTTTGTGACTCTCACACTCAAGAGTGCATACGCGCTCCCACTTCACAGTGTGTGTGTGTGTGTGTGTGTGTGTGTGTGTGTATGTGTGTGTGTGTGTTGTGGTGTGTGTGTGTGTGTGTGTGTGTGTGTGTACGTGTGCGCGCGCGTGTGTGTGTGTGTGTGTGTGTGTGTGTGTGTGTGTGTGTGTGTGTGTGTGAGAGAGATTGTGCCCTCACGCCCAGCTCACAATGAACGAGCATTAATTGCACAGGAGGCACACGAGACTGCAGATGCTTGAGTCTTGATCAAAATGCTGGAGGAACTCCACGGGTCAGGCAGCATCTGTGGAGGGAGTGGACAGGCAACGTTAAGGTTCAGGACCCATCTTCAGTCTGGACAGCCTGGGGTAGACACTTGAGTATGCAGGAACTATCAGCATGGAAAATGGAGATGTTTCATTTGCCATCATGTTCGGCGCGGACATTGTGGGCCGAAGGGCCTGTTCTATGCTCTGTGTGCTGTACTCTGCACCATTCTCAGATCCAATGCACACTAAACAATTGACACAATCAAACTCTCACCCACTGAGTGTAAACTGGATCAAGCCCACACCGTTTGCATTAAGAATAATCCCCACCTGCCCCTGTGCAGTCGTTACTCCCATCTCCCGATGCACCCTGCATTTGCTATCATCCACGTCTTACATCTCACCTACTCACACGGTGCTGCAGATATAACTCTCCTCGTGTCCCAGGGGGCTCCATGTCACTCTGTCACACTGTGCTGCAGCAGGTATAACTCTCCTCGTGTCCCAGGGGGCTCCATGTCACTGCATGATGCCTCTCCCTGCACTTCTGCTGCTACTCAGTAATTCTCAGCGGCGCCCGTGCAGTTTAATCATCTGTCCCGCCAGCCCCTGTGCATGCCTGGTGCTTGCTGTCTGTCCACTGACGCTGCCCATCCCTAAGACCAAGCACCTCTCCCCATCTCCAACCTCCCTTTCCCGAAGGCCACGTTCACACGAGGCTGTTCCAATTATAATGTCCCCTCTCCTACTTGCGGAAGGCTTCACACTCACCTCACAACCCGGAGAGCTGGAGAGGGAGCGAGTCATACACAATCCCCAGGGACTGGCGAGTCAGCAAGGAGCGTGAAGGTATCACGGTGGCAAAGATGGTAGCGCTGCTGGCTCACAGCGCCAGAGACCCGGGTTCAGCTCTCACCACGGGCGCTGTCTGTGTGGGCTGTATGTTCTCTGTGTGACTACGTGGGTTTCATCCAGGTGCTTTGATTTCCTCCGACTTCCGAAAGTGGTTTTGTAGGTTAATTGGTCTCTGTAAAAAAAAACAATTACCTGTAATCAAAAGGGAGAGAATGAGAAAGTGGGATAACATAGCACGAGTATGAACGGCTGAAGGGACTGCAGATACTGGTTTACACAGGAGTAACTCAGCGGGACAGGCAGCATCTCTGGAGAAAAGGAATAGGTGACGTTTCGGGCCGAGACCTGGCCAGACTCATCAAAGTGTATTCTCCAGAAAGGTGCATGACCGGACAATCTTTGGCCCAAGCCTGTGGCGGATTCTTCCTCCGCTCCCTGGTCCCAGCGGTGGAAACGGCCACTGGCTCTCGGTTTGTCATTTGAAACCAATTTCCCTTTACATTTTGAGGAGTAATGGACAATGCCGCCGGGACGTGGATTCACAGTTGAAAGATGAAGTGAGATTGTAGGGCAGAAGCCGCTGAGGACAGGCGGAGCAGATGACAAAAGGAGCTGTCAGTTCAGGGTAATGGGCTCATGTATTATACAGCAACTTCGAAAGCAGGAGCGAGAAATGAATTAGCTGGGTGTCACTTCAACTTACCTCCTGATGCAGTGAATTCAGAACCCGGCACATTGCTGATTTCCCAGTGAAGTCGCTAAGCAGGTCAAAGTTGTCTTCTGGTGAAAAACCCTAAAGAAATATTAATATAATGCTTCAGCTATTTAATCCAATATCAGTCAACCTTTAATGTAGAAACAAAGAACTACAGATGCATGTATAAAACCAAAGATAGACACAAAGTTCTGGAGTAATTCAGCGGGTCAGGCAGCATCTCTGGAGAAAAAGGAAGGGTCCCCACCAGAAACGTCACCCATTCTTTTTCTCCAGTCAATCCCTACATCCGTTGCAAATATTCTTCCTTCTGCCTTTAGCAGTTTGCACGGAGCTGAGTGAAATATCTGCCCACTCTCTTCGGGCCGCGTCCCATGCCTCCAATCGCTCTCTGACTTCGTAAACTTCTCATAATCTGCTTGTACAAACAAGGAACTGCAGCTGTTTATTTACACATAAGGACACAAAGCGCTGGAGTAACTCAGCGGGCCAGGCAGAAGGGTCCCGACCCGAAACGTCACCTATCCATCTATATACTAATACTCTCGTTTGTTATCTTGTTTGTGACTGAACCTCAGCCAAAACGGTGCACGATAGCGTGACAATTTTAGGCCCACCTTACTCACCAATGTCACTTTAGTGATAATGCAAGTAGTTCCATTGAAATCCGTGTTATATTTTTTAAGTTATTCACATTTTTAAATTTAAAAGGAGGGGAGGGAAGGAGGGAGGGATGGGGGAGGGGGAGTGGGGGGGAGGGGGGAGTGGGGGAGAAGGGAGAGGGGAGGAGAGAGGGGGAGGAGAGAGGGGGGAGAGGGTGCTACACCAATGCAGGAGAGGTTTGGTCTAGTATTCTCTAGAGATGCTGCCTGACCCGCTGTTGCTCCAGCACTTTGTGTCCTTTTCAATAATTGGCTTACTTGATGGTTTGGAAATCCCGACGGTGTAGCGTCCATCGATCAGATGACATTTTCTAAACTTCCTTCAAACATCAGCGCCCTGGTCTCCCTGCTCCCTTTAAACTGGCTGGATTTTGTTCCCTGCTCCCTTTAAACTAGCCTGGTTCACTGGATAAGTTATTTAACTACTGTGTAAAAAATAAATTAAAACTACGCTGGAGCAATAATGAGTAACCTCTAACAGTCTGGGCTATTTGCCAGACCTGTATCTGCACAGTCCCAGGTGTCCCGCACCATTGGACTTCAGCTGGAGCTGTGCTCATTGTTCTTGTCAGCGTTTGATTCTACAAACACTCTGCAGTCCTGATTTTACTCAAGTGAGATGTTTTCAAGGAATTACCTTTGAGTTAAAGTTACCTGCTCCGAATTGCTTTTCCTCCCCCTCCTGTTCTTGTCAGATATTGGCTGGCTCATTCTGCTTCATAGACTGTCTTCAGACTGAAGGACAAGGCTTGGCCTTGAACGAAGCCCAGCTCAACCCATCTTGCTGATGCAGGCAACATTGCAACCTATCCTGCTGATGCAGACAACAGTGCAACCCATCTTGCTGACGTCGGTAACAGTGCAACCTATCCTGCTGATGCAGGCAACAGTGCAACCGATCTTGCTGATGCAGGCAACAGTGCAACCCATCTTGCTGATGTCGTCAACAGTGCAACCTATCCTGCAGATATAGGCAGTGCAACATAGCCTGCTGATATAGGCAGTGCAACCTAGCCTGCTGATATAGGCAGCGCAACCTAGCCTGCTGATGCAGGCAGTGCAACCTAGCCTGCTGATATAGGCAGTGCAACCTATCCGGCTGATGCAGGCAACAGTGCAACCTATCCTGCTGATATAGGCAGTGCAACCTAGCCTGCTGATATAGGCAACAGTGCAACCTAGCCTGCTGATATAGGCAGTGCAACCTAGCCTGCTGATATAGGCAACAGTGCAACCTAGCCTGCTGATATAGGCAACAGTGCAACCTATCCAGCTGATGCAGGCAACAGCACCAATGCTTTAGATACAAGGAACTGCGGATGTTGGTTTACAAAAAGAGACACAAGGTAATGGAGTAACTCAGTGGGGCAGGCAGCATCTCTGGAGAACAGGGATAGTGTCATTTTGGGTCGGGACCCTTCTTCAGACTGATTGCGGTGGGGCGCGAGGGAGGGGGGAGGATGATGGAAGAGAGGAGGGGTAGGACAAAGCCTGGCAAGTGAGAAATGATTAGAGGCGAGGGTTGTTTTTGATAGGCAGGATGGAAAATTGTTAATTGCATTTTAAAGACTTTTAGACAGACAAATGGGTATGCAGGTAATGGAAGCACAGTCAGTGGGACTGGGGGATGGTCAGTGGGAGTGGGGAATGGTCGGTGGGACTGTGGACTCGTCAGTGGGACTGGGGAATAGTCAGTGGGAGTGGGGGCTGGTCAGTGGGACTGGGGAATGGTCAGTGGGACTGGGGAATGGTCAGTGGGACTGTGGACTCGTCAGTGGGACCGGGGGATGGTCGGTGGGACTGGGGAATGGTCAGTGGGACTGTGGACTCGTCAGTGGGACTGGGGAATAGTCAGTGGGACTGGGGGATGGTCAGTGGGACCGGGGAATGGTCAGTGGGACTGGGGGATGGTCAGTGGGACTGGGGGATGGTCAGTGGGACTGGGGGATGGTCAGTGGGACTGGGGGATGGTCAGTGGGACTGGGGAATAGTCAGTGGGACTGGGGGATGGTCAGTGGGACTGGGGGATGGTCAGTGGGACTGGGGGATGGTCAGTGGGACTGGGGAATAGTCAGTGGGACTGGGGGATGGTCAGTGGGACTGGGGGATGGTCAGTGGGACTGGGGGATGGTCAGTGGGACTGGGGGATGGTCAGTGGGACTGGGGGATGGTCAGTGGGACTGGGGAATAGTCAGTGGGACTGGGGGATGGTCAGTGGGACTGGGGGATGGTCAGTGGGACTGGGGAATAGTCAGTGGGACTGGGGGATGGTCAGTGGGACTGGGGGATGGTCAGTGGGACTGGGGGATGGTCAGTGGGACTGGGGGATGGTCAGTGGGAGTGCAGCACAGTCACAGTCAATAACCTCGTGTTTGAATTCTCCTGGCTTTATTCTGAGGGTTGGGATTATTCCTTTCCAGAGTCACAACGATATTCATTGTCAGTAAAATGCTGGGATATTCTGAGGTCTGGAGTGGTGCTATATAAATGTGGGTTTTTCCTTTCTTTAAGGACCTCCAGGTCCTACCTGTTGTGACCCGCAGTCTTTCCCAGGATTGATGTCCATGGAGCTGGTGTCCATGGTGTAGATGTCCATGGTGTAGATGTCCGTGGTGTAGATGTCCGTGGTGTAGATGTCCATGGTGTAGTTGTCCGTGGTGTAGATGTCCATGGTGTAGATGTCCATGGTGTAGATGTCCACGGTGTAGATGTCCATGGAGCTGATGTCCATGGTGTAGATGTCCATGGTGTAGATGTCCATGGTGTAGATGTCCATGGCGTAGATGTCCATGGTGTAGATGTCCATGGCGTAGATGTCCATGGAGCTGATGTCCATGGTGTAGATGTCCATGGTGTAGATGTCCATGGCGTAGATGTCCATGGTGTAGATGTCCATGGCGTAGATGTCCATGGAGCTGATGTCCATGGTGTAGATGTCCATGGTGTAGATGTCCATGGCGTAGATGTCCATGGAGCTGATGTCCATGGTGTAGATGTCCATGGTGTAGATGTCCATGGCGTAGATGTCCATGGTGTAGATGTCCATGGTGTAGATGTCCATGGTGTAGATGTCCATGGAGCTGATGTCCATGGTGTAGATGTCCATGGTGTAGATGTCCATGGCGTAGATGTCCATGGTGTAGATATCCATGGAGCTGATGTCCATGGTGTAGATGTCCATGGTGTAGATGTCCATGGAGCTGATGTCCGTGGTGTAGATGTCCATGGTGTAGATATCCATGGAGCTGATGTCCATGGTGTAGATGTCCATGGTGTAGATGTCCATGGTGTAGATGTCCATGGTGTAGATATCCATGGAGCTGATGTCCATGGTGTAGATGTCCATGGTGTAGATGTCCATGGTGTAGATGTCCATGGTGTAGATATCCATGGAGCTGATGTCCATGGTGTAGATGTCCATGGTGTAGATGTCCATGGAGCTGATGTCCGTGGTGTAGATGTCCATGGTGTAG
Organism: Rhinoraja longicauda; assembly: GCF_053455715.1. Taxonomy (NCBI): domain Eukaryota; kingdom Metazoa; phylum Chordata; class Chondrichthyes; order Rajiformes; family Arhynchobatidae; genus Rhinoraja; species Rhinoraja longicauda. The sequence continues at coordinate 7,248,192 of NC_135970.1, read as the reverse complement.
ATGTCCATGGAGCTGATGTCCATGGTGTAGATGTCCGTGGTGTAGATGTCCATGGTGTAGATGTCCATGGAGCTGATGTCCATGGTGTAGATGTCCATGGTGTAGATGTCCATGGAGCTGATGTCCGTGGTGTAGATGTCCATGGTGTAGATATCCATGGAGCTGATGTCCATGGTGTAGATGTCCATGGTGTAGATGTCCATGGTGTAGATGTCCATGGTGTAGATATCCATGGAGCTGATGTCCATGGTGTAGATGTCCATGGTGTAGATGTCCATGGTGTAGATGTCCATGGTGTAGATGTCCGTGGTGTAGATGTCCATGGTGTAGATGTCCATGGTGTAGATATCCATGGAGCTGATGTCCATGGAGCTGATGTCCGTGGTGTAGATGTCCATGGTGTAGATGTCCATGGTGTAGATATCCATGGAGCTGATGTCCATGGTGTAGATGTCCATGGTGTAGATGTCCATGGTGTAGATGTCCATGGTGTAGATATCCATGGAGCTGATGTCCATGGTGTAGATGTCCATGGTGTAGATGTCCATGGTGTAGATGTCCATGGTGTAGATATCCATGGAGCTGATGTCCATGGTGTAGATGTCCATGGTGTAGATGTCCATGGTGTCGATGCCCATGGTGCTGGTATCCGTGGAGCTGATGTCCATGGCACTGCAGGGCCAATGTTATAGGGATAGAGTGCTCATTGTACGTACTCATTGTAAGGGTATATAGGAACATCAGGAGCTGAAGTCGGCCTCTGCCCATCCCCTTCCAGACCTACTCTGCCACGTGTCAATGATCTCCCCCCTTTAGTGCAGCCTGACCAGTGTTTTGTAAAATTGTAACATAACATCCCAACATTTACACTCCTTGCCCTAATCTACAAAGGCGAGCATGCCATAAGCCTCTTCACCTATAGTGCCACTTTCAGGAAACTAAAGACTTAACCCTCAGTGCATAAGGTTTAGACAGGGCAGAATATGCAGGTGTATCCAGAGGGTTTCTTAAACACTATGTGAAAAGTCCAACTCGAGGCGGCATGATACTGGAACTACTATTGGGAAACAAGCCTGGCGAGGTGACTGATGTTTCAGTGGTAGAGCATTTTGGGATCACAACCCCATAAGTTTTCAGATAGTTATATTTTGATCAGTGTGGGGTATCCTAAATCGCTTGGATAGTTTAAGATCGAGACGAAGGTGGTGTTGGGACTCTTAAAAAGAACTGAGGCGAATAAATCCCCAGAGCCTGGCGGGATCTACCCCAGGTTACGAGAGGAGTTTGCAGGGGGTTGACAAAGATTTTGTATCCTATCTAACCACAGGTGAGATCCCAGAGGACTGGAAAGTAGCCAATGTTGTTCCGTTGTTTAAGAAGGGAAGGAGAGATAATCGAGGAAATTATAGACCAATGAGCCTCACATCAGTGGCAAGGAAGCTATTGGAGATATTTTTCAGGATAGGATCTATTCACATTTGGATGAGCATGGTATTATTATGAACAACCTGCATGGCCTTGTCTGCAGCAGGCCATGTCTTACAACTTCATTGAGTATTTTTGAGGAGGTGACAAAGGTGGTTGATGAACTTAAGGCAGTTCATGTTTTCGACATGGGTTTTAGTACGGCAGTTGATAAAGTTCCTCGTGGTAGGCTGATCCAGAAGATTAAGATGCACGGGATCCAAGATGGTAGTAGTTTGGAATCAGAAATAGTTTACCCATAGAAAACAGAAGGCAGTTGAGGAAGGGTGGTGTCCTTGCTGGGGATCTACAACCATTGATAGTCTGCAGAGATCTGTGCCGGGGATCTCTCTCCTACAGTTATTGGCAAGTCTGGACAGCAGAGTGGCACAGCAGCAGAGCTGCTGCCTTACAGCGCCAGAGACCCAGAATTGATCCTGACTCCGTGTGCTGTTTGTGCGTTCTCCCTGTGACCATGTGAGTTTTCTCTGGGTGCTCTGGTTTCATCCCATATTCCAGACATACAGGTTTGTAGGTCTGAAGAAGGGTGTCGACCCAAAACGTCACCCATTCCTTCTCTCCAGAGATGCTGCCTGTCCCACTGAGTTACTCCAGCTTTTTGTGTCTATCTCAGGTTTGTAGGTTAATTGACTTCTGTAACTTGTCTCTAGTGTGTAGGATAGAAGTAGTGTACGAGTGATTGTCGCTCGGCTCGTACTCGGTGGGCCGAAGGGCCTGTTTCCACGCCGTATCTCTAAATGAAACTAAAACTAAACCCTTAATAGCATTGATGTCCAGAGGGATTTGGGGATTCAGCCATCCTCCCTGTGGGAACACAATGCTGGAACACGATATTCTGCACATGGTATTTTTCTCTTTACACTACCTGTTGTACTTGTGCATGGCTTGATTGTCTTCATGTATAGTATGTAAAGTCATTTCAATCCATTCCCCCTCTCCAGAGTTGCTACCTGTGCCGCTGAATTACTCTAGCATTTTGTGTCTATCTTCGCATGTTTTGGATAGCACGCAAACAAGGCTTTTCACTTATCTTGATACATGTTCCAAGAATAAACCAATACCAGTACCAGAGTGGGAAAGAGGACGTACGGTATGGTTGCCTTCTTCAGTTGGTCATGGAATATAAGAGTCTGGAAGTCATGTTGCAGTGCGGGTTGCCTTCATTCTGGTTGCCCACTGATAGGAAGGGTGTGGAGGCTTCAGAGAGGGTGGAGAGGAAGTTGATCAGAATGCCGTCTCCATTAGAGAGTATTAGCTATAAAGAGATATTTCACGGTGCCAGGCGGAAGAGGTCTCTGCCCGATTCAGCTGCCTACCCCTTTTCCGGGGTCACATCCGTGCCCGGGTGGTGTTGGAGAGGGACTATGCGCTGTCCACGGGCACCCTGGAGGATTTCCGGGACCGCTGGGCACCGCGGCGGGTTAAATGCACTCTTGACAAGGATTGTAACATAGTTGTATAGTAGTTTATTTAGTATATTTGTTTGCCTTGTATTATGGTGGTGGGTTCTGTTTTGTTTTAAGGTACTGTAAATATATATATTTTTTTAAAAGAGATATTGGACAAAGTTGGATTGTTTTTGGTGAAGCATTCGAGGTTGAAGGGAGCCCTAAGAGAAAAATATAAAATGATGAGTGGTATAGATCGCGTAGACAGTCAGAACCTTTTTTTGCCATGGTGGAATTATCAGAGACTAGAGGGCATAGGTTAAAGATCAGAGGAGGAAAGTTTATAAGAGATGACTGGGTGAGTTTTTTAAACAGAGATTGATGGGTGCCTGGAACACGCTTTCAGGAGTGGTAGGGGAAGAAGATACGATCATGACATTTAATAGACGTTTATTTTAGCTCATGGATTGGAGGGATATGGATTGTGAGGCAGAGGAGATTAGTATAAATTGACATTATGTAGGGCACTGTCACTGTGGAGTGAAGGGCTTGTTCCTGTGTTGTTGTATGTTCTGTGAATCCCAAGGTTTCTTTGTTTAGAATTCCATAGTACTCTACCATTGACAGTACCTGTCCTACGCCTATTTGACTTCGCAAAATCTATCATCTCGCACTTGTTGGAATTAAATTCTACCAACATCAACTCACAAAATGCTGAGTCAGTGATTCAGTTTTCAAGGAGTGTAGGAAATAGAACACTGAAAAATAAATTTAGAATTCAACAGAGGAGGACAAAGGGGTTAATTAAAATGGGGGGGGGGGGGGGGGAGAGCATGAAAGAAAGCTTGCGGGAAATATATAAACTGACTGTAAAAGCTTCTTTAGATATGTAAAAATGAAAAGGCTAGTGAAGACAAATGTAGGTCCCTTACAATCAGAGACAGGTGAATTTATAATGGGAAGCACCGAAATGGCAGAACAGTTAAACGAGTACTTTGGTTCTGTCTTCACTAAGGAAGACACAAATAATCTCCTGGAAATACTAGGAGCCCAAGGATCTAGTGGGAGGGAGGAACTGAATGGAATCCACATTAGTCAGGAAATGGTGTTAAGTAAACTGTTGGGACTGAAGGGAGATAAATCCCCAGGACCTGATGGTCTGCATCCCAGAGTACTCAAGGAGGTAGCCCTAGAAATCATGGATGCATTGGTGATCATTTTCCAATGTTCTAGACAATAGACAATAGACAATAGGTGCAGGAGTAGGCCATTCAGCCCTTCGAGCCAGCACCGCCATTCAATGCGATCATGGCTGATCACTCTCAATCAGTACCCCGTTCCTGCCTTCTCCCCATACCCCCTCACTCCGCTATCCTTAAGAGCTCTATCCAGCTCTCTCTTGAAAGCATCCAACGAACTGGCCTCCACTGCCTTCTGAGGCAGAGAATTCCACACCTTCACCACCCTCTGACTGAAAAAGTTCTTCCTCATCTCCGTTCTAAATGGCCTACCCCTTATTCTTAAACTGTGGCCCCTTGTTCTGGACTCCCCCAACATTGGGAACATGTTATCTGCCTCTAATGTGTCCAATCCCCTAATTATCTTATATGTTTCAATAAGATCCCCCCTCATCCTTCTAAATTCCAGTGTATACAAGCCCAATCGCTCCAGCCTTTCAACATACGACAGTCCCGCCATTCCGGGAATTAACCTAGTGAACCTACGCTGCACGCCCTCCATAGCAAGAATATCCTTCCTCAAATTTGGAGACCAAAACTGCACACAGTACTCCAGGTGCGGTCTCACCAGGGCCCGGTACAACTGTAGAAGGACCTCTTTGCTCCTATACTCAACTCCTCTTGTTACGAAGGCCAACATTCCATTGGCTTTCTTCACTGCCTGCTGTACCTGCATGCTTCCTTTCATTGACTGATGCACTAGGACACCCAGATCTCGTTGAACTCCCCCTCCTCCTAACTTGACACCATTCAGATAATAATCTGCCTTTCTATTCTTACTTCCAAAGTGAATAACCTCACACTTATCTACATTAAACTGCATCTGCCATGTATCCGCCCACTCACACAACCTGTCCAAGTCACCCTGCAGCCTTATTGCATCTTCCTCACAATTCACACTACCCCCAAACTTAGTATCATCTGCAAATTTGCTAATGGTACTTTTAATCCCTTCGTCTAAGTCATTAATGTATATCGTAAATAGCTGGGGTCCCAGCACCGAACCTTGCGGTACCCCACTGGTCACTGCCTGCCATTCCGAAAGGGACCCATTTATCCCCACTCTTTGCTTTCTGTCTGTCAACCAATTTTCTATCCATGTCAGTACCCTACCCCCAATACCATGTGCCCTAATTTTGCCCACTAATCTCCTATGTGGGACCTTGTCGAAGGCTTTCTGAAAGTCGAGGTACACCACATCCACTGACTCTCCCTTGTCAATTTTCCTAGTTACATCCTCAAAAAATTCCAGTAGATTTGTCAAGCATGATTTCCCCTTCGTAAATCCATGCTGACTCGGAATGATCCCGTTACTGCTATCCAAATGCTCAGCAATTTCGTCTTTTATAATTGACTCCAGCACTGATGTCAGACTAACTGGTCTATAATTACCCGTTTTCTCTCTCCCTCCTTTCTTAAAAAGTGGGATAACATTTGCTATCCTCCAATCCACAGGAACTGATCCTGAATCTATAGAACATTGAAAAATGATCTCCAATGCTTCCACTATTTCTAGAGCCACCTCCTTAAGTACTCTGGGATGCAGACCATCAGGCCCTGGGGATTTATCAGCCTTCAGTCCCATCAGTCTACCCAAAACCATTTCCTGCCTAATGTGGATTTCCTTCAGTTCCTCCATCACCCTAGGTTCTCCGGCCCCTAGAACATTTGGGAGATTGTGTGTATCTTCCTCAGTGAAGACAGTTCCAAAGTAACGGTTTAACTCGTCTGCCATTTCTTTGTTCCCCATAATAAATTCCCCTGCTTCTGTCTTCAAGGGACCCACATTTGCCTTGACTATTTTTTTCCTCTTCACGTACCTAAAAAAACTTTTGCTATCCTCCTTTATATTATTGGCTAGTTTACCCTCGTACCTCATATTTTCTCCCCGTATTGCCTTTTTAGTTAACTTTTGTTGCTCTTTAAAAGAGTCCCAATCCTCTGTCTTCCCACTCTTCTTTGCTATGTTATACTTCCTCTCCTTAATTTTTATGCTGTCCCTGACTTCCCTTGTCAGCCACAGGTGTCTCTTACTCCCCTTAGAGTCTTTCCACCTCTTTGGAATAAATTGATCCTGCAACCTCTGCATTATTCCCAGGAATACCTGCCATTGCTGTTCTACCGTCTTCCCTGCTAGGGCCTCCTTCCAGTCAATTTTGGCCAGCTCCTGCCTCATGCCTCTGTAATCCCCTTTGCTATACTGTAATACCGACACTTCCGATTTTCCCTTCTGCCTTTCCATTTGCAGAGTAAAACTTATCATGTTGTGATCACTACCTCCTAATGGCTCTTTTACCTCTAGTCCCCTTATCAGATCAGGATCATTACACAACACTAAATCCAGAATTGCCTTCTCCCTGGTAGGCTCCAGTACAAGCTGTTCTAAGAATCCATCTCGAAGGCACTCTACAAACTCTCTTTCCTGGGGTCCATTTCCAACCTGATTTTCCCAGTCTACCTGCATGTTGAAATCTCCCATAACCACCGTAGCATTACATTTTTGACACGCCAATTTTATCTCCTGATTCAACTTGCACCCTATGTCGAGGCTACTGTTTGGGGGCCTATAGATAACTCCCATTAGGGTCTTTTTACCCTTACAATTTCTCATTTCTATCCATACTGATTCAACATCTCCTGATTCTATGTCACCCCTTGCAAGGGAATGAATATCATTCCTTACCATCAGAGCAACCCCACCCCCTCTGCCCACCTGTCTGTCTTTTCTATACGTTGTGTACCCCTGAATATTCAGTTCCCAGCCCTGGTCCTCTTGTAGCCATGTCTCAGTGATCCCTACAACATCATACTTGCCCATGACTAACTGAGCCTCAAGCTCATCCACTTTATTTTTTATACTACGCGCATTTAAGTACAACACTTTAACTTCTGTATTTATCTCCCCTCTCACATCGTTCACAATTGGCCCTGCCCTTAATTTCTTTTCCCCTCTAGAACTTCTGTTCCCATTCTTCCGAGAGTGTTTTGCAATATCTCCTGTATTCCCTTTTACCTCATCTTCATATTCACAATTTGTTAACCCCTCCCCCCCACTACTTAGTTTAAAACCACAGGTGTCACACTAGCAGCCTTCTCTCGACTCTGGATCAATTCCTGTGGACTGGAGGGTAGCTAATGTAACTCCACATTTTAAGAAAGGAGGGAGAGAGAAAACAAGGATTTATAGACCAGTTAGCCTTACATCGGTAGTGGGGAAGATGCTTGAGGCAATAATTAAAAATGTAATAACAGCACATTTGGAAAGCAGTGAAGGGATCAGTCAAAGTCAGCGTGGATTTATGAAGGGGAAATCTGCTTGACTAATCTGTTGGAATTTTTTGAGGATGTAACAAGTAGAATGGATAAGGGAGAGCCAGTGGATGTGGTGTATCTGGACTTTCAAATAACCTTTGATAAGGTCCCACACAAGAGATTAGTGTGCAAAGTTAGAGCACATGGTATTGGGGGTAGGGTATTGACATGGATAGAGAACTGGTTGGCAGACAGGAAGCAAAGAGTAGGAATTAACGTGTCCTTTTCAGAATGGCAGGCAGTGACTAGTGGGGTGCCGCAAGGCTCAGTGCTGGGACCCCAGTTGTTTACAATATATATTAATGATTTAGATGAGGGAATTAAATGTATCATCTCCAAATTTGCGGCTAACACAAAGCTGGGTGGCAGTGTGAGCTGCGAGGAGGATGCTATGAGGCTGCAGGGTGACTTGGATAGGTTGGGTGAGTGGGCAGACGTATGGCAGATGCAGTATAATGTGGATAAATGTGAGGTTGTCCACTTTGGTGGCCAGAACAGGAAGGCAGATTATTATCAGAATGGTAGATAGACACAAAAAGTTGGAGTAACTCAGCGGAACAAGCAGCATCTCTGGAGAGAAGGAATGGGTGATGTTTCGGGTCAAGACCCTTCTTCAGACTGGTTAGGGATAAGGGAAATGAGAGATATAGACGATGATGTGGAGAGATAAAGAACAATGAATGAAAGATATGCAAAAAAGTGATGGTCAAGGAAACAGGCCATTGTTAGCTGTTTGTAGGGTGGTAATGAGAAGCTAGTGCGACTTGGGTGGGGGAGGGATAGAGAGAGAGGGAATGCCGGGGTGACCTGAAGTAGGAGAAATCAATATTCATACCACTGGGCTGTAAGCTGCCCAAGCGAAATATGAGATGCTGTTCCTCCAATTTGCGTTTAGCCTCACTCTGACAATGGAGGAGACCGAGGACAGAAAGGTCTGTGGAGGAATGGGAAGGAGAATGAAAGTGTCCGGCAACCGGGAGATTGGTTCTCGTGGGCTGAGCGAAGGTGTTCCACGAAACGATCGCCCGGTCTGCGTTTGGTCTCGCCGATGTGTAAGAGTCCACATCTTGAACAACGGATACAGTAGATGAGGTTGGAGGAGGTGCAAGTGACCCTCTGCCAAACCTGAAAGGACTGTCGGGGTCCCTTGACAGAGTCGAGGGAGGAGATATAGGGACAGGTGTTGCATCTCCTGCGGTTGCAGGGGAAGGTACCTGGGGAGGGGGTGGTTTGGGTGGGAAGGAATGAGTTAACCAGGGAGTTGCGGAGGGATCGGTCTCTGCGGAAGGCGGAAAGGGGTGGAGATGGGAAAATGTGGCTAGTGGTGGGATCCCGTTGGAGGTGGGGGAAATATCGGAGGATTATGTGTTGTATGCGACGGCTGATGGGGTGGAAAGTAAGGACTAGGGGAACTCTGTCTCTGTTGTGACTAGGGGGAGGGGGAGCAAGGGCAGAGCTGCAGGGTATCGAGGAGGCACGAGCGAGAGCCTCATCTATGATGGGAGAGGGGAACCCCAGTTTCCTAAAGAATGAGGACATCTCCTATGTCCTAGTGTGGAACACCTCATCTTGGGCGCAGATGCAGCGTAGACGGAGGATTTGGGAGTAAGGGATAGAATCTTTGCAGGAAGCAGGGTGGGAAGAAGTGTAGTTGAGTTAGTTGTGGGACTCAGTGGGTTTGTAATAGATGCCAGACAATAGTCTACTTCTTGTGATGGAGACTGTGAGATCAGGAAAGGGGAGGGAGGTGTTGGAGATGGTCCAAGTAAACTTGAATGCAGGATGAAAATTGGTGGTGAAGTTGATGAAGTCCTGAATGGTGTCAGATTAGGAAAAGGGGAGGTGCAACAAGACCTGGGTGTCCTCGAACATCAGTCACTGAAAGTAAGCACGCAGGTACAGCAGGCAGTGAGGAAAGCTAATGGCATGTTGGCCTTCATTGCGAGATGATTTGAGTTTAGGAGCAAGGAGGTCCTACTGTATAAGAAAATAACTGCAGATGCTGATACAAATCGATTTATTCACAAAATGCTGGAGTAACTCAGCAGGTGAGGCAGCATCTCGGGAGAGAAGGAATGGGTGACGTTTCGGGTGATGTTTCGTGCCGAGACCCTTCTTCAGTCAGGTCTGAAGAAGGGTCTCGACCCGAAACATCACCCATTCCTTCTCTCCCGAGATGCTGCCTGACCTGCTGAGTTACTCCAGCATTTTGTGAATAAATCGAGGTCCTACTGTAGTTGTACAGGGGTTGGTGAGACCGCACCTGGAGTATTATGTGCAGCTTTGGTCTCCTAATTTGAGGAAGGACATTATTGCTATTGAGGGAGTGCAGCGTAGGTTCACCAGGTTAATTCCCAGGATGGTGGGCCTGCCATATGATGAAAGAATGGGTCGACTGGGCTTGTATTCATTGGAATTTGGAAGGATGAGAAGGGATCTTATAGAAACCTATAAAGTGATTAAAGGATTGGAGAGGCTGGATGCAGGTAAAATGTTCTCAATGTTGGTGGAGCCCAGAACCAGGGGTCACAGTTTGAGAATAAGGGGTAGGCCATTTAGGACTGTGATGAGGAAAAACCTTTTCACCCAGAGAGTTGTGAATCTGTGGAATTCTCTGCCACAGAATGCAGTGGAGGCCAATTCACTGGATGGTTTCAAGGGATAGTTAGAATTAGTTGTTAGGGCTAAAGGTATCAAGGGATATGGGGAAAAAGCTGGAACCGGGTACTGATTTTAGATGATCAGCCATGATCACATTGAATGGCGGTGCTGGCTTGAAGGGCCGAATGGCCTACTCCTGCACCTATTTTCTATATTTCTACAGTGGCACAACCAGTAAAGCCACTGCCTCACAGTGCCGGAGACCCGGGTTCAATCCTGACCACAGGTGCTGTCTTTGCACATTCTCCCCTGTGGCTGCATGGGTTTCCCCAGAGACCCTTCTCCTTGCAGCTTTATAAAATTCTGGTTATGCCACATTTGGAGTACCTGTATTACACATGTCAAACAAAGACATGCCCCTTTACAGTGAATGGTAGGGCCCTGGAGAGTGTTATAGAGCAGAGGGATCGAGGAGTAGTTAACAGTTCCATGAAAACGGTGTCACAGGTAGAGAGGGTGATAAAGATGGCTGTTGGTACATTGGTCTTCTTCAGTTAGGGTCTGGAGTATAAAGCTGTAACATTGTGTTACAGTAGCACATGACATTGGTGAGGCCACATTTGGAGCATTGCGTTCAGCTTTGGTCACCCTGCGATAGGAAGGATGTGTTTAAGCCGCAGAGAGTGCAAAGTAGATTTAGGAGGATGTTGCCAGAACCTCAGGGCCTGACTTTATTTCTTGGATGCAGGAGAGTAAGTGGTGATCTTATAGAGGTGTATAAAACCATGAGGGGAATTGATCAGCTGAATGCCCTTTGTCCTTTACCTGGTATGGGAATCCAGAACCAACGGACAGAAAGGTGAGAGGGGGAGGATTTAATAGGAACCAGATGGGCCTTTGTTTTCACTCAGAAGGTGTTGGGTATATGGAATGAGCTGCCAGGGAAGGTAAGGTTGATACAATTACAACATTTCAAAGGCACTTGGACAGATACATTGTTAGGAAAGGTTTAGAGGGATATTAGACCAAGTGGACCTGTTGGGCCCATACCTCTCCTGCATTGGTGCAGCAACCTCTCCTCCCCCCTCCTCTCTTCGCCCCTCCCCCCCTCTCCCCTCCCCCTCCCCCTTCCCTCCTCCCTCCCCTCCCTCTCCCCCTCCCCCCCTCCCCGTCCCTTCCCCTCCCCCTCCCCCCTCCCCTTCCCCCCCTTATCCTCCCTCTTCCCCCTCCCTCCCTTCCCCCTCCCTCCCTTCCCCCTCCCTCCACCCCCCTCCCCGCTCCCTCCCTAGGAGATAGATTTAAACTTTAAAATGTGAATAACTTAAAAAATATAACACAGATTTCAATGAAACTTCTTCCATTAGCACCAAAGGGACGATGGTGAGTAAGGTGGGCCTAAAATCGTCATGCTATCGTGTACCGTTTTGGCTGTAGTTCAGGAACAAACAAACAAACAAGAGTTTTAGTATATAGATGGGGCAAATGCAAGCAAATGGGACGAGGTTAGATGGGGCATCTTGGTTAGTGAAGGCCCTGTTTCCGTGCTGTGTGACTCTATTACTCTCGATGACTCTATCGTGCTCAGTTCTGGTCGCCCCTTTACATAAAGGATGTGGAGGCTTTGGAGAGGGTGCAGAGGAGGTTTACCAGGATGTTGCCTGGATTCGAGGGTATTAGCTATAAGGAGAGATTGGACAAACTTGGATTGTTTTTTCTGGGTATTGGCAGTTGTGGGGAGACATGATAGAAATGTATTGAATGAAGAGAAGCATGGATAGTGTAGGCAATGAGAACCTTATTACCAGGATGAAAAAGTCTGAAAATGTCTGAAATTAATATCCTAGAAGGCCGAGCGAGGTTAAAGATGTGGGGGAAAGTTAAAACGAGACGTGTGAGGCAGGCTTTTACACAGAGTGGTGAAGCCTGGAGTGGTGGAAGCAGATACCATGATGATATTGTTCACAGGGCTGGCAGAGAGAAACATGAACGAGCAGGGAATGGGGCGATACCGACCACTTTCAGCAGATGGGAATAGTGCTAATAGCAGATGATGCATCGTGGTCAGCATCGGCCTTTATGGGCAAGAACGTAGTTCTTGTGCTACGTTCTGTGTGGACGGCAGTGGCAGGCTGGGTCCAAGCCTTCCTACGAGACCCTCCGAGAAGCCGGCAGTAGCCCCCCGCTGCCCCGAATTTGAGGGATTGCCTTCATGCTGAGGGAGCAGCTGTGGAGAAGCCCCACGCCCGGCTGGTGTGGCACCAGTCCCTCCATCTGTTCCCCCCGTGGGGGCCAGTCACACCCCCGTGGCACCAGACTGAGCACACTGCTATTTCTATCACCACAAATCAATACTGCAGGAAGCGGGACAGTTTCACGTTTGATTTATTCAGCTTCTTAAAAAATTCAGACAAATATCACATCTAGTAATGGGAAAGACACCATGTGCTCCTTCGTTTGAAATTGGCTCTTGTATTATTGAGCACACCGTGTAACACACTCTGAGGAATTCCATCAATGGTTTTAAGCTCTTGAGGACTGGAACTTTAAAAGGGAATTTGCAGAGCACAATCTGGGATAGGTTCATGAAAGGTTTAGAGGGATGTGGGCTGGACACAGAGTGACCAGCTCAGTAGGCACCTAGGTTTAGAGGGATGTGGGCTGGACACAGAATGACCAGCTCAGTAGGCACCTAGGTTTAGGCTTCAGGTAAAGGTTTATTATTGTCATGTGAACCGAGTACATGAAAAGCTAGAGGTGTATAAAATCATCAGAGCAATAGATCGGGTAGATGCACAGAGCCTCTTGCCCAGAGTAGGTGAATCGTGAACCAGAGGACATAGGTTTAAGGTGAAGGGGAAAAGATTTCATAGGAACCTGAGGGGAAACCTTTTCACACAAATGGTGGTGGGTGGGTGTGTGGAACAAGCTGCCAGAGGACGTGGTTGAGACTGGGACTATCCCAACGTTTAAGAAACAGTTAGACAGGTACATGGATAGGACAGGTTTGGAGGGATACGGACCAAGCACAGGCAGGTGGGACTAGGGTAGCTGGGACATGTTGGCCAGCGTGGGCATGTTGGGCCGAAGGGCCTGTTTCCACACTGTATCACTCTATGACTCTATGCTAACGCATCAGGGCAGATAATACTATTCATAAATACAAACAAGTCAAACTGAAGAACAATAGGTAAAAGCAAAAGGGAAGAGAAAAAGTGTAGAATCTAGTTCTCAGCGTTGTAATGCATCAGTTATATAGACAAATGTCCAATGTCCTCAATGGGGTAGAGGTGAATTGGATAGTACCCTGCACGGAAGGATTGTTCAGAAGCCAGATAACAGATGGAAGAAGCTGTCCCTGAGTCTGGTGGTGCACGCTTCCAAGCGTTTGTATCTTCTGCCTGATGGCAGCAGGGAGAGGAAGGACTGGCTGGGGTGGGACCAGTCTTTGATTATGTTGGCTGCTTGGTCCACATGGATGAGTTGGGTGAAAGGGCCTGTTTCATGGCTGTACAACTCCATGTCTCGATGTCTGCCGGTCACATGCCTCCTGGAAGGTCCACGCTCTGTGCACAAACATACTGCAACCATGGCACACATCTCTGCTGTCACGGAAGGCAGGGTCCTGGGGACCCCGCACCCAGGCCAAACCCAATCTCCTGGCCAACATTGATGGCCACTGGAGTTTGCCGTGCACCAACTGGGCCTCACCCCTCTGACATCACAATGTCGACCGACACCAGATCCTTCAGGAGCTCTGGACAGTTCTGATTATCTCCGGGGTCCAGGCAGTTAATGAGCATGCCACCCCTTCCATCCACCCATGTCCCCAGACTACGCCACCAACCATATACATCAGTTCAACTTCCATCTGTCGAATTTTCTTCCAGCATGTGCCCGCAGCGTACTGTCCAATTCACCTCTTCCCCATTGAGGACATTGTTCCACCTCAGTTCATGTGGAAGAGAGTCAGACAGATACCAGGGCCTGTCCCCTCAGGGCAGGGGGCAGACCTGCAAGCCATGTATGGGCTGATTCACTGCAGGAAGCTGGAGTACCTCCTCCCGCCCCATCCCAGAAGGGGAAGCCCACAAGCATTGGAGAAACTCAGAAAAAATCACTCTTGCCCTGGAAATGTGTGGGCTGGAAAGTCAATTGGACACTGTGGGGGTGGGTGAGTGGGTGGTGCTGCCTGCAGGAGTTGATGGAAATCTGGGGAATGTAAAATAGATTAGTAAGGGATTAGTATAAAATGGGGTCATGGTTAACACAGACTCGGTGGGCCTGCTTCCATGCTGTATCACGCAATGGCTCTACGACTCCCTGACCCCAGAGACCCTATGCCCCATGGCAGTGCAGCTCAAATGAGGCAAATAGAGGGAGAGAAACAACAAACTGCTGGTTTACCAAGGAAAGACACAGCAAAATGCTGGAGTAACTTAGTGAGTCAGGCAACTTCCCTGAAGAACATGTAGGAAAATAACCACAGATGCTGGTACAAATCGAAGGTATCACAAAATGCTGGAGTAACTCAGCGGGTCAGGCAGCATCTCTGGAGAGAAGGAATGGGTGACGTTTTGGGTCGAGACCCTTCTTCAGACCTGACTGAAGAAGGGTCTCGGCCCGAAATGTCACCCATTCCTTCTCTCCAGAGATGCTGCCTGACCTGCTGAGTTACTCCAGCATTTTGTGATACTTTCCTGAAGAACACGAATAAGGTGATTTTTCGGGTAAGGACTGATACATTCTGAAGAAGGGTCCGGTCCCAAAACATCACCTCTCCACGTTCTTCTCCGATACTGCCTGACCCGGTGAGTTGCTCTAGCATTTAGTGTCTTTGTTCAGGGACACAGTTGGTTATCTATATGAGGTTACCCTGGAATCACTCGTTGCTGGCCGGTTCTCACCTCACACCTCTTCCTCATCTTTTTATACTGACCACATCCCCTCCACTCTTTCAGACCCAGATGGAGGGGCTCGACCCACAATGTCACACTGATGCGCCCACCAACTGGGTATCTGATATGAGGAAGCGGGGCTGGCTTGCTCACTGGGGGCAAGGGTCAATCACTGGCTGACCATGGCATGCTTAGCGTTTGCACACAAGGTGTTGGTGAAGCTGGGTGTGGGCTCATAATGCTTCAGTAAAGTTTACCCACCTATGTGTGCAACAGTGTGTGACACACTCACTAATGCGGCCAAATAGAAGATGCACACTCACAGCTATTGCAGCACGCTAGTAGTTATAACACTCACTTGCAGTAAGAGCTGGTGGAAGGTTCTATGTACAATGATGGTGAATATGGTAAGAACAATGTAATGGTGACTGTTATGCTGTCTCAGCTGAGTGATGGACTCTGAGGGCTGTGGAGCGTTTCAGTGGCAGTGTGCAGGAAGCAGGCTATCCAATTAATGGAAGGTTGCTGAGTTGTCAGCAGGGTTTCAGCTCGTGGGTCTGCATCAATCTATCAATGTTGTAGATCAGCACCTTCAACGTGACAGAGAGGAGGTGGAACATTTGGCAGGAATGATCGTGTCTTGTTGTCACCCTCTGCCCTAGTTAAGATTGGGGCATATCACGTGGCATCCAGTCAGACTACCTCCTGCCCCTCCAGCACTGTTCTCTATTGTCCTCGTTAGCTGATGCTGTCCATGCACTGAAGAGTTCAGGCAAGCCCACTTCAAAAATTTCCAAACAAATGTAATAATATACATTGTGGAACCAACCATTGGCAGTATTAGAATGGTGGTCAGAGTCCAGACCACTTGTGTTGAGTGGCTTCCTGCTGTACAACTGCTCCATGGAGAACAGTCCTTGTTTCCAAAGCTGCACGCAGTGACTACAATGGGAAGCAGTTTGTTTCCTCATATCATTTCCTTTGAAGTACTTAAATGAGTTATTGTGTTTATTAACGCATGTTAATGATTCTAGAACATGATGGAACATTTTATGTTTATTTGCGAGGGAATATCGGGTGCATGAGTAGCATGTCAGTGCATGCGTGTTTAATTATGTGTCTGTGTGTGCGTGTGTGACTGTGGTATGTGTGAGCAAGGTGGGTTCCATCCATGCAGACCGTGACAGCGCCCCCTTCCTTGGATGCCACTCTGATCTTTGTCACTGGCTGACAGGCCAGGAGAGGCCAATCCCAGCATCATTGATAACAGCCGGGTCCACATATCTGATGTTGGTTTGGCCACCTCGTCAGCCTACTCTTTATAAATCCCAGGCATTGCCGCCAGAGGGGAAAAGAAGCAAAAGAGGAAGAAAGAGAAGTAGGAGAGAGCAAGTGGGGCACCTCCATGTTAGGTGTGTTCACCTGTCGCAGGTACGAGGAAGACTGAGCCACTGGGACAAACCCAAGACCACCAGCACCACTTTGTGGTCAAGACAGGGCTGCCGGGAAGAAGCCGTAGACAGCCGGCACCTCTACCTGAATGTGGCCGGGGCAAGCCAGAGACGCCAGGTCTCTTCCTGCCCGTGGACAATGAGGAACTGTGCCCACACAGAGGCAAGAACTGAACCGCCAGGATACATAGAAACATAGAAAATAGGTGCAGGAGTAGGCCATTCGGCCCTTCGAGCCTACACCGCCATTCAATATGATCATGGCTGATCATCCAGCTCAGTAACCTGTACCTGCCTTCTCTCCATACCCCCTGATCCCTTTAGCCACAAGGGCCACATCTAACTCCCTCTTAAATATAGCCAATGAACTGGCCTCAACTACCTTCTGAGATAAGTCTGAGATCGCAAGCACAGCCTCTTCAATCCCAAAGCTGAGCTGCCAGGATAAACCTGAGGCCACCAGTGTTTCCGCCTGTGACTGAGCTGCCGGGACAAGCCCGAGATCCCCAGCGCCGACGCACATGTGCCCAGGCGGTGAAGGACAGCGCCCCCGTGTGGACCTGGACCTTCTTACCACAGTAAATAAAATATACCACGTGGGTTCACCCCACTGTGAGGGTCCGTGAGGCCACTACCGAACCTGGAGTGGTCTCTGACGCCACGCAAGGCACAGTGGACATGATATTCACCGCACAACAGCTCCGTGAGAGATGTAGGGAGCAACACCAGTAGGGGTGCCAACTATTTCACTCCCAAATACGGGACAAGGTGACATCACCGCCCCACGCCCCTCGTGACTTCACTCAGCCAGCAGCCATGTGCTTCCGCTCCACCAATGGCGGCCGCCCGGGCCGGGAGGCGGGTTGCTACGCAGCCTCCGTTAGGCAGCGCCCGGGCCTCTGGACCTAAGCTAAAATCTCAGAAACCTAGAATGTCGGGACCTAAACTGTCGGGACCTACAGCGCCCCCCCCCCCCTACAGCGCCCCCCCCCCCCTACAGCGCCCCCCCCCCTACAGCGCCCCCCCCCTACAGCGCCCCCCCCCCCGGGCCTACAGCCCCCCCCCCCCAGGGCCTACAGCGCCCAGGCCTACATTATCACCAACATTATCTCCTTGGGAGCAGTGGGAGGATGAGCAGACCGATGTCAGTGTCCTCTCCCAGGCCGACGTCCCAGCATGGGGACCCTGGTTACTCTCAGTCACTTCCATTGGGGTCCACATCGTCCAGATGCCTGAACATTACACGTCTGAAACAGGCGGTCTGTTTGGAGTTCTGTCATGGGAGGAGGTTCAAGGACGTTCTCAATAGGACCTGGAACAATCCCGCCCACTGCTGGGAATCCCTGCCCCTCACGCCATGTGAGAAGGGGACGAGCCCGTTGGGATGGGCTTGCCAACTTCTCAGCCATGCGCCAGGTGTGTTTAGACGGCCTGTGTGACTGGTGGAAGGGATGCACGGCCTCACAAACTCCCCCCCGGCCTGTCAGCCCCCTCCTACCCTGCCTGGTGAAGAGTGTGTGGGTCCCCACATCAGGCTCCGAGCCCACACACTCGAGTGGCAGCAACTCACTCGCCATCCCCAGGAACTGCCTAAGGAGGTGTGTGTATGCACGTGTGTCTGTGTGCATGCGGGTGTGTGTGGCTGTGCATGATCGATGTGCGTGATCTGTGTGTCTCTGCATGTGTGTGTGTCTGCGTGTGTGTGTGTGTGTCTGTGTGTGTATGTGCATGCATGCGTGTATATTGGGTGTACGAGTGTTTGCTTCTATCTGCGTGTATGTTTCAAAGGTTTTAAAGGTCTGTTTATTGTCACGTGCACCAATTAAGGTACAGTGATATTCGAATTACCATACAGCCATACCAAGAAAAAGCAACAAGACACACAACTACGTAAAAGTTAACATAAACATCCACCACAGCGGATTCCCCACGTTCCTCACTGTGATGGAAGGCAATAAAGTCCAAACTTCTTCCCTCTTTATTCTCCCGTGGTCGGGGCAGTCAAACCATCCTGCGTCGGGGCGATCGAAGCTCCCGCGTCGGGGCAATGGAAGCCCCTGTGGCTTGGAGCTCTCACAGTCAGTCTCTAACCAGGGACCGTGAGATCCACAATGTTAAAGTCTGCAGGCTTTAAAGTTGGAGCTCCGAGGTCGATCCCCGGCAAATATCTGTGCATATATCTGCATGTGTGTGCAAGTGTGTCTGCATGCATGTGTGTCCACGTGTCTATCTCTCTACAAACCATGCTGTGCGTGGGGAACAGTGGGACCATCAAGGGTGAACGGCTCAACGTACCACTGCTCTAATCTGATAATCCTCTCATTCTTCTCAAGCCTGTTCGGCAGGAGGAGTGTGAGTGTGTCAGTATGAGTGCCGTGAGTGTGTCAGTATTGTACGTATATGCGAGTGTCAGTGTTGTATGTCCATGTGAGTGACTTTGTGTGTGAGTGTGCCAGTGTTATACGCCTGTGTATCAGTGAGTGACCCAGTGTGTGAGTGTGCCAGTGTTGTACGCCTGTGTGTGTGGGTGTGAGTGGCCCAGTGTGTGAGTGTGCCAGTGTTGTACGCCTGTGTATCAGTGAGTGGCCCAGTGTGTGAGTGTGCCAGTGTTGTACGCCCGTGTATCAGAGTGAGTGGCCCAGTGTGTGAGTGTGCCAGTGTTGTACGCCCGTGTATCAGAGTGAGTGGCCCAGTGTGTGAGTGTGCCAGTGTTTTTCCTCCTGTGTATCAGTGAGTGACCCAGTGTGTGAGTGTGCCAGTGTTGTACGCCCATGTGTGTGGGTGTGAGTGGCCCAGTGTGTGAGTGTGCCAGTGTTGTACGCCCGTGTGTGTGTGTGTGAGTGGCCCAGTGTGTGCCAGTGTTGTACGCCCGTGTATCAGAGTGTGCCCAGTGTGTGCCAGTGTTGTACGCCCGTGTATCAGAGTGTGTGTGTGTGAGTGGCCCAGTGTGTGCCAGTGTTGTACGCCCGTGTATCAGAGTGAGTGACCCAGTGTGTGAGTGTGCCAGTGTTGTACGCCCGTGTGTGTGGGTGTGAGTGGCCCAGTGTGTGAGTGTGCCAGTGTTGTACGCCCATGTGTGTGGGTGTGAGTGCGGTGTGTGAGTGTGCCAGTGTTGTACGCCTGTGTGTCAGTGAGTGACCCAGTGTGTGAGTGTGCCAGTGTTGTACGCCCGTGTGTGTGGGTGTGAGTGGCCCAGTGTGTGAGTGTGCCAGTGTTGTATGTCTGTGTGTGTGGGTGTGAGTGGCCCAGTGTGTGAGTGTGCCAGTGTTGTACGTCTGTGTGTGTGGGTGTGAGTGGCCCAGTGTGTGAGTGTGCCAGTGTTGTACGCCCATGTGTGTGGGTGTGAGTGGCCCAGTGTGTGAGTGTGCCAGTGTTGTACGTCTGTGTGTGTGTGTGGGTGTGAGTGGCCCAGTGTGTGAGTGTGCCAGTGTTGTACGCCCGTGTGTGTGTGGGTGTGAGTGGCCCAGTGTGTGAATGTGCCAGTGTTTTTCCACCTGTGTATCAGTGAGTGACCCAGTGTGTGTGTGTGCCAGTGTTGTACGCCCGTGTGTGCGGGTGTGAGTGCGGTGTGTGAGTGTGCCAGTGTTGTACCCCCGTGTGTGTGTGTGGGTGTGAGTGCGGTGTGTGAGTGTGCCAGTGTTGTACCCCAGTGTGTGTGTGTGTGTGTGAGTGCGGTGTGTATGGTGTGGTTGTACCTCACTGTGACAGTAACACACTGATGGTCTGGCGATGGACTTTGCTCTCTCCACAGTTGGCGGGATGTGGTATCCTGGGCGTGGGCATCTGGCTGGCCGTAACCCAGGGCAACTTTGCCACGCTCTCTGCTACCTTCCCCTTCCTATCTGCTGCCAACCTGCTCATTGGCACTGGAACTGTGGCGATGGTAGTTGGATTTCTGGGGTGTGTTGGTGCCATCAAAGAAAACAGGTGTCTCCTGATGTCCGTGAGTATCTAAGCAGCATCTCACGCCCCCGCCCTCTCTCCCCCCTCCCCCCTTCCCTCTCTCCCCCCCCCCGCTCTCTCTCCCCCTTCCCTCTCTCCCCCTTCCCTCTCACCCTCTCCCTCTCACCCCCTCCCTCTCTTCCCCGCTCTCTCTCCCCCTGCCCTCTCTCCCCCCTTCCCTCTCTCCCCCTTCCCTCTCTCCCCCGCTCTCTCTCCCCCTCCATCTCTCCCTCCTCCCTCTCTCCCCCCTCCCTCTCTCACCTACCCTCTCTCCCCCACCCTCTCTCCCCCTCCCTCTCCCCTCTTCCCTCTCTCCCCCTTCCATCTCTCCCCCGCTCTCCCCGTCCGTCTCTCCCCTCCCTCTCTCCCCCCTCCATCTCTCCCCCCTCCCTCTCTCCCCCCCTCTCTCCCCCCTCCCTCTCTCCCCCCTCCCTCTCTCCCCCCTCCCTCTCTCCCCCCCTCCCTCTCTCCCCGTCCCTCTCTCCCCTCCCTCTCTCCCCCCTCCCTCTCTCCCCCTTCCCTCTCTCCCCCCTTCCCTCTCTCCCCTTCCCTCTCTCCCCTTCCCCCTCTCCCCCCTCTCCCCTTCCCCCCTCCCCCTTCCCCACTCCCCCCTCTCCCCCTCCCCCTCTCCCCCTTCCCCCCTCCCCCCTTCCCCCCTCCCCCCTTCCCCCTTCCCCCTCTCTCTCCTCTCTCACTCCCTCTCTCCCCAGACACAAAGCCATTCACACACTCACCCTAATATACAACACAGGCACACTCACACTACTTGCACCGACTCATTCACACAGATATACAATACATACACTCACACACAAAGCCACATGCAGTGACACACTTACACAAACATACAACACTGCCACATTTACACTACTCACACATACATACTCACACATCACGCTTCTACATGCCTTCTGGTCACTCTTCCTGTACGTGCCTTCTAGGCACTCTTCCTGCTCACACTTGCTGCTCACACTTCCTGCCAACACCTGCTTCATTTCCAGCTCACACTCAGCCTGCTCACATCTGTTCACCCCTGCCCTGCCGACACTTCCTGCTCACACCAATTGCCCATTACCTCCCACACCTGCTCACGCACACAGCTCATGCCTGTTGATCACACCTCCTTCTCACCAATTGTTCACACCTAATTACACCTCTAAACTCACCCTGTGCTCACATTCCTTGTTACTTCCACCTGCCCTTCGCATTTCCCCTAAGCTGCCCCTCGGGTGAAATCCCCGCACACATCCCCACCCACGTTTACCCCTCCCTCGTGCCCCTCAGACCCCCCCCCCCCCTCTCATCACTCCCCCTCCCACCCTGCTACTGCTCACCTCCCCCCACTTACCCTGGCAGGTGTGCACTCAAAATCATGGAAGGGACGGGACAGGGAACGTTGTGGAGATGGGAACGAGGGTGACTGACAGAGGGGGAAATGGAGGGATATGCAGGGGGGGTGGTGTATGTTGTGGAGGGGGTGGGATGGAGGAGGTGTGATGGAGGAGGGTGGGACAGGAGGTGGTAAGGAGGGTGGGATGGGATTGTTACGGAGAAGGTAGGATGGAGGGGAGCAGGGTTTGTTATTAAGGGGGTTGTACAGGGATTGTTGTGGATGGGGTGGGATGGGTGTGTTATGGATGGGGGAGTGGGAATGTAATGATGGGGTGGGAGTGGGAATGTTGTGGATGGGGTGGGAGTGGGTGTGTTATGGATAGGGTGGGAGTGGGAATGTTATGGATGGGGTGGGAGTGGGAATGTTGTGGATGGGGTGGGAGTGGGTGTGTTATGGATAGGGTGGGAGTGGGTGTGTTATGGATGGGGTGGGAGTGGGAGTATTAGGGATGGGGTGGGATGGGTGTGTTATGGATGGGGTGGGAGTGGGAATGTTATGAATGGGGTGGGAGTGGGTGTGTTATGGATGGGGTGTGTTATGGATGGGGTGGGAGTGGGAGTGTTATGGATGGGGGAGCGTTATGGATGGGGTGGAACAGGTTTTATTCTGGAGAGGGCGGGATGGGGTAATTTATGGAGGGGAGGGATGGGACAGTTAGTTGTGATGGGGGGATGTTATTGTGAGGGGGTTTTGGCGAGTATTGAAGGAGTGGGTCAGGAGGGTGTTTCTAAGGATTGCGATGGGGAATGTTTCGGAGGGGGTGGGACAGGTAATCTCAGGGAAGGGTTGCGATGGAAGTTTGTGGAGGGATGAGTGGCACTGTGGTTTTTTTCATGTTTATTCTCCCCGTACTGACTGCTCCCTGTCTGGGCTTTTGGACAGTTCTTCACTCTGCTGTTGATGATCTTCATGCTGGAGCTGATCGGAGGAAGCCTCTTCTGCATCTACAGACTGCAGGTACGGTGGGGGAGGGAGGGGTTGTACACAGCCCCCAGCACCCACACCCCTGCCCCTCGGTTGTCCGTATGGGGCTGAGGTGGGAGAGGGCACCTTGGGAGCTGCCTGACCTCACGAGGACAGGAACACACGCGCTGAGCGAGGCCCACCTCCCTCAGCATCGCTCCCCCCAGTGTCCCGCAAACACTTTTATTCAAGTCAAAGGAACGGATGGAGCCGGTCAGCTTGTCCAGGGTCAGGGGTTGGTCCAGACTCTCGCGCCTTGCCGTCCTCCGCGACAAAGAACAGGGAGCTGTGAGAGGCCGTGGTGTCGGTGGCCTTTCTGCCACACGCACCAGCACTGAAGGATCTGCAGATCCTCAGCATGACCATCTGCGAGGATGTTAACGAGCCACTCTCATCCACAAGGCCGTGCATCACGGAGCTGGCCCTGTCGACCTTTTGGAAGAAGGGTGAGCATGTCTCATCGTGCTCCACGGAGTGGACTCTGGGCAGAAGGTGATCTTGGAGGATTCTGAGGCAAAGACTGAGGCTTGCCGGCCCTTCTTCTCTCAGTGTTCCTCCCTCACATCCACCCGGTGCCAGAGAGAGGCCTTGCGCTTTTCCACCTGCCCAGTCCTTGTTGAACTCCTCGACGTTCTCTGGACACAGCAGCCTCACATTTAACTTCCACGTCCCCTGCCTGCCTTGTGTCCTCCTGTGGGTGATGGGAGGTGGTGCCAAGCTAGTGCTCCTCTGCTTTGTTGAAAGGGCGGCAGGTTCCATGGTGCCTTGACCTTCTGCTCAGGTCTCTGAGTCGGGACTCAATCTGCCCCCTTCCCAATCTGGGACGAGTGAATCCAACTGAAGCTCCGACCAGTCTAAACCAAGCTGTGAGGGATCGGCCAATGTTTTACACACTGCACCTTCTACTGAGGCTGCCCGCTCACAGCCTCCTCAACAACACCGGGGCTCAGGCTGAAGGTGAGAGCAGGCAATCATACAGGGGTTGAGGGGTAGGTTATTTTACTCAGGAGTGATTGATATCTGCAACTCGCTGCCAGGGGAGGTGGTGTTATCAGATACCATCACATGTTTAAGAGCCATTGAGACAGACACTTGAATGGGCAAAGCAAGAAGGATTTGTGTAGGAAGGAACTGCAGATGCTGGTTTAAACCGAAGATAAACACAAAATGCTGGGGTAACTCAGTGGGACAGGAGGAAGGAATAGGTGACATTTCGGATTGAGACCCTTCCTCAGACAGGATATGAAGAAGGATATGGACCTAATATTAAGAAGAATATGGACCTAATTCAGGCACATGGGATTAGTGTAGATGATAAAATGGTTGCACTGAACAATTCTTGCAGAATCCTGGAATGAGAAATCAGCACTTCAAAATCTTTATCTTATCAACACCATTGAAATAAAGAGGCAATTAATTAAAGAAGGTGACACTTCAATTCACCATATTATTGTGAATGTAATCATATTATTATGTTATTTGCACAAATGTGAAGACATCGCAATTTTCTGACAGCTTCACTTGTGCTGTGGGTGTTTAGTTGTGGTACATGTCTTTTTCTTTCGAAGATAGAAGACTTAAAAACTTAACCTGATCTTGGTTTGTTAAGTTACTTCTGGTGAACACAATCAATTTTGAGATATTATGGTTCTGCAATCTAAAGGTAGGACCAAATAAATTCTCAGGGAACCAGTTCAGGAAGGAGTTGGAGATGTTGTTATGAGAGAAAATGCAGTAGAAATGCTGTAAGACTGAGATGAGGAGGATGGATGTAGAGCACAAAGGCTGGGAAAGAATAGGAACGGTTCAGAGGGACATGGGCCAAATGCAGGCGCAGAGGACCAGCAATGATGGGCATCTTGGTTGGCATGGACGAGCTGGGCCGAAGGGCCTGTTTCCATGCTGAGTCACTCTACAACGCCATAGCAGCCTGTGTCATTTCTTCATACGGACACAAAATGCTGGAGTAACTCAGACTGAAGAAGGGTCTTGACCAGAAACGTCACCCAGTCCTTCTCTCCAGAGATGCTGCCTGACCCGCTGAGTTACTCCAGCATTTCGTGTCTACCTGAGATTTTAACCAGCATCTGCAGGGTTTTTTTCCCCTACTCATTTCTTCGTACAATCTCCACACAGGATCCAAACCCTCCTAACACAAACCTCTCGCCTGTCTGCTTTCAGTTCGATGCGTACGCCCGTGAGGATCTGAAGGATGGCCTTCAGCTGTTTGGGACGGATGGAAATGTCGGTCTCACCAACGCCTGGAGTATCATACAGACAGATGTAGGTGCACCCTGCCTCCCCATGTCAACATCTTGCCTGTGGGTCTCTCCCTCGAGATCCCGAGACCCGGCCCTCTCCTCCACCACGGGCAAAGTAAAGTGAATCTCAGTGTGTCGTTGAGTTGGAGTCAGCCTGAAGTACAGGTTAATACAAACTGATTATCAGCCCAGCCAATGGCTCTTGGGCAGTGCTTGTCTGTGACAGTACTCACTGGTACAGTGCACCCCCACCTCCGAATCATTAAACGCCATCGTTTTCATTTGCTGGCCACATGACAAGCATGCTCATTAGAGGTGTGTACTGACCACGGGACAACGTGGGCGCTAGTGAACGTTAAAGAGGTACAAACAATAATCCCATCCTCTAAAAACCCCCTTCCAGTAAATACATTCCACACCCATCCCTCTCCAAAGATACGCAATAAATGCACATCATTGTATTAAATAACACGTGGGGAATCTTCACCCTGCTTTGCTTCACGACAAGAAGATCTCCTCTCGAGGGAGATCTGGAACTTGGTGGTCCCTGTTTGAAAAATACCCGACATGCCATCCATGACACGCAAAGATGACGAGACGTTTTTTCTATCCCCCCAAGGCAGGTGGGAGAGTTTGAATATGTTTAAGTCAGCCGCAGAGGCGGATTGATTCTTGATAAGCAAGGCGGTGAAAGGTTGCGGCAGGTAGTGCGGGACGCGGATCTGAGATTACAGTTGGGTCGGGATTGAACTTCTTAAATGGAGAACCAGGAATGAGGGACCGAATGGCCTCAGCCCACTCCTGGGCTATAAGTCTGTTTCCCCACAGAGCAGTTGCGTGTTGGATGCACGCGTGTGTACACGCATGTCTGCAACGTGATCGGTAGCCATTGGGGACCGTGTCCATTATTTATCTTCCTCTAGCCCCTCCCAAGAGAATGAGGTTGGAGGATGTGAAGGAAACAGGTGTGAGACGGTCAAAGCTGGCGAGGAAAGGTTAAAGGTGGAGGGTCACTCTCTGTTGGAGGTCGGCACAGTGGCGCAGTGGTAGAGTTGCTGCCTTACAGCACCAGAGACCCCGGTTTGATCCTGACTACGGGTGCTGTCTGTACAGAATTTGTACATTCTCCCTGTGACCACATGGGTTTTCTCCAGGTGCTCTGGTTTACTCCCACACTCCAAACACATGCAGGTTTGGAGGTTAATTGTCTTCTGTCCAATTCTATACTCCCCCAAGTGTATCGGATGGTGCCAATGTACAGGGTGATCGCTGGTCGGCGCGGACTGGGTGGGCTAAAGGGCCTGTTCCCAAACTCTAAAGTAAAGTCTGACAGTCACCGTGCATTTGTGAAGCTCACTGATCTATCCATTTTGCCCACTCCAGTTTAGATGCTGCGGAGTTTCAAACTACACTGATTGGTTTGAGGTTTTCAACGCAACGCAAGTCCCAGACTCCTGTTGCCGGGAATACACTGCGGCCTGTGGCCTGCACTCTCCAGACACCTGGTGGAAAGACGTAAGTATCAGAGCACCACAGCAGGCTTTCCCCTTGTGGAACGTTCCAGAAACAAGGGTCATGCTTTACAAATACTGGCTCGCGAGTTAGACGGAAACAAGCAAAGAAACAAGTGCTGGAGGAACACAGCGGGTCAGGCAGCATCTGTGGAAGTTTGGGATCGCATGGATTTTCTCTGAAATCTTCGGTTTCTGCTCATCTCGGTCCTGCCTGGCCAACATCTGCAAGAACGTGAGCCCAGTCTAGATACCCCAGCCAGGGGAAGTATTACCCAGCCGACATGCATCCAAACCCTGTGAATGTTTCAGTGTGATCATCTCTCAAACTCTTTGTGGTATAGGCCCAGCCAGCTTAATCTGCCTATATAGTTGAGGAATCAGACTACTGTACCCTCAATGCACTTTGTCTCTCCCAAGCATAACCTTTGGAAGCAAATGAACAGATGACGTTTCGGGTCAGGACCCTTCTTCAGACTGATAGAGCAGAGGGGGGAAAGCTGGTAGAAAGTGGTGAGGGGAAGGGGTGTGATATCCTGACCCAACATCATCAGTCCATTTCCCTTCACAGACTCTGCCTGACCTACTGAGTTCCTCCAGAACTTTTATGCTTAGAACAGTAGTTTTATACACAGCACTCCAGTCTACAGTCTCTTGTGTCTCCAAGCATGGCCTTCCTCAGGAAGGGAGACCGGACCTTTACACAGAGTTCCAGGTAGAAATCTCACGAAGGCCCTATACCATTGGAGCAGGGTCTCTCCTCTTGCATGGGGGATTTATGATAGCAATGTTCAAAAGATGTTTAAGAGACATTTAAAAAAGCAGAGCATGAAGGGATATAAACCACATGCAGGCAGATTGGATGACTTGATATTGGCATCATGGCAGGCATAGACATTGTGGGCTGAAGGGCCTGTCCTGTGCTGTACTGTCTGTGTTCTTAGACCAGCACACTATCTGCCCTCTGCACATTAACTTTCAGTGACTGTGTATTGGTAAGGGACTGAGGAGGATTGCATCATATTTTATTGGTTTATTGTTGCCCCTGAGATACAGTGAGAGGTTTTGTTTGCTTGCTATCTAGTCCGACCACTCTCTATAAGAGTACAGTCAAGTCATACTGTGTTTCAGCATTGTAGCTGTACAGTTACACAGAAAGTGCAGAGTTTAAAAAGTGCAAGGTCTGCAATGAGGTAGGTTGGGAGATTGTAACTACACCCTTTGCTCATGAGAGGACTGTCCAAGACTGATAATGACTGGGAAGAAATTGTTTCTGAACCTGGTGGCATGTGCTTTCAAGCTTTTGTACCTTCTGCCCAAGGGGAGAAAGGAGAAGACGGAATGGCCGGGGTGTGAGTGATCCTTAATTATGTGGGCTGATTTGCCAAGGCAGTGTGGAAGTATTGATGGAGTCAATTGGGAGCGGGGGAGGAGTGGGGGGGGGGGGGGGGGGGGGGGGGGGAGGGGGGGGGGGGGCTGTGTCCACTATGTGCAATATTGGACACAGTGTCTGGGGCTGTGTGCACCATGTGCAATATTGCTGGATAATCATCAGTCCAGTGGTTCTAGCGACAACCAGAGTCGATGGTGGATGCGGCAGGGAGTGTAAGATACCGTGCGTCTGGGGTCCAACTCCAGTACTCCCACACCACCCACACTGCAGCACTCCCACACCACCCACACTGAGCCTGACGCTCCACACTGGGCCTGGGCTTAATACACATTGTCCTCTCCCAACAGGCCTGCTATGAAAGAGTCAAGATGTGGCTTCAGGACAACCTGCTGGCGGTGGGGATCTTGGCACTGAGCACAGCCCTGGTGCAGGTACGTTAATCCCACCCACTGACGCAGCTCAGAGCCCACTGTATCCCCCAGGCTCCTACCTCCATGCTCCAATGAAGACCAGCACCAAAACCTGAGAAACAGGGGCTGGAATTGATCGGGGCATCCATTATATCCATTATATCTGTCTCAACGCGCAGCATCTTTTGGTACAATGCACTGCACTTTCAAATCGAGATTATTATTAGATGCTCAAATCCAATGAGGTACAGGTACACTAAACATTGGCACAACTTCATAGTGATGACATGTATGTGCAAGGCCAGGACATCTGCAATGTCGGCACACAGGAATATGTAGCTCCAACAAGCGCTTCTGTCCCACACTGTGTCCTCTACACCCAGCCTCTGTACCGCACTGCACTGTACTCTCTATCTAATCCCTGTACTGCACTGTGTCCATATCCAGCCTCTCTGTACCGCACTGTACTCTCTATCTGATCCCTGTACTGCACTGTGTCCTCTACATCCAGCCTCTAGGTACTGCACTGCACTCTCTATCTAATCCCTGTACTGCACTGTGTCCTCTATATCCAGCCTCTTTGTACCGCACTGTGTCCTCTACACCCAGCCTCTCTCTACTGCACTCTATATCTAATCCCTGTACCACTGTGTGCTCTACACTCAGCCTCTGTATTGCACTCTCTGTATCTAGTCCCTGTACCTCTGTGTCCTCTACATCCAGCCTCTGTATTGCACTCTCTGTATCTAGTCCCTGTACCTCTGTGTCCTCTACACCCAGCCTCTGTATTGCACTCTCTGTATCTAGTCCCTGTACCTCTGTGTGCTCTACATCCAGCCTCTGTGCTGCACTCTCTGTATCTAGTCCCTGTACCTCTGTGTCCTCTACATCCAGCCTCTGTATTGCACTCTCTGTATCTAGTCCCCATACCTCTGTGTCCTCTACACCCAGCCTCTGTATTGCACTCTCTGTATCTAGTCCCCATACCTCTGTGTCCTCTACACCCAGCCTCTGTTCTGCACAAAGCCCTCGCCCACAGCCCCACTCAGTACATTGCAGTGTTCTCTCTGTGTCCACCCGCCTGTCCACTCTGCTCTGTCCCTGCGTTGCCCCTGTGGCTGGAGACTGACGCTGCCCCTCCCTCTCTCTCTCCCGCAGGTGGTGGGGCTGACCCTGGCTATGGTGATGTACTGCCGGGGCGGTGAGGATGAGCGAGTGCTACACCTAGCGTCGCTCCCCGGCACGCTGCTGCTGCCCGCCCGCTGGACCCCTGGACCTGCCTCCCCTCCCCGGTATCCCCGGCACCCCACGCCCACCTCGGATGTCCTGCGGCTCCATCCCTCCCTGGGCCCCGGCTCGGATCCCTGGTGGTTTCCGCCGTGAAGCTGTGAGACGGGCCCACGGGCGGGGGTCGTGTCCCCTGGGGCAGCAAGACGTGTGAGGAGGGGGCCTGGGTCTGGGTGACAAGGGGCTGGCAGGTTCACGCGTCTCCCTTGGCACTGGGAGCCCTGCATGTGTAGAGGGTGTACTGGCACAGAGGCAACAGCAGCACAGCCACAGCCCCATGGAGGGGCAGGGGGCAACGTTGAAGTGTGTGTGACTGGCCGGGTCACTGCCAGAGGCGTCAGGGCCAGCAGCGTGGTGTGGAGGTGGCTGCTCCAAGCGAGCGCTGAGAGATTCATCCCTCTGGCGATGTCCCCTGGAACAACTGCAAGCTCACAGCTGCTGTGAGCTGCCACTCTGGACGAGGTTGGTCGCCTGCAGTGGGCCACACATCTCACGCCAATTGTAAACGCACTTAAAATGTGACCTGTGCCCTGACTGCGACCAACCTGTTGCTTGCCAACATCACAAAGCGAGGCAGCAGGGACTGGAAGGCAAACAGTGTCACTCCTGGAGCATCAAATACTCCGCACCAGACACACAACAGGCGGCTGGCTCCACACTAACACCACAGGTGACAGGCTGAGCACACAGGCCCTTGGGTTTCAGGTAACCCAGAACACAAGAAGTCCACGCCGTGTGAACATTGAGAGCGTGTCTGTCTGACACTGTGCGAATCCCCGGTCAGAGGCATCAGCTGGGGAGAGCAGAGTGGCCGTGACACTACCCGACGGCTGGTCAGAGTGGGGCAGGGGCTTTGGCCGTCTGTGTGTGTGTGTGTGTGGGGTGGGGTGGGGTGGGGTGGGGGTGGGGGGCAGCCGGATGGGTCAGTAACTCCACACCGGACAGGTACAGAGCAGCGCCAGTCTGTCAAATGTGTGGTGGGCTGCCGGACTACTTGCTGCAGTCGCTACCCGACACCAGGACGTCTCAGCGTTTGTACCACTTGATTACAGTCCGTACAACAGAGCGATGTGCCAGCCCACTACAGAGCAGTGATTAATGTTAAGGCGGTGACTTTACCACAGAATGCTCCGGGACATTGTATTAACTAACTGAACACAGCACAGTACAACGAGAAAGCTCACAATCTTTCTGGTTATGTTTTTTCCCCCCATCTGTTACAGTAAGTTAGGCCAATAATGTATCAGCGTGTTGCAACACAGAGGGCCATTGATGTACCAGTGAAATGTGGGATGTTATACCTCCATCTCTCACCCATCCATGGATTTTATAGAAGCATTTACAACACGGTGTGTCACCACCTTGCTCAGTATTGCAGTCTGGGGTGGTCGGTGTCTGGTCTCGGCCTACTACTCTGCAATAGGATCATGATGTTAACAGTCTGTGTCAGCACAGTGGGAAGATGCAAACTGTTTTCATGTCACGTTATAAATGGTGTCTTCACGTAGACATCACTATTACTCATCAATTGTAATCTTGTTTTCTAAACTGTCAAAGACTGGTGCAAATATAAGCAAAGCCCCTCCTTCCCAAATCAAGTTAAACCTTTCCCCACCTGAAATCACCAAATGTAGAAGCAAGGAACTGCAGATGCTGGTTTTACAACAAAAATAAAACCCCAGTTTAAAGCTAAGATTCAGACTGAAGAAGGGTCCCAACCCGAAACGTCACCTGTCCATGTTCTCTGCAGATGCTGCCTGAACTGCTCGGTTACTCCGGTACTTTGTTTCATTCTGCAAATCTTAGCTTCAAACTTGAAGATGAACTGGCATTGGTGGAGAGATCCCGTGTCCACTGTTTGTGGAGGTGAGGTCGGCCTCACAATAATACCCTTCAATCCAAGGTTCACCAAGTACGGTGGCGCAGCGGTAGAGTTGCTGCCCTACAGCGCTTGCAGGGCCGGAGACCCGGGTTCGATCCCGACTGCGGCCGCTGTATGTCCGGCGTTTGTACGTTCTCCCCGTGACCGCGTTGGTTTTTAGAATTCATTCCCGATCATTTACCTTGTACAGAAGCAGGTGTAAATGTTCTCTGTCCCTTCAGTATACTAACCACCTCACCCAATGAACGGGCCATTCATTTACATGCCAGGACCTCATCCAGTCCCCACTGAGGTGGTAATGTAGTTGCAACCCTTCCTCACTCTCACCTGACTGGTGTACACAGTGTCCCAGTCTACGTCGTGAGTAAAGATCTGGTGAATCAGTGATGTCTGACACTGCACACATGGATGATAGACGCACAATACTGGAGTAACTCAGCGGGACAGGCAGCATCTCTGGAGAGAAGGAATGGGGCTTTTCGGGTTGAGACCCGTCGCCCATCCCGAGAAGCGTCACCCATTCCTTCTCTCCAGAGATGCTGCCTCTCCCGCTGAGTTACTCCAGCATTTTGTGCCTCCGGTGTCGACCAGCATCTGCAGTTCCTTCCTACGCACTGCACACGTGGGGACTATTTACCCATACAGACTTCCCATTGGGATGAGCCCAGAATATTTTTATTGTAGTGGTGGAACTCTGCCACTGTGCAATCAAGTGCCAAGAGTGTTTAATTGTTACATGAAATTCTTACTTGCTGCAGCTTCACAGGCACATGAATGCAACAATGCAATAAATAAACATACAATGATCAATAATACAACAAATGATCAGTTGTACTAGGTATCCAGACCCGTAATAGTGCAAGCTGAAGTACACAGTGCACCTTCATACAAAGTCCAGTGGTTTGTTGCTGAGGTAGGGTTTTCCGTGAGGGTTGCACAGGGTGGTCCAAGTGTTTGTGAGGGTTGGAACGGGGGTCTGAGCTGCGGACACCACACAAGAGGGGCAAGGCCGGTCTTGGTTCTAACTCCTTCCTTGCACAGTAGTAGGCTGGGGTGTGAGCATACACAGGGCTCGGGTCACAAGCTGTCCACTGTCACTGCTACATGCCAGCTCACTTCCCCATGGATAGATATGAGCTGGGTGAGAAGCACGTGGCTACTGCTTTTGCCGTCACCCAGTCTTAAACCTTCCCTCCCATACAACCCATTACCCTGTCACTGCCCCTGGTTATCACTGGCCCAAGAACCAGCTGTGCCAGTGACGGCAGTGCCAGGCTGCCTGATGCCCATCTCAAGCTACAATCACTCCCTGGGTTACCACCCGGCAGACACAAGGCATGCCTGTGAGTGTCTGCTGTTTGGGGAGGCAACCACAAGCCTGGCACAGTTGGGTTTTTAACGGCATGCCTTTGCAAAGCTTTCTCAGTTGGGGCTGATGAGACTGGCAGGGCCCACCAGCACGATGTGCGGCATTGTGCTCTGCCCAGCTGGCGTGAATGGGGGGGGGGGGGGGGGGGGAAGGTCTATCTGGGGAAGGTGACATGAGTCCGGGGTGGATATCTGGGGACACAGTGGGAGCTCAGGATCATATCGCATCGAAATCAGCCCTTCAGCCTAACTCACCCACGCTAACCAAATTGCCCAATCCAGCTAGTTCCCTCTTGCCAGTAACTGCCCTGTACCCCTCCAAACCTTTCCTATCCATGTACCTGTCCAAGGATCTTTTAAATGTTGTAATTGCACCTGCCTCCACCGTTTCCACCACCAGCTTGTTTCACACCCACCACCTTTTGTGTTAAAAGGTGCCCCTAACGTTCCTATTAAATCTCACCTCTCACCTGAAACATGCCCTCTAGTTTTAGATGCCCGAAACTGGGGAAAAGTGTGGCTATTCGCCTTATCTATGCCCCGACTAATTATATTTACCTCTATAAGGTCACCCATCAGCCTCCAATGCTCCAGAAAAAAAGACCCAGCCTATCCTTATAACTCAAACCCTCCAGATCTAGTAACATCCTGGTGAATATTTTTTGCACCCTCTCCAGTTTAACGACATCCTTCCAAAAGCAGGACAACCAGAATTGTGCAGTTTTCCAAATGCGGCCTTACCAAAGACTTGTACAGATGTAACGTAATATCCCAACTCCCTTACTCAATACACTGATCAATGAAGGCAAGTGTGCCAAATGTCTTTGTCACCGACATGGAACAATGTACCTGCCCCCTCGGTATCTCTGCTCTACAACACTTGCCAGGTCCCTACGATTTATTGTATATGTCCCACCCTGGTTTGTCCTACCGAAATACAACATCTTGCTTTATCTAAATTAAACTCCATCAGCCATTCCTCAGCCAATTCCTTGGTCCAATTGATTCCCTCATAATTGTGAACAACCTTCTTCTCAGTTCGCCACAGCACCAAACCATACAAACCATGCCATCTACAGTGACAGCCAAATGATTAAATAACAAACAATAGTGGACCCAGCACCAATCCTTGTGGTACACCACCTGTCACAGGCGGCCAGCATGAAAAACAACCCTCTACACCCACCCTGTCTCCTACTTTCAAGCTAATTTAGTGGCTACCCCAACCGACACTGATACAAAACATGGAAGATGAAGAGTAAGTTTCATATTTAGGCAGGGCATTGATCAGACATAGAGGATTTGATCGAGGAAGCTCACGGTGTCAGGATGGCAGGACAAAGCAACCCCAAATCCCCATAGAGAAAAGGTAAGAGTAACTGTGCTCAACGTCAATGACTGAATGTGGCTTCAAGGAGCCCTGGTAAAACTGAAGTCCATGGGCATTAAGGAGAAAACATTCCACGTTGGAGTCAAACCTCTCACAAAGGAGGTTGATTGTGTTTGTCAAAGTCCAATCATCCTAGTGCCAGGATATCATTACAGGAGTTCCTCAGGGCTGTGACCCAGGGCAAACTATGTTCAGCTGCTTCAGCAAGGTCAGAGCTGGCATGCTCACTGATGATTGCACAATGTTCAACTCTCGACTCGTCAGTAAATGAAGCAGCCCATGATGCATACAGCAGGCACGAGGCAACATCCTGTGCTCCCTGTCACACCCGAACCTTGCTTCCTGCGCTCTCTTTAACAGACGTAAGGCCCTGCTTCCTCTGTTCCTTTTCAACACATTGGGACTATGGTTCGGGTACTCACCCACACACCGGGGCTCCGGTACCCACACTCCTTAACTTACCTGGCACTGTTTCTCTTGCTCTCTTGAAACCTACCGGGCTCACTAGAAAATGTATTATTCCACAGCGTAACATCTGACACAAAAGTAAATTAGTGGTGAATAGTGTTTATCTGATTGGAAAGATGTAGCAAGTGGGCCAACGTAGGGATTCGTGCTGGGACCTTGTCGTTTGTAATATATATAAATTACTTGGATGAGAATGTAGGGAATATCATTAGTATGTCTGTAGATGGCTGTGCAGAGTACAGCCCAAGTAACCAGCCACTGAAATCTCGTGGTACTGAAATCACTCGTGGTACCAGCCACTGAAATCTCGAAGACAAAAACAAATCTCCAGAAAACCTTTTCACGCAAAGGGTAGTGGGTGTATGGAACAAGGTAGTTGAGGCAGAGACTATCCCAGCGTTTAAGAAACATTTAGACAGGTACATGTATAGGACAGGTTTAGAAGGATATGGGCCAAACGCAGGCAGGTGGGACCTGTGTAAATGGGACATGTTGGCTGGTGTGGACAAGTTGGGCTGAAGGGCCTGTTTCCAGGCTGTAAGACTCTGTGACTAAAACCTCCCGTTTCATTAAAAAAGGAAACCAAGAGTACTCTCAAAATTTTTATTTCAAACCATGTTTTGTGAACCAGACATTTATCTCTGAGAGCTTCAAATATTGACCTCAGCTTCTGATTGTGCACTGGATCAGGCTCTGAGACCCACCGTGGCTACCTTCTGGGCAAGTCGTTGTGGGAATGATAATAGACAATAGACACAGACAATAGAATAGACAATAGACAATAATTTCACAGTAGATCATAGAAATAGTCCAGCCCCTGGCCCAGTTCCCAGATAGAGATCCCGGTGCCCAACTCTTTAGCCAGTTCTAACCGTAACTGTACGGACTGTGAAGAAAAAGAAAACAAAATTGGTGAGTAGTCCCATACAGACAAAAAAAACCACAACCCTGTCAAATGCTTAGAGTGGAAGACCTTTGAATTATTTGTATAAAGCCATTCTCGGCCACTTACAGCACTGAGGTTACCAAGTTTAATTGAGAGGCGGATGGTTCAATCATTTACACTTTGGCAGTAAGTGGATAGATAGGTCTCTGTAAGCAGCTGAAAGTAAAGGGTCGACACAAAGTGCTAGAGTAACTCAGAGGGTCAGGCAGCATCTCTGGAGAAAATGGCCTGGTCACATTTCGGGTCAGGAACCCTCATCAGATTGATTGGAGGGGGACTGGAAGGAAAAAGCTGCAAAGGAAAAGAGGCGGAACAAATCATGACGTCAGACGAGGGGGTTCCCTGATAGTCAGATTGTTGGACAAAGGTTAGATAAAGAACCAGGTGTGAGCCCTAGAGAGGTACATAGTTGCAAACCGTGAGGCTAAGGCTAGTATTTTTGGGGGTGGGGTGCCTCACCTGACGTCACCTGTTGCCGGCCGTGATTTGTCCTCCCTCTTTTCACTTCCATTTTTTCCCCACTCCCCTCTGCAATCAGACTGAAGAAGGGTCCTGACCCCCAAATGTCACCTGCCCATTTTCTCCAGAGATGCTGCCTGGCCCGCTGAGTTATTCCAGCATTTTGTCTCTATCTTTAGTATAAACCGGCACCTGCAGTTGCTAGTTATTACATATTGAAAGGGTCGTGGGGAATGTGTGGGGAGCTGGAGCCATTGGAGAGTTCTACCAAAGAGTGGGCAACTGGGTTGCTGCGTTTCTTCTGTGATGTAGGGTTCTACGAAGTGAAAGGGTGCTGTGTGAGGGACCTTGATGCACCCAGGGGATCGGGACACAACTGCCAGGGAGGTTCCATGCCAGCCAGCAATGCTGGGACTGTGTGCCCATCCACAGGACTCTCTGTGCACCTCTATAAGCACACAACCAGGTACAGTAAAACACAGAGGGTATGAAGAAGGACCCCCAACCCAAAATGTCCCCAATTCAAGCCCTTATCTTAAGACACTGCCTGACCCGCTGATTAATTCCAGCACTTTGTGTTCTACAGTAAAACTCATCCTTTCAGGAGGTATTGCAGAAACGGTCTCAGACAATGGGCTCACTCACCTTTAATGTTGGATAAAACACAACATGTTTCCCACCCTGGAACCTGCAAAGAGAAGAGGCATCATACAGTGAGGGGTGCGATTCATAACCATGTCTCCCATTGTCGTGGACATTTCCCACCAACACTGTAATGACATGCCTTTCCCACCTTCCCTTTAACTGTCTGAAGAATGGTCTCAACCTGAAACGTCACCCATTCCTTCTATCCAGAGATGCTGCCTGTTTCGCTGAATTACTCCAGCATTTTGTGTAAACCAGCATCTGCAGTTCCTTCCTACACATCTCCCTTTAACACCTCTACCTGGTTCATATGGCTCATCCCCTGCAAAGACCAGACTAGGTTCATCCACCATTATACCCAAGTCATCCTGGCAGCATTTCTTCATCTGATTCACCTCCCTCTGTACCAGGTTCATTAGCACCACTATCCCATGTTAAGAGAGCCATTTAAAGTTATGGCACAGAAGGAGACCATTTGACCCATTGAGGCAATGCTAGCCAAAAACAGACCTTTGGGTTTTTCCTACTTCCCAGTAGGCCTGGTAGATGAAGCCTGCTAGATTATAATTTTCCAGTGCTCATGTTGAGGATTTCAGGGAGTGAGTACCAATGGTCCACATTCACTGCATGAAAACTGACTCCATCCAAGGACCCCGAAGGTCTTTTCAGGTGAGGCAGAGGTTCACTTTCACCTCCTCCAACCTCATCTACTGTTCAGGTGTGGACTCATATATATCGGTGAGACCAAGCACAGGCTCGGCGATCGTTTCGCTGAACAACAGGTAGTGTAAGAAAATAACTGCAGATGCTGGTACAAATCAAAGGTATTTATTCACAAAATGCTGGAGTAACTCAGAAGGTCAGGCAGCATTTCAGGAGAGAAGGAATGGGTGACTTTTTGGGTCGAGACCCTTCTTCAGACCGATGTCAGGGGGGCGGGACAAAGGAAGGATATAGGTGGAGACAGGAAGACAGTGGGAGATCTGGGAAGGGGGGGAAGAGAGGGACAGAGGAACTATCTAAAGTTGGAGAACTCAATGTTCATACCGCTGGGCTGCAAGCTGCCCAGGCGAAATATGAGGTGCTGTTCCTCCAATTTCTGGTGGGCCTCACTATGGCACTGAAGAAGGCCCATGACAGAAAGGTCAGACTGGGAGTGGGAGGGGGAGTTGAAGTGCTCAGCCACCGGGAGATCAGGTTGGTTAAGGCGGCCGAAACATCGCCCATTCCTTCTCTCCTGAGATGCTGCCTGACCTGCTGAGTTAGTCCAGCATTTTGTGAATAAATACGTTTGTTTCGCTGAACTTCGCTCATTCCGCCTTGACCTACCTGATCTCCCAGTTGCTAAACACTTTAACTCCCCCGCCCATTCCCACACTGACCTTTCTAGTCTGGGCCTCCTCCACCGTCAGAGTGAGGCTCAGTGCAAACTGGAGGAACAGCATCTCATATTTCGCTTCACAAAATGCTGGAGTAACTCAGCAGGTCAGGCAGCATCTCAGGAGAGAAGGAATGGGTGACGTTTCGGGTCGAGACCCTTCTTCAGACCCCAGCGGTATGAATATTGACTTCTCTAACTTCAAGTAACCCTTGCATACCCCCTCTCTCTCCATCCATCCCTCTTCCTAGTTCACCGACCAGTCTGACTGTCCCCTTGATTACATTTTATCTCTGTATGTCTTGTTGTCACCTTCTCTTAGCTAGCAATGATCTATTCCACATTTTCCTTGAACTTCATCCTCTTTGAGATCTCGTTCTCACACCTAACACTTCCTTATCTCTGTGTCTCCCTCTCCCATGGCTCTCAGTCTGAAGAAGGGTCTCAACCTGAAACTCCTTCGATCCAGAGATGCTGCCTGTTCCGCTGAGTTACTCCACCATTTTGTACCTATCGCATGAAAACTAAATGTCTTTTCTCTCTTTTAATTGAATTCTTACAGCTTGATACGGTATAAAAGGAATCCCATGTGACATTTTATAGGCCGCCACACTACATTCATCATTCTGTTTATTTTCTCTTTTCCACTACCTGATGTGCTCACATATTGCATGAACTGCCTGGTTAGCACGCAGAACAAAGTATCTCACTGTATCTCGGTACACGAGATAATTATAAACCAATACACAATTAGATATGCAATTGAGATTAAAGGTCATTCATTCAACAAGAGGAGCTGCAGCAGTGTGGATTCAACACTGGTTAAATAATGAGAATCGAGCAGCCTGAGGGACAAGTCGCTTTGTAGTCTGAGCCAGTGTGTGCAGCAGAGCTCCCACGCTGCTGATTTTCTGTCATATTGATGGCTTGGATTTGAGCATAGAAGGTACAATTTCCAAATTTGTCGATGATACAAAACTTGGAGACAGTTGACTGTGTGGAGAACAGACAATGACTTCAAGGAAATGGGCATGTCGTGCTGGGAGATGCGAGTGTTATATTGAGGTAGGAAGATTATAGGAGAAAAGGCCATGTAACTCAGTGGGTGTAACTCAAAACAAGAAGAGGAGGGGCTGGGAGCATATGTGCTTGATTCATTAAAAGTATACGGGCAGGGTTGAGAATGTTGTTTTGAAAATCACACAGGACCCTGGCTTTATAATAGTCAGCGATGACAAGGGCAAGGAACTACTGGCAAACCATTATCATACACTGGTTTCTGACACAACTGGAGTAGTACATCCAGTGCTGGGTGGTGCACTTCACACGAGATGTAAAGGTTTTGGACACAATCAGAAGGCGTTTACAAAAATGATTCCGTGGTTAATGGATCTTGCTTAAGTGCTCAGACTGGAGAAGCTTCTTCAAACAGACGTAGATTGCACGGGGATCTGATAGGCATAATTAAATCATCAAGGGTCTAGACAGAGTGGATGGAGAAACATTTCATATTGGCAGAGAGGCCAGTAATAAAAGAATATAAAGTGAACACGAAGACATTTTGCCCATGCACTGTGTTTAGGGTCTGGACACACTGCCTGGGGTATAGTGGAGGCAGATTCAATTCTGCTGTTCAAAAGGGAGCTGGATAAATGCCTGAAAGCAAATCGTTTTTGGTGCTTTGGGATTGGCTGGATTGCCCTGATGGAGAAACAGTATGGACTAGATGG
This sequence comes from Rhinoraja longicauda, assembly GCF_053455715.1. Taxonomy (NCBI): domain Eukaryota; kingdom Metazoa; phylum Chordata; class Chondrichthyes; order Rajiformes; family Arhynchobatidae; genus Rhinoraja; species Rhinoraja longicauda. The sequence goes on along the minus strand of NC_135970.1, from coordinate 7,208,396 downwards.
GCTGAATAGCCTCTTTTCCTGCTGCAACCATTCTGTGGCTCAGTAATCCATCACGTAAATAGGTCTTTCCTCTTTATTCTCTCCAGGGCCCTCATCATTTTGAAGTTATATCATATTTTTTTCTTCCACCCTACTTGTGTTTTACTTTATAGTTAAGCATTTATAATTGTGGCTACATCCTTGTATCTCTCTCTGGTGTCAACCATTCTTAGTGGGTGACCAGAATGACACACAGTCATTTAGTTGTGGCCGTCAGTGTTTTAAATGGCCATCCCTCGCAAACATTCTGTACTGTAGCCACTAAAAGCAAGTAGCCCGTAAACCTTCCTATCCACTTGTCTTGCTACCATCAGGAATCAATGGAGATGCACTCCTACATCTCTCTGGGTTCTTAGTATCTCACCATTTACTACGTATTTCCTCTTCAGAAATGAACCTGATTTGCCATCTGTGCACCAACCTAACCAGTCTGTTGATGTCCTCTTGTAATTTGGCACGTTCTTCCTCTTGGGTAACCACACGGCCCATTTCAGCTCCACTGGGAAATCAAACGTGCCTCACTGAAGTTGGCCTGTTTTCGTAATGCTTTCACTAAAAGCTACAGACCAAGTAGAGAGCCCTGCAGAACCTCCATGAAGGTGCCTTCTGTCACTATAACCCGCAATGGTCACTGCTGTGTCAGTTCCCCGTGGCCCTCAATTCCTCGATCCTTCAAGAATGTATCCACCTCCTTAATACTCCCAATGATCCAGCCCGCACAACACTTCAGGCGAGGGGATTCCAGATACTCACCACCCTCTGGTGCAGGAGTCACAGCATATCCATATCTCATTGTTTAAACAACGTAATGGTGAGCAGCCTGAACTCTGCCACAAGCATGTTGTCAAAGATCACTGGAAAGTGATGGTCAGAACCTGGGCAATTTCCTCCCTGTTTTACCTAGGTCTGGTGATACAAGACTCTTTAAAACATCACATTCATCTCATTCCTCTTTTGTGAAGAAAAACAAAATGTATTCATTTCGGACCATGTAGATGCTTTTCATCTCCTAACATTTTAATCTCCAACAGAACCATTTTCATTAACAGTTCAACAGTTCAACAGAGCTTTATTTGTCATTCGGTACCAAGGTACCGAACGAAACTACATAGCAGTCACACACAAAAAAGAACACAAGACACATGACCCCAACACATAACGTCCATCACAGTGACTCCAAACACCCCCTCACTGTGATGGAGGCAACAAAACTTTCACTCTCTTCCCCACGCCCACGGACAGACAGCTCGTCCCCGTCCGACCCGCACAGTCCCCGCGGCCGAGTCGCACCGGGCGCTGAAACGTCTCGCGGCCGAACCGGGCGATGTTAGGCCCCGCGACCGAGCCGTGCGCAGCTAAGTCCTGCGACCGAGCCGCACCGGGCGATGTTAAGTCCAGCGGCCGAGCCGCACCGGGCGATGGAAGGCCCCGCGGCCGAGCCGCACCGGGCGATGGAAGGCCCCGCGGCCAAGCCGCACCAGCGATGAAAAGTCCCGCGGCCGAGCCGCACCAGCGATGAAAAGTCCCGCGGCCGAGCGATGTTAGGCCCCGCGGCCCGGGCACTGTTAAGTCCAGCGGCCGAGCCGCACCAGCGATGTTAGGCCCCGCGGCCGAGCCGCACCGGGCACTGTTAAGTCCCGCGGCCGAGCCGCACCAGCGATGTTAGGCCCCGCGGCCGAGCCGCACCGGGCACTGTTAAGTCCCGTGGCCGAGCCGCACCAGCGATGTTAGGCCCCGCGGCCGAGCCGTACCGGGCGATGTTAGGCCCCGCGGCCGAGCCGCACCCTGTGCCGTGAGGAAGAGACCTAAAAGAGAAAGGTTTCCCCCACCCCCCACCCACACCACCACCACCCCCCACACATACACCACAAAAAAAAACCCCAAAAAAAACCCATCCCAACACCGACACACAACAAAAAAAAGGAAAAAAGACGAACAGACTGCTAGCGAGCCGCAGCCGTTAGGCGCCGCCACTTAATACCTCTATACTGTTTTTTTTCTGATAACCCTGCACTTTTATCTATCCTCTGCACTGATATCTTTTTGATATGTGATTCATCCACTATTAACGACACCACATCTGTTTCACTTTCTAGATCCAGCTCATTGCCAGGATGTTAGTTAAATCGTGCGCTGCATTTAATTCCGCACTTCGGCAGTCCAATGGACCAATGTGGTGGAAAAGATTAGTGGCAGCCATTTGAGGGTAGAGATACACACAGCGCAGAATGAAGCAGGAGAGCGATGGGAAGTGTGTAGGACTTGGCTCTTTAGAATGAGCATATTGTTACCTGAAATCTCACCTTTTATATTCGAAGTAATGCTCACCAACCTCGTCAACCCAAAGCAGTTTTGTCTGATGATCTTTCAGAATCTCTATGTACCTGTAAAAATAAAGTGGTCATAGAAAGGCTGGTAGTGTGAAGATGTTACTTGAGAGGCAATTACCAAGACATACGGTCCTCAGTATACAGCACTGCTCTTATTCAGCCCAGAGTGCCCCGTACTGTAATGGGAGTCACAGCATGAAAGTCCATTGGCCCACCATCAAACACCCATTTACATTAATCCTACACTTTGTCCCATTTTATCCTCCCCACATTCCCATCAACTCCCACCAGATTCTACCATTCTCACACACACTGGGAGCAACTCACTGCTGTGAGACTGCACAACCAGCACTGCTCCCAGCAGACGAGTCAACAGTAACAGTTAAGAATACACAGAAAACCGATGACAATTTATCCTTGTCTTTACTTTTATTTAGAATGAATGATCTCTTGCTATCCACTTTGCTGCTGTAACACTGTAAATTTCCCCGGTGTGGGACGAAAAAAGGAATATTATTATTATTAATTAGCCCAACAATCTGCATGTCCTAGGAATGTGGGAGGAAACCGGAGCACCTGAAGGAAACCCTTACGGTCAAGGAAGATTGTGCGAAATCCACACGGATAGGGCCAGAGTTCAGGATCGAACCAGGGTCTCTGGACCTGTGAGGCAGCAGCCCTACTAGCTACAGCAATCTGGTGCTCAAAATATAACAGCTTACCTTAGTTCGTAACTCTAAGAAGACTAAATACCCATGCCTCACTCTGTGCTATGTGTGAAGGTCAGGGTCATTTTTATAGAATCAGCATGGAAGGAGGCCATGTATACCAGTTGTCCGCATTGGCCCATATAAAAAGTCCTCAATTGTGGCATGAACACACCATATTCATACCTAAAGTGGTTGAAATGAATGTTTGATGAATGTCTAAACTGATTGAAATCAGAGCAGACCACCCTTCCCCGTCACTAGGCAACACGCTCTGGATCAAATTTGCAAATCTCTCCTTACAAAGCTGTGGTCCTGCCCAGAGTTGACTAGTAACAGCTTACCTTCTTCACTTGTCACGTACGGGATCAAGTTGGTACCTTGTCAGGTACGGGACCAAGTTGGTACAGCTATCATTAGCACTAAGAGCTATCACAAGGTGGCTCGAGTTACCATTTACTCAACACACAATCTAAAAGAAAAGTCACAAGGTGGCAGCTCTCTACAAACGTCGCTTGTGGGCTTCGTGCTAGTGTCCTCTGTGGAGAATGAGGTGTGCCCAGCACTCAAACTTTCTCTTTTATAAATACAAGTAGAATGGCCTACTTATCACACACACACATGCACACCCACACACATGCACGCACACAATTGACACGTCCATTCCCACGATGGAAAAATTAAACTTCGATTTTAGATTTAGAGAGACAGCGCGGAAACAGGCCCTTCGGCCCACCGAGTCCGCGCCGCTCAGCGATCCCCGCACATTAACACTATCCTACACACACTAGGGACAATTTTTACATTTACCCAGTCAATTAACCTACATACCTGTACGTCTTTGGAGTGTGGGAGGAAACCGAAGATCTCAGAGAAAACCCACGCAGGTCACGGGGAGAACATACAAACTCCGTCCAGACGGCGCCCGTAGTCAGGATCGAACCTGAGTCTCCGGCGCTGCATTCGCTGTAAGGCAGCAACTCTACCGCTGCAACACCGTGCCGCCCTAAATATTACAGGGCATAGTTTTAAGGTGAGAGGGGTAAAGTTTAATGGATATGTAAGAAAGAACTGCAGATGCTGGTTTAAATCGAAGGTAGACACAAAATGCTGGCGTAACTCAGCGGGACAGGCAGCATCTCTGGAGAGAAGGAATGGGTGACGTTTCGGGTCAAGACCCTTCTTCAGACTGAGATGTGCGGGCAAGTTTTTTTTCTAAAGATGGTGGCGATTGGCTGTAACGTGTTGCCAGGGTGGTGGTTGAGGCAGATAATGATCGTGGCATTTAAGAGACACTAGACCAAGTGGACCCGTTGGGCCCAAACCTCTCTTGCATTTGTGCAATACCCTCTCCTCCCCCCCTTTGCTCCCCCTGCCCCCTCCCCCTCCCCTCCCCTCCCCCCTGCCCCCTCCTTTCCCCCACCCTCCCTACTCCTTCCCCTTCCTCCTTCCTCCCCACTCCATCCCCCTCAACCCCTCTTATCCTCCCACCTCCCCCCTCCCACTCCCTCCCTCCCTAGGAGATAGATTTAAACTTTAAAATGTGAATAACTTTAAATAAATAACACCGAATAATGAAACTTCTTCCATTAGCACCAAAGGGACGACGGTGAGTAAGGTGGGTCTAAAATTGTCGCACTATCGTGTACCGTTTTGGCTGTAGTTCAGGAACAAACAAACGAGAGTTTTAGTATATAAATTTGGATGGGGATATGCACATGCAGGAAATGGGTGATTATGGATTGTGTGCAAGCAAATAAGTGTTGGACTTGGCATCATATTCAGCATAGACATTGTGGGTGGAAGTGACAACACAGCAAGTTCTTCTTGACTGTGAGGATTCTGTCAGACAGTCACACACAACACCCCATCACTCTGACTGACACAATGGACCATTTGAATCGTGCAGGTACAATAGCGCGTTATTACGCAGCCTAGGACAAGCACACATCTGCTCCAGCAGAACTTGAATTTATTCCATCTTACTCGCGAGATGAATTGCAGTGGTGCTAATGATGGGAAATGGGGAGGGAATGTCCTCAGCAGGTTTATTTGAAGACAAGTACTACGATAATATTCTCTTCAACAAAATAGCACATCTTGCAGAATAACATGCTCCATGAATAATGCAACACAGGATCTGTAAACATCTCATCTCTATCGTACTACACTAGAAAAATTATCCACAGTAAATTGAAGAAAAATACATTTCTGCTTAATAACTATTCCGTGGGTTCAGCAACTACAGAGTGTATACTTTGGTGAGTAAGGGCTTCTGTGAGACAAGGGCAAAGGTACAGCTTCATATCAGAATCAGATTAAAAATAACTATATCCGGGGAGCGAGTCCGATCGTGGGTCTGACATAATCTGATTGCAGTTTTCTCCATTTTAAAGGGATTCAGCATATTCTACTGCATCCAATCAGCTGGTATCTTGAAATGAGATTGTAGATGGGATAAAATCATTACTAACATTAATAAATATCCAGTTGATAATTTCATTTTCGCTAATCAGTAATTAAAGCAAGATAGATGTGGGAGGACGGGAATGTGCAGTAACTGTGTGGAAGCTGATGATAGAAATCACTCAGGATTATGGATGTAAAGATTTGCAGAGTTGATGAAGTGGAGCCTGTGACTCTGACACTGTGATTCATCAGGGAGGAACGTTTCCTGGACATTTTCTTCCTGAGGAAGTCATATCTCTTAGATTAAGGACAATAGACCTGGTCAGTCAAGAGAGAAAGGCGTAGTGTGTCTGAAAGAACTGCAGATGCTGGTTTACTCCAGAGATAGACACAAGATGCTGGAGTAACTCAGCGGGACAGACAGCATCTCCGCATGGAAGGAATGGGTAATGTTTCTGGTTGAGTTTCTTCTTCAAACTGAGAGTCAAGGGAGAGGAAGACGCAAAGATATGGAAGGGTAGGTTTGAAAACAAGACATCAAAGGGGATGCAGTTCAAGGAAAATGTAGAATGTAGAGTAAATCCAAGGAAGAGGCATATAAATTGGCCAGAGGAAGCAGCAAACCAGAGGACTGGGAGACATTTAGAACTAAACAGAGGAGGACAAAGGGGTTAATTACGAGGGGGAAAAAAGAGCATGAAAGAAAGCTTACGGGGAATATAAAAACTGACTGTAAAAGCTTCTTTAGATATGTAAAAAGGAAAAGATTAGTGAAGACAAATGTAGGTCACTTACAGAGACAGGTGAATTTATAATGGGAAACAAGGAAATGGCAGAACAGTTAAACGAGTACTTTGGTTCTGTCTTCACTAAGGAAAACACAATCTCCCGGAAATACTAGGGGACCGAGGATCTAGTGGGAGGGAGGAACTGAAGGGAACCCACATCAGTCAGAAAATGGTGTTAAGTAAACTGTTGGGACTGAAGGCAGATAAATCCCCAGGGCCTGATGGTCTGCATCCCAGAGTACTCAAGGAGGTGGCCCTAGTAACTGTGAATGCATTGGTGATCATTTTCCAATGTTCTCTCGACTCTGGATCAGTTCCTGTGGACTGGAGGGTAGCCAATGTAACCCCACTTTTTAAGACAGGAGGCAGAGGGAAAACAGGGAATTATAAACCAGTTAGCCTTACAGCGGTAGTGGGGAAGATGCTTGAGGCGATTGTTAAAAATGTTTTAGCAACGCATTTGGAAAGCAGTGACAGGATCGGTCAAAGTCAGCATGGATTTAAGAAGGGGAAATCATGCTTGACTAATCTTCTGGAATTTTTTGAGGATGTAACGAGTAGAATGGATATGGGAGAGCCAGTGGATGTGGTGTACCTGGACTTTCAAAAAACCTTTGACAAGGTCCCACACAAGAGATTAGTGCAAAATTAGAGCACATGGTATTGGGGGTAGGGTATTGACATGGATAGAGAACTGGTTGGCAGACAGGAAGCAAAGAGTTGGAATGGCAGGCAGTGACTAGTGGGATGCCGCAAGGCTCGGTGCTGGGACCCCAGTTATTTACAATATATGTTAACGATTTAGACGAGGGAATTAAATGTGACATCTCCAAGTTTGTGGATGACACAAAGCTGAGTGGCAGTGTGAGCTGTGAGGAGGATGCTATGAGGCTGCAGGGTGACTTGGATAGGTTGGGTGAGTGGGCAGATGCATAGCAGATGCAGTGTAATGTGGATAAATGTGAGGTTATCCACTTTGGTGGCAAGAACTGGAAGGCAGATTGTAATCTGAATGGTGTCGGATTAGGAAAAGGGGAGGTGCAACAAGACCTGGGTGTGCTTGTATATCAGTCACTGAAAGTAAGCATGCAGGTATAGCAGGCAGTGAAAAAAGCTAATGGCATGTTGGCCTTCATTACAAGAGGATTTGAGTAGCGTAGGTTCACCAGGTTCATTACCGGGATAACGGGACTGAGATATGATGAAAGAATGGGTCGACTGAGCTAGTATTCACTGGTATTTAGAAGGACGAGAGGGGATCTTATAGAAACATATAAAATTCTTAAAGGATTGGACAGGCAAGATGCTGGAAAAACATTCCCGGGATTGGGGGAGTCCAGAACTAAGAGTCACAGTTTAAGAATAAGGGGTAGGCCATTTAGGACTAAGATGAGGAAAAACCTCTTCACCCAGAGAGTTGTGAATTTATGGAGTTTTCCGCCACAGAAGGCAGTGGAGGCCAATTCACTAGATGTTTTCAAGAGAGAGTTAGATTTAGCTCTTAGGGCTAAAGGAATCAAGGGATATGGGGAAAAAGCAGGAACGGGGTACTGATTTTAGATGGTCAGCCATGATCGTATTGAATGGCACGAAGGGCCGAATGGGTTACTCCTGCACCTATTATTTTTTTCTCGGTCATTTTCGCTAGGGGAAGCATACAATGATAACATTTTAATCAGGAAGAGTCAGACTGGTCAGAGAACTAGGGTGGGGGAGGGATGGAGAGAGAGGCAAGCGAAGGGTTACTTGAAGTTAGAGGTCGATATTCATACCGCTGGGTTGGAAGTTGCCCAAGCAAAATATGAGGAACGGCACACAGTCTGTCTGCGAATGTGGATCAGAAGAAGGCACTGGAGGAGCCACAACCTCTGCACAAAGTTCTTGCAGAGGGGACAAGGAGGACGAGCACACCGACTACTAAACTGGGGGAATGATCATGACGGGAGTGGTGATGAATTGTTCTTTTCTCCAACCACATGTGTGAGTCCCCAAGGCTGCATTTTCTACCAAGTGCTCAGTTTAAGGACATTAGACAATAGACAATAGGTGCAGGAGTAGGCCATTCGGCCCTTCGAGCCACCACCGCCATTCAATGTGATCATGGCTGATCATTCTCAATCAGTACACCGTTCCTGCCTTCTCCCCATACCCCCTGACTCCGCTATCCTTAAGAGCTCTATCTAGTTCAGAGTTGGATAGGCCCACAGTGGGAGATGGTGGGTCCAACTTCATAGCCCATGTGTGAATTAATGACAAAGACCGGACAAGGAAGGAAGTTCTGTTGACAGAATTTCAGTAGCTAGGGTCCAAATTAATCAGCAGAATCACAAAAGATAATAATTTCTGGATTACCATTTCAGCCAGGTGAACATAGGCCTGACGTTCAATAGACCAGAGTTGAATGCATGGATCAAAGGTTGATGTGGGAGAAATGGGTTTCATTTCATGGGGTGCTGGAGGAAGGAGGAGACGATTCTACTGAAGTGGCTTCACTTTAATTGGGATAGGAATAGTGCCCCAGCAAATCCAGGTATCTGCAGATAAGGCTTGAAATCACATAGCTGAGAGGAGAGTTCAGATGAGGGGAAAAAAGCCATTAAAGAGCAAGAAAAAGCTGGTAATACAGGATAGTAAAAGAGGTAATGATAACCAGGGTCTGTCATGAAGAGACAGAGCAAACAAACATCAGAGGAGACTTCCAATTAGAGAAAGCAGGGGAAAATAGTTTAAAAAGTGAAGAGTGGATGCAACAAGGAACTGCAGATGCTGGAATCTTGTGTAAAACACAAAGTGCTGGAGCAACCCAGCGAGTCTTGCAGCATCTCTGGAGGACATGGGTGGGCAATGATTTGGGTTGGGTTGGGGCCCTTCTGACTGATTGGAATAGGGGGAGAAAGCTGGAAAAGAAGTGGGGGCAGGGCAATGCCTGACGGGGTTATGGATGGATAAAGGTGAGGGGGAGGTGGTTTGATTGGCAGATGGGTGGACAAAGGCTAGATGAAAATGAAACAAAAGGGTGATAAAAGTGGGACAAGGAGACAAAAGGGTGTCAGATAAGGAAGGGAGGAGTGAAATAAAAAGTTAGAGGGAAGGATGGAGATGGAAGGGGACTGGAGGGGTAAAATGAAAACTTTTTTGTGGAATGCAATCGGCAGTCAGAATAAGATGCACAACTTGATGGCACAAATACAAATAAATGGGCTTGATCGAAGTCATTACTGAGACATGGGCTCTTGGGATCAAGGTCGGGAATTGAATATTTAACTTTTAATAGTGATGGGCAAAATAGAAAATTGCAGCAAGCCTAAGGAAGTAGTATTAATTTACTTACAGTGTTATGAAAAAGAACATTAAGCTGGGGCTTAGGTAAATGTCAGTACTCAGCAAAGGAGAATCAAAGTATTGACAACAAAAGAGACAATGGAACAATTAAAAATGCAGTAAACGTTTTCCAAAGGAAGGAAAGAAAATCAACAAAATTCAATGCAGAAAGACTGAAACAGGAGAAATTATACTGAGAAAAAAGGAAACAATGGGAAAACAAAACAAATATTTTCTGGCCATCTTGACAGAAGGATTCACGGAAAAAGTCCGAAGAAAGGTATCGACCCGAAATGTCACCCATTCCTTCTATCCAGAGATGCTGCCTGTCCTGCTGAGTTACTCCAACATTTTGAGTCTATCTTCAGTGTAAACCAGCACCTGCAGTTCCTTCCTGCACAGAAACAAACCTCCTGGGAATAGTGGGGTACAACAGATTTGAGGGATATCAGAAATTTTAAAACATGGCATTGGAAAGATGAATGGATTTAAAAGCTAATAAATTCGGAGGAGCTGGTCACCTGCATCCCAAACCTTTGAAAGAGATGATGATGGATGGACAGTGCATGTGCTAATATCATCTTCGAAAATCCAGATCCCAACATGCTTCCCACAGATTGGAAAATGGAGCAAGAGGGAGAAAGAAGGTGGAATACTGAAAACTAGCCTGACATCAGAAGAAAGGAAAATGTTAAAATTCATTGTCAAGGGATTGGCATGAGGGCTCTTAGAACATAAGATAGGGCAAAGTCAACATGGATTTATGAAAGGAGTCAAGAGTGTTTTATTGTCACATGTCCTGAAAGGGAACAATGACATTCTTACTTGCAGCAGCACAACAGACATGTAAACATAGTACTCTATTAAACCCATAATAAACTACGGAAAAGGTCACTTTATATATGCATATAAAGGGTTTAAAATCAAGCTTGGCAAACTTATTAGAATTTTCTGAGGTTGCAACTGACAGAATAGATAAGCGGAAAGCAGTGAATATTGTGTATTAGATTTTCAGAGGGCTTTCAATTGGATATCACAGAGGGTGCTCAGGGAGATGGGAGGGAAGGCCACATGAACCAGCTAAACCATTCATTCACAGGCTGAGAAAGGGAGAGAGAAAAAGAGAGTGAGAGAGTGAGAGAGAGAAAAGGAGAGAGAGGGGAGTGGGGATAGAGAGGGGAGTGACAGAGAGAGAGAGGAGAGAAAGAGGTGAGAGGAGGGAGGAGAGAGAGAGAGAGCGAGAGGAGAGAGAGGATTGAATAAAAAAGGGTATTACATCATGAAGATTGAGATTTTTAATTGAATGACATTTCATTTATTCTTTGACAGAAGCAATTTTCCTCACTTTTGGAATGCTCAATACCCATTAGGATTGAAAGTGGTGATTAGGAGACTCTGGCTCCCTGTCAGATAATGGGCTTGTTGTGACTCAGTTGTCAGCAGCTGATGAAGAATGCTCCCTTGATTTATCAATTGCCCACCACTTAATTCATACCTAGTTTCTCATTCAAAAATATCAATTTTTATATGAAAATATGAATTAAATACGTTATTACAATGCATACAGAACGCAGGGATTTTCAGCCTAATAATTACTGCAAATGCATTACATTAGCCAGAGACTCACAGTGTAGACTACTGCACGAGACACATGGAATGGAATTACTACCGCACACTAGGCTGGGCGATAATTATTGCAGAGTGGCGTATAAAAGGCAGGGGAAATGAAAAGGCACTGAAAACCACTCAGTTCAATCGAAGTAATTGAGGAAATCAATGTGTGACAGACAACACAGCATTAGATGAGGCACTGTATAAATCAACGGCACCGAGTTTAACCTTCTCACCAACAGCTGGGACACAATAATGGTGAGAGAGCAGTTCTACAATAGTCGAGCAATGGTGGCGCAGCGGTAGAGTTGCTGCCTCACAGCGCCAGAGACCCCGGTCCGATTCTGACCACGGGTGCTGTCTGCACGAAGTTTGTACATTCTCCCTGTGACTGCGTGGGTTTCCTTCGGGTGCTCCGGTTTCCTCTCACATTCCAAGAACGTACAGGTTTGTAGCTGAACTGGCTTCGGTAAAACTTGTAAATGGTCCCTTGTGTGTAGGAAAGTGCTGGTGTACAGGGATCGCTATTCGGCATGGACTTTATCAGCCGAAGGCCCTGTTTCCGTGCTACATCTCTAAACTAAACTGTACTCCATAACAATATTCACTTGTTAATCCCCAGGTACGTCTTACCCTGCCAGCACAACAGACCTTTCCACAGGAATGGCAGTCTCGGAAACATTTAGGTAGATAATCCTAGAGGTCCCTAAAGCAGGTGATGGAGGCAGAGACTCTCATAACATTTAAGAAGGATCCTCACTGTGGAGGATCTTGAATTACCATAGTAAAGGCAGCTGTGAAACAATTGCTGGCAAATGAGATATAGGTAGATGGTCGGCATGGGCATAATGGGCAGAAGGGTCTATTTCTGTGCTGTACGACTCTGTGACCAGTTGTGTGGGGATGCACTGGAGGAGTTGCAGGTGATTTGATCGGTACTTAAAATAAAAGGTGTAACAGAGTTGAATTACAAAGTATCCCCATGGAAGGACAAAGAACCAGCAATTACAGAATGATGAATATTTAGCACAAGGACAAAAAGTGAGAAGGGGGAAGTCGTTTTTACACAGTGAGGATTTCATGTTGCTATGGGTAGTTGGGGAGGCAGATCACATTTAGCACTCAAGAGGGAGCTGGATCTGATTTTTGAAAGGAAAGAATTGCTAGGAATCGAGGAGAGTGAAAGGGAGTGGGGCTGGTAGGATTATTGTCACATAGAACAGGTGTGGACTGAACACCATCTTCTGTGCTGTAATCATTCTGATTCTGTTATTGTCTCCCCTCACTGACAAACCAGTGTTAGTCTGAGGAAGGGTTCTGACCCAAAACGTCACCTTTCTCCAGAGATGCTGCCTGGCCCGCTGTGTTGCTCCAGCGCTTTGTGTCTATCTTCGGATTAAACCAGCATCTGTATTTCCTTCCTACACAAAGCAGTACCAGGTCACGTTAGAAGCGGTACGGAGGCCAGCAAGAGCACAGAGTTGAGGCTTCAATGTCTGCAAGGAGTGACATCGCAGCATCACCACAGACCAAGCTGGCTGGGTCATGTGAGACGCAGACTTCAGCAGGTGATGAGAGAACCAATGCAAGGGACAAACCTACCCAATATCAGGAGTCCAGAGTGCTTATTTGTCATATGCACCAGATATGAACAACTACAATACATTATCAGTTATTCTAAGTAAACTACCAAGATAATGCAAAACCCAAAGTACACAGAGCTACTACAGTAGAGTGGAGCAGTCAATAGTAGGGTTGCAGTTAGGATTGTGACGGGTGGCTCATGAGCCTAATGGTTGATGGGAAGAAGCTGCTCTTGGTCCTGGAGGTAAGGATTCTCAGGATCCTGCACAGATGCTGTTCGACCCACTGAGTTCCTCGAGCAGTTTGTTTTTGTTGCTCCAGATTCCAGCATCACGCGTGTCTGTCCTGGAATCAAACACTGGCACCTGATGCTCTGGTTCAGGTCGCCTCACATTCACATCTACTTCCTCTCCCGACGGTAGCAGTGAGAAGAGAGTGCTTCCACGATCTACCGACCGGATCTCCGGTATCCACCCCACATTCCAAAGATGTGCAGGTTTGCAGGTTAATTGGCTTCTGTAAATTGCTTCTAGTGTGTAGGATGCATAAATTGGCATAGCATAGAACTAGTGTACAGGTGATTTGTGGTCAGCGTACTTTGTGGGCCAAAGGGCCAGTTCTCCACACTGTACCTCTAAACTAAAAAAAGCTCACTCACATCTACTACCTGTCCAGTAACGCAGTTATCTCTGGCGGTTTCACATTACCGTCAAATGTACACGTAGCCTGATGCCTGCTGAAAACTAGCGAGCACATACATGAATAGGAGCTCCTGCCAAAACTACATGGCCCCCATCACTCTGCAACTGCTACAACCGTTAATACAGAGGAAGGAACTGCAGATGGAAGGGTCTCGACCCGAAACGTCACCCATTCCTTCTGTCCAGAGATGCTGCCTGACCCGCTGAGTTACACCAGCATTTTGTGTCTATCTACAGCAAATTACTGGGCTGACGCAAGCAGAACTGCCGCTGATGCCTGGGTATCAAAGTCAAAACTGCATTAAGTAGAACTCAAAGAGAATTAGTCAAAAAAATGAGCATCAGGCCTCAGAACGATTTCAAGGTCCACGGAGCCTGAAATGAATTATCTTAAAGGTGATACATGGCGATCGGGAACACCAGCCTGCTCTGCTGCACCAGTGCCTCACTCTGAGGACCGATGAATGAATTTAGGGAGGATTGTCTCCACCTCCTGTAGTCTGAAGGCTGTGTGCTGGCCACTCTTTAAGGGTGGGCTGTGTTAAAGAGTTCAGCAGCACTGGGGAATTGAACATGCATTCCATATTAACAGGTCACAACCTTGCTGTCCATTTGCTATGCTTGCTGTTAGTTGGATTATTGGTCATCTGTCTGTGGATGTAGCGCTACTGGAAAGGTGATCACTACCCCATCTCAACTATGGATAGGACAACATGGATGAACTATATGATTAGGACAAGTTTGGAGGGATACGGACCATGCACAGGCAGGTGGGATTAGTGTAGCTGGGACATGTTGGCTGGATTGGGCAAGTTTGGCCGAAGGGCCTGTTTCCACACTGTATCACTCTATGACTCTATAATGGAGAGGGCCTTGTTAGTTCTAAGACCTTTAAGGTCATTTGCAGCTTCCCCTTACCTAGAAATATCAGCTATCTCAGGTGCGACCAGTAACATTACCCCTCGACACAGCCAAGTCTCTTAATAAAATTATTAAGGGGTTGGACACGTTAGAGGCAGGAAACATGTTCCCAATGTTGGGGGAGTCCAGAACCAGGGGCCACAGTTTAAGAATAAGGGGTAGGCCATTTAGAACGGAGATGAGGAAAAACTTTTTTAGTCAGAGAGTTGTGAATCTGTGGAATTCTCTGCCTCAGAGGGCAGTGGAGGCCAATTCTCCGAATACATTCAAGAGAGAGCTAGATAGAGCTCTTAAGGATAGCGGAGTCAGGGGGTATGGGGAGAAGGCAGGAACGGGGTACTGATTGAGAATGATCAGCCATGATCACATTGAATGGCGGTGCTGGCTCGAAGGGCCGAATGGCCTTCTCCTGCACCTATTTTCTATTGTCTATTGTCCCTCAACATCACATCACCCATCACCCACTTTACCTGAATTTTGTCAGGTTCCCTGGCTGACACACGGTCATGGATAAAGAATGATCGACTTCAGTCGACGCTGGGAAAGCTAGTCATGGTGTTTGACATCCATTACTCCGACCATTGACACCGTCTTCCTTTCCTGCCGAGTTTGACGGCTTGCTACAGTAATCGAGTCAACCCTGAGTCAGGGTGACTTTTGCAGACCAGAATCTTATCCCATACCGGGTGCCCTTGTTCTCATTGATCGAGTGACTCACAGTGCCAATACCTCACGCTGAAAATTGTTTCCAGTTAAGTTAACATCCACATATTTCTCTGATATCTTCTTAAGCTCCACAATAATCCCTCTCCGAAGATACTCTACTCTCTGATTCTCTCCCCTAATTCTCTGCCACACTGTCAGCTGAGGCTGCAACATTCTGGGATCACTGTACCCACGTTACAACTCATCCCTTCTGTCAATGCTTTGGCTCTATGTTCACTTTCATTTCTTCCTTGTGAATAAACACCACTGTTGCAAACTGCACTCCTCCTGAACCTACCACCCCAGCCCCTCCCAGACTTATTTGTGGTGTTTTGTGAAAATAATCTTCTATCCCTCCCTAGTCTGACACACACACACACGCCAGCTTGGTTCCTACTGCTCTGTGAAGTTTAGCAAGTTTAATATGTGATGAAAGAATCACGACAGAAATGTAGCAATAAGTGGAAAAACAGATCAGTCTACATGATGACTGGGTAATGATCCAGGCTTTGTAAAAGGACAAGACTAAATTAATCTACAAGCCTTCTTCACTAACATCTGGGCACTAGTTCCCACAAAGCTGTGCCAGCTGGCCATCAGAATGATGAGATGAAAGCCAAAAATAGATAATCATGGGCTCAGCCCTCCCCTCCATCAAAAGCATCTACATGAGGCACTGCCACCTACATGTGGCATCTTTCATCAAGGATCCCCACCATGCCCTCTTCTCGCTGCTACTATCAGGCAGGAGGTTACAGAAGCCGCAAGTCCCACACTAGCAGTTTCAGGAACATCTACGTTCCTACAGCTATCAAGTTCATGAACCTAATCCTACCTCAACAGTAGAACATTGATGACAACCACTGCTTGTGCTACCATGGACTTATTTTCCAATTATATTTTGCACTAATGTGTTATTTTTTTTACAGTCTTCTTTTGCTGTCTTGCAAGAATATATGTGCAAATGATGTTTGATTTACGTTTCTGTCTGTTGTCTGCCTACGTGTCTGTGATGGCGCTGCGAGCAAGTTTTTCATTGTCCTGTACCTCAATATACTTGTGCATATGGCAATAAACTCGACTTGACTTGACTATGACCATTCGACAGAGCAACAAAATTGTCCTACAACATTCCTGGGTGTTCGAGGCCCATTGGCCAGATTGAATCAGTAGATGTGGGCCATGGTGTGACAGCTTTAGACTGGAGCATGCACCACGATTGAACCTGGACTACTTGAAACCTTATGATTTGAGACTGGAAATGGCCGGGGAAGCCTGATCAGCAAACGAACCAGTACTCCCCGCTGGCAGACGTCACAAGGAGAAAGTTTTTAGGGAAGGAGGTCTGTGGTAAAGAACTGGTTGGAGCACTTCAATGATCATCGGCTATACTGAATAAGTGGCACCATCGGTAAAGGAAGACCAAAGGACCTTAACCCAAAATCACATTGAACACTGTCTGCAAGAGTGGTCAAATGCAGCGAAAAGAGCTTCAGAGGGGGTATTGGATAAGGTGCTGTGATGAAGTTAGTTGGAGAGCTGTGGGAAAGAGCAGGTTAATGGAAGTAAATGGCTTGTTCCACAGGCAGAACATGGACTCAAACGGCCAGTTGGCCATCTTCTATGCCACAGCAATTATATTGTTCTACAAATGGTTGGAAATTTCAAGTGACAAAGGAATAAACAAGATCAAGAGGCACGCTAGGCTCAGATCTCACATTTCTGATGTTATATGAACATGATAGACTCAATGGGATTAACAGTAATGGTCTATGGGAAGGTAAACCGCTTTCATCATGTTCTCCAATGTAAAATGAGAATGAGGCATCAGCCTGTAGAAACAACTGCACCTTCACGTTAAATGCCAAAAGTATTTCCCTACACAGCAGATCAGAGAACGCGCTGTAGCCCTTCCATGTGAAGATGGACAAAAAAGCAACTAAAGGGCCTGTCCCACTTAGTTCATTTTCTAGGCGACTACAGGCGACTAGGCCGACGCCACATGGTCGCTGGGGTGTCACCTGTATGGTTGGGAGTAGTCTCCTCAAAGAGCCGTAGAGTCTTTCTGGTCGCCGCTGGATTTTCAGAATGTTGAACATTTTTCGGCGACAGTCAGCGTCAGTGGGTTTGACGCCAATGAGCGTAGCTTGGCGTCTCCTGACGTAGGTGCTGTCGTTGGTTGTCGCCAGGTGACGTAGGTTGTCGTTGATGCTGACTTCGGTGAATTCCATTGGCGACTACCTACGTCAACTGGCGACAGGCGTCAAGAGAAGTCAAGTTGCGACAGGCATTGGAAAAGCCCAAGTCCACAGAAGTCAAGTTACAACAGCCAATCGCGATGCTGATGAATGAAGTCCATCTACGCCTATATCAGCGACAAGCTACGACCATTCCGGCAACAACCCACAACAGCTGGCGACCATCGGCGACAGTTGACGCGACGAGCTACGCCGGTGTGGCCTCCGTGGGAAACGCCCGTGGTCAGGCGTGGACATTGTGCGTTTTGTGTTGTGGACATTGGACATCGAATAGTGCAACATGGCTCCAAGGAGAAGGAAGGGGCAGCCCAAGGGCAGGGTCCAACACCCATCCCCACCCACCAGGCAGGTGGAGACTGAGGGCACCCAGGAGGAGGAGGCCCAGGAGGAGACCAGGGAGGTGGCCCTTATCCCCACCACCACCCCAGCCCGGACTGGCCTCCCTACCAAGATGACAGGTACTGCAGCTGCTGGCCCAGACTCAGCATCAGATGATGCTCAGTTCACTAATGCCTCAATTAGACAATAGACAATAGGTGCAGGAGTAGGCCATTCGGCCCTTCGATCCAGCAACACCATTCAATGTGATCATGGCTGGTCATTCTCAATCAGTACCCCGTTCCTGCCTTCTCCCCATACCCCCTGACTCCATTATCCTTAAGAGCTCTACCTAGCTCTCTCTTGAATGCATTCAGAGAATTGTCAGGAGACCCAAGGTAGTTCCATACGAGTTCAGCAGGGGTCAAGAAGGAGAGCTGGTCGAGTGGTATTAGTCAAACCCAGAGTTGTATGAAAAGAACCACCAACATTACAGGAACAAGGACAGGAAGAACTCACTACGTGACACCAAGGCCATGGAGTTCCCTGACTGCACCTGTAAGTACCGACTTCATGTTGTGTGGCAGCTGCTGTGTCCTTATCCAGAATAAATATAATGAAAACAAAAATTTGTTTGTCATCTTGTTTGCCATGACATTGTGGACAGATAATAGTGCCATAAGCCACCAGCAAGTTTGCCTGTACATGTTGCCTACCGTTGAATTTTTGGGGGTTATTTTTTTTTCTGTGTATTTTTTTCCATATGTGGTGACATGCAGTCTGAAAAAACTTGCAAGTTTCTAGCAGTAGCTCTTCCATTCTCTTGCAGGCAGGCAATTCTCACTGGTCTTTATTTATTTATTTACAGATGCCCAACTCGCACGGTGGCGCAGCGGTAGAGTTGCTGCTTTACAGCGAATGCAGCGCCGGAGACTCAGGTTCGATCCTGACTACGGGTGCTGTACTGTAAGGAGTTTGTACATTCTCCTCGTGACCTGCGTGGGTTTTCTCCGAGATCTTCGGTTTCCTCCCACACTCCAAAGACGTACAGGTATGTAGGTTAATTGACTGGGTAAATGTAAAAATTGTCCCTAGTGGGTGTAGGATAGTGTTAATGTGCGGGGACCGCTGGGCGGCGCGGACTTGGTGGGCCGAAAAGGCCTGTTTCCGCGCTGTATCTGAAATATGAAATAATAAATATGAAATATGAAAAATAATATGAAAAGCCAGAGAACAAGATATGGCAAGCTGTCTCAGATTGCAAACAAGTCAGGGTCTGGCAGCAAAAAATGTACCCAGAGGCAGCAGTGGATCATCGACAAATGGAGCTTTATCAATTCACATATAGTACGAGTGGAGAGGAGACGGAGCACCAGGAAGGTAATTATTACAAAATAGTTATGGCGAAATTGATCATTTGATTGTCATCTTGCTTGCCATGTCCTGATGGTCTTGAAAGCTTGAAAACACATTTATTTTCTTCGAGTTTGACAAGAAGAAGCCACTGCCCAGTATGTTGAGTGAAGAGGAGTTTGATCCACTTGAGGGAACCTCTGGATCCAGCCCCTCCACCAGTCAGCAGCACAGCAAGAGGAGCAGGGCCACTGCCAGCTCCACTGCAGGCTCCACCACAACAGCAAAGCAGGTAGAGGAGAGAGAGAGAGGCAAGTCCGCAGGAGCTGATCAAGGCGCTAAGTACTTTTGGGGAAACTTTTGGCAGGTTTCTCCATCCATCCATCCATCCATCCATCCATCCATCCACCTCTTCTTCTTCTTCTTCTCCCTTTTTCTCCAAATTTACTTACCTGTACCATACTCATTTATGTTGCAGCTCATGCAACAGGCAACAGAGGCCAGGGAAGCCAGACAGTCCATGATGCAGCCCCAGACACCACATGAGAGGGCTGTTGGCAGCTTCCTGGGCTTCTTAAAGAATGAGCTGTTCAAGATTCCAGAGAACGTGTGGTTCAACTACACCATGGCTGCCATGACGATGGCCCATGACTTCTCCTAGCCGGTAAATATTTAAAGTAATTTTTGTGGAATTTTGGGGACATTTGACTTTAATATTTGACCTGCACCAGTGACACCAGGGGGTACCCCCAGAACAGAGACCCAGGACGCGTGGGGACATTCTTGCCATAGAGGGAGTACAGAGAAGGTTCACCAGATTGATTCCTGGGATGGCAGGACTTTCATATGAAGAAAGACTGGATATACTCGGCTTTGTACTCGCTGGCATTTAGAAGATTGAGGGGGGATCTTATAGAAACTTACAAAATTCTTAAGGGGTTGGACAGGCTAGATGCAGGAAGATTGTTCCCGATGTTGGGGAAGTCCAGAACAAGGGGTCACAGTTTAAGGATAAGGGGGAAGTCTTTTAGGACTGAGATGAGAACGTTTTTTTTCACACAGAGTGTGGTGAGTCTGTGGAATTCTCTGCCACAGAAGGTAGTTGAGGCCAGTTCATTGGCTATATTTAAGAGGGAGTTAGATGTGGCCCTTGTGGCTAAAGGGATCAGAGGGTATGGAGAGAAGGCAGGTATGGGATACTGAGTTGGATGATCAGCCATGATCATATTGAATGGGGGTGCAGGCTCGAAGGGCCAAATGGCCTACTCCTGCACCTATTTTCTATGTTTCTATGACTTGAGATTGAGTGTAATGTGTCCATAAATGGTGTTAAGTCTCGTATGTTTTTGTACTTGTATTATATTTGAAGTTTGAATTTTAAAGTTTGAAGTTTATTGAAACTCAACGACCCTCCTTGGGGTATGGGAGCACATAAATAATTGAAAAACAGAACATATATACAAATTTTATGTGATTATGATATTTTTGTATTCACTGTTGTATGTTCTTATCAACCTTTTTATGTTTCAATATCAATAATGGAAATGCTTGACATTTTGACGGCAAATTGATGTATCAAGATATTGTATTTCAGAGTAGTGTCTCATGGCATCACTTTCAAATAGTTTAATTTCATATATTTTGATCAATAAAACAAACACAAGCACAAGCATTGCACTGCATTGAAAATTAAACTCTTTTGGGAGGATGTGGGTGGCCCTGAACAGAGGCTTTGCTTGTGGTCTGTTGTGGGCTCTCTTCCTGGAGTGTTGGACTTGCAGTTTGTGGTGTGGGCTGTTTGCTGCTGGTCTTCCGATCATGTCGTTCTGCCATGGTACACTGCCTAGTTCGGAGTTGTAGTAAATGCAGAGATGGTCTCTCTGGTCCTTGGCTCTCTTGTTGGAGGTGTTTCCTGGCAATCTCTCCAGTCCCACCATCGGTGCAGCCTGTCCTCCAGTTCTCCATGAGCCTGGTGTGATGTTGCCTGTCTGGTTGTCCACTCGGTCACCCTCCACCATGGCTGCTGCTGCTGCTGCACGTCTGGTACGGATCAGGTTGTGGAGGACACATACTGCGTCGACAATGGTCTCCACATTCTTGGGCTCCTGCTGCATCGTAGTCAGCAAGCATCTGAATCTGCTGGCGAGGACGCCAAAGGCATTTTCCACCACCCTCCTAGCCCTGGACAGCCTGTAGTTGAAGATCCTCTGCTCCCTTGACATCCGCCTGTGAGGGTATGGCTTCATCATCCATGACCTGAGTGGGAAGGAGTCATCACCAACCAGTGTGTATGGGATGTCAGGGTTGTCTTCTCCTGGCAGGGGTTCTGGATCAGGAAAGCCTGCTCTTCCTTCTTCCAGTGCTTCCCCAAGGGAGGTCTCTCTCCAGATCCCACCATCTGCGACACTGCCAGGTGTGCCCACATCCACAAACAGGAAGTTGTAGTTTGCATCCTCCACAGCCATGAGTACGATGGAAAGGAACTGCTTGTAGTTGAAGTACGTGGGACCTCCATTGGGTGGACACCTGATGGCCACATGCTTGCCGTCCACTGCCCCACATGTGTTCTCAAAGCCCTGCGCCACTCTCTTCCACTCATCTGGTGTACTAGGGCAGTCCATGACTTCATCTTCATAAGCACTGATGGTGGCCTCACAGGTCTCTCGGACAACCTTGCTGATGGTGTTGTGGGCCACAAGAAAGCTGTAGGAGAGGCTCTTATAGGAGTCTCCTGATGCCAGGTAGCGGAGGGGATGGCTAGGCGCAGGCCTGGTTCCAGTGGCTTCCTCATGAAGGTCTCCTTTTTCTCCCACTCGTGTCTTCAGCTCGTGAAACAGCTCAGGGGGGAGCCTAGTGAGGTTTCTGAAGGCAGCCTCATCTTCTTGCTGGAGCTCAGTCATCAGGTTGTCATACTGGCCCAACCTGGGTCTCTTCAGGGACAAGGGCTTCAACCATAGAGACCTCTTGTTGGGCTTTCTTCTTCCCCATTCTGCTTGTCCTTCTGTCTTGCTGATCTTTAAGCACGAGGGCCGCTGCAATCAGCAGGGCTTCTTCTTCTTCTTGTGAGAGCAATGCTCTCTGATGTTGCTCCATGGTGGTCATGATGCAGAATGATTGGAAACCCTACCCTACACCCCCTTTTATAGGGAAACTGGGTGATTCCATTGTTTTGGAGGCCAAAATGATGTGAATTGTCTTCAGTTGTCGCCGACAGGGTCGTAGCTTGTCGTAGCATGTCACGGGTGGACGTAGGTTGACTTCGGCTGTCGCCTGTGTGGTCATAGGTTGTCGTAGGTGTCGTCGTAGGTTGTTGTAGGTGCGATCGTAGGTGGACGACCCAAGTCGCGACGATTGGGTGGCCGGTTGTCGGTAGCTTGCCGTAGCTTGATGTCGACTAGGTGGTAGGTTGTTGTAGCTTGTCGTTGACATTGTCGTAGGGGGGCCCAGTCACCGTTTTTTCGGCGACCTGCTAGGACAATGACAATCGCCGAAAAACATAGCTAAGATCAGCACTTTAGCACAGCACCAATGGTTTGCTGCAAAGTCGGAGGTGCCTTCTTTCAAATGAAACACTAAACCACAACTCCATTATGTCTCTCAGAATGGTTTTAAGGCCACATGCCACTATTTAGAAAGACGCCCAAAAATAATCTAGGCGTTTATTTCTTTGCTCATTTTGGGAGCTTATAATAGCCAAACAGCTGTCATGTTATCTGCACAGTAACACTGACTATATTTTTTAAATGCTTGACGGAATCTGTGCATGGCAGCATCTTTTAGAGCAGGAGGTTTTTTTTTGTCCTCGGCCCAGAAATCTTCAGCAGTACAGGGCTGCAAACAGTCCATCAAGGCTTAATGGATCTCCCGGTGGCCAACCATTTTAACGCCCCTTCCTAGTCCCAGATTGACCTTTCTATCCTGGGCCTTTTCCATTGCCAGAGTGAGGCCACACACAAACTGGAAGAACAGCACATCATATTCTGCTTGGCTAGTTTACAACCCAATGGTATGAATGTTGAATTCTCCAATTTTATCCTTGTCTCTTCACCTCACTTTTTGTATTTTCATCTCTGACCTTTGTCCAACCATCTGTCAATGATAACCCTCTCTCACCTCTATCCACTTATCACTTGCCAAACTCTGTCCCACCCCTATGCCTCTATCAGCGTTCTCCTCCCTACTGTGGTCAGTCTGAAGAAGGGTCCTGACCCAGATTGTCAACAGTCTCTGTTCTCGGGAGATACTGCCTGACCCGTTGAGTTGATCCTGCACATTGTGTCTTTTGTCAGGCATAAATGATGCATGGGACCTGGTGGTTTGGATTCAGAAATGGCTTATTCACAGAAGACAGAGGGTAGTGGTGGAAGGGTAATACTCTGGTTGGATGCCTGTGACCAGGGATCTGTGCTGCAAAATACATAAACAACTTGGACATAAATGTAGAGGGGTTGGTTAATAAGTTTGTAGGCAACACCAGAATTGGTAAAGTTGCAGACATTGAAGAAGGCTGTCAAAGAATACATCAGATTATTGATCAGTTACTGACGTAGGTGGAGAAATGGCAGATGGAGTTTAAACCAAGCGAGTGTGAGGTCAAATGTAAGGGGAAAGTATAGAGTTAATGGCAGGGCCATTAACAGCATTGATGAACAGAGGGATTGGGGTCCAAGTCCATAGCTCCTTGAAAATACCACCAGACAAAGAGCGGTAAAGAAGGCAGAGAGTATGTTTGCCTTCATCGGTGAACGCATTGAGTATAGGAGTAGAGAAATCATGTTTTTAGCTTTACAAAACGTTGGTTTCGCTTCATTTGGAGTATTGTGTGCAGTTCTGATCATCACATTAAAGGGAATGGGGAGGCTTTGGAGAAGGTGCAGAGGAGTTTACCAGGATGCTGCCAAATCAGAAAGTATTAACTATAAGGAGAGATTTTACAATCTTGGATTGTTTTCTCTGGGGTGTTGGAGGCTGAAGGGAGACTTGATAGAAGTTCATAAAATTATAGCGTAGGCTGTCAGAACCTTTTCAGGTTGGAATTATATACTAGAGGGTATAGCTCTTAGGTAAGAGGGAGGAAAGTTTAAAGGAGAGGTGCAGGGCAAGGTTTGTTTATACACAGAGTGGTGGTGCCTGGAATAAGCTGCCAAAGGAGATGGTGAAAGCAGGTATAATAGTGGATTTTAAGAGGCTTTAGATGGGCACGTGGATATGCAGGGAATGGAAAGATGTGGAATGCATTAGTCTAATTCGGCATCGCATTCGGCACAGACGTCATGGGCTCGAGGGTCTGTTCCTGTGTTGTACTTCATTGAATGACCATCCCAGCCACACTGACATATGACCAGTCCCACTGTGCAGTAGCAACACCAGCATGCCAATACCAGGTTAACAGCAACAGGGAAGACCACCTCATTGCAGACCACCTCAAAACCAAAACTACAATTCCAAGGCTCCAGGCTGCACTGGGACGGACAACTCACGTAAAGTGAGCAACCCATCTTCTCTGGATGTGTACACCCACACATCATAAGGAATTCTGCACTATCCATTTCAAAGGAGTACGTGTGACTATCACCCTGTACTAAGCTGAATGTCCACTCCTCCAATCCTATGCCATACTGCTGTACACAGCCCCTCGCTGGACTAGCGCAAAAGCAGCTCCAGACTTGAGATATATGTTGGTGTTCCTTCATTGTGGTGGGGACTGAATTCTAGACCTTACTATCTAATAGCACTGTGACAGGACCTTCAGCACAGGACAACAGTGCATAGAATCAAAGATGCTGGAGAACAGTAACAGCATCTTCAGCCCACCAAGTCCATGCAGACCATCTAAAGGACTACATGTCTATACTGATCCCATTTACCAGCAAGTCATGTGCTCATTTAGATACCACCGAAGTGTTGGGGGAGTCTCTGCTTCCACCACCACCTGCATTCCAAATTTCAACCATCCTCTGGATGGAAAGGCTCTTCCTCAGATCCCCTCCCCACCATTCATAGTGTGTCCCCTACCCTTAATAGACCCTATGCCTTCCAGTGTTGGACAATTAGTCTCTGGAGAAAAAATCCTGTCTACCCTACCCCCTGCTGATTTTGTATTCTCTATTAGGGTCCCCCCTCTGCCCCCTCCCCCACCCTGCCTACAGGGAAAGAAACATCCCATCCCCTCTGTATCTAGAACATCCCATCCCAGGCAACATCCTTGTGAACTAACTAACTAACTAACTCACTAACTCTCTCTCTCTCTCTCTCTCTCTCTCTTTCTCTCTCTCTCTCTCTCTCTCACATTCTTCCCAGAGTTTGGTAACCACAGCTTCTCATAGTAGTCCAACGTTTTATAAAGTTGCACCATAACCTCACTGCTTTTATATCCTTTGCCCTTGATATTGAAGGCATGTATGTTTTCTTTACCACTTTCTCTGCTGTTCTGCCTCCGCCAGGAATCTTTGGATTTGTTCACCAAGGTCCCACTGTTCGCCATTCACAGTGTATTCCCATTCACAGTGTATTCCCTACCTTTAATAGACCCCCCCCCCCCCCCCCACAAGCGCACCACATCACACTTAGGTTCTGCCATTGCTCTAATTAGTGGTTCATAAAGTTATTTTCTTAGAGGGTTTTAGCTGGGTAATAAATGTGGTCTTGCCAGCAATACCCGTATCGGCCAGCAGTGTATTTTTATAAAGCAACAAGAACTGCTTTACAAGGTTAAGGGTGCCATGCACAAGCACAGTGCTGGTGTGCTGTGAATGATATCGGAATGAAAGGCTGGACTCTGACTGCAGGGAGAACATTGACAATCACATTCTGTGCAAAACAAGCCAAGAAACCAATTAAATTAAAGTGCAGAGGGAAGTGAGCAACAGACAGCAGATGTTCAGGGATGGTTTCAAGGGCTCAAGTAATCTCTGTAGTTCCGCCATTACAATTACACACGGGAAGCTTTCCATTACTTGTTTGCTCTGTTGAATGTATAATTTCCTGTCAAAAGAAAATCATTTATTTGCCCTTTCTTTCCACTGGGAGCGGAGAACATGTCCAGCCTGACTTGCCAGGCATGTTTTCCTGCTCCTACCTTCTGGCTCTCTAACTGCTCAAGTCCAAGGCCACCAGGATTATACTGCCAGCCCAAGCCTAAGTGCTTGGAGAACCCTTAATGAATCATTTGGCTCACTCACACTCACCTCGGAAGATGGATATGGGAATGGGGAGGGGAGTTAAAATGGTCAGCAATCGGTAGCACCAGCAGACCTTGGCGGACAGAGCATGTGAAACAGTTGCCTAGTCTACACTTGGTCTCGCCACATCAGGAACACGGAATGGAGTAAACAAGGTTGGAAGAGGTGCACTTGAGCCTCCGTTTCACCTGGAAGGGCTGCTGGGGTCCCTGGATGGAAGTGAGAGAGGAGGTGTAGGGACAGGTATAACATCTATGGGCAAAGTACCTGGAGAGGGGGCGGCTTGAGTGGAAAGGGCCGAGTGAACCAAGGAGTTGTGGAGAGAGTGGTGTCTACAGAAAGTGGAGAGGGGGTAGGGACAAGAAGATGTGACTGGTGGTGGGATCATTTTGAAGGGGCATAAACATTGCTTAATGATATGTCGGATGCAGAGGCTAGTGAGATCAAAGATGAAGTACAGGGGAAGTCTATCTGGTGTGAGAGCAGAACTGCAGGACACAGAAGAAACGCACAACCGCAGGAGGAGGGACACCACGTTTACTGAAGAAAGATTATCTTAGATGTCCTTGAGTGGAAAGTCTCATCCTCAGATGTGGCAGAGACAGAGCAATTGAGAATAAGGGATGATATCCCGACAAAAGGCGGGATGGGCAGAGGTGTGATATAGGTAAATGTGGAAGTCAGTGGGTTTGAAGTGGATGTCAGTCGTTATCTGTGCCCTGTGACTGAGAAAAGGGAGAGAGATTTCAGAGATAGCCCTTGTAAGAGGCAGGGTGCAAGGTGGTATAGTAAACCATGCAGTATAAACATTAAATTAGCCAATTTCATGTAATACTCCGCTCCCTTCCATCCCGTTGAACACATATTTTTCCCACTACAATGTCCCACCATTATAGTCACCTGGCTCCTCCATAAGCTCATCTTCCATCCCAGAGTCCCCTGTCCCATCACATTTCCCTTCCCCCCATCTCCCCCCTTCCGGCTTCCATTTGACTCTTCCTGCTCTTCTCCCCCTATCAATTTAGTGTCCTCACTCGCCAAGATGGCACCAAGCTCCACTCTTTTAAACCTCTACTCCAACAACAGGATTTCTCACTTTATCCTTGGACGAGCTTTACTCGGATTTTACTGGACTTTATATTGCACTAAACATTTTTAATGTATCTGTACACTGTGGACAGCTCGATTGTAATCATATATAGCCGTTCCTCTGACTTGTTAGCACGCAACAAAAAGCTTATCACTGTACCTCGGTACACATGACAATAAACTAAGCTAAGCCTAATACCCTTGTGTTCTTTACACCCACAGCCTGTATCACTTACTCCACCCTTCTGTATGGAGGACAGCGATGTGTGGGGCGTCCGTCACTGTGCCCGTCGGAAACCAGCACCACTGCGTCGCTAATGTTTTCAACGATTTTAATTAATTAATTTAAATGAATAATTCTGGCAACCTCTCCCCCCTCACCTGTGTTCACCTGGCTTTGCCCCACCCTCCCCTCTCCTTTCAGCTCCCCCCCACCCCTCCCTCCACTCCATCAGTCAGACTCAAAATCGATATTGATTTACCTGACTTCAAGTAAACCCTTGCATCCCTTCTCTCTTCATCCCTCCCCCACCCAAGTCGCACCACCTTCAAAGTCGTCTTGTTGAGTCTCATTGTCTGTACTCGTTTTCACCGAGCAAAGGGCTAACAATGGCCTGTTTCCATAATCATCGTTATTTTTTTGCATATCTTTCATTCATTTGTTCTATATCTCTCTATATCTCTCGTTTCCCTTTCCCCTGACTCTCAGTCTGAAGAAGGGCCTCGACCCGAAACGTCACCTATTCCTTTTCTCCAGAGATGCTGTCTGACCCGCTGAGTTAATAGACAATAGCCAATAGGTGCAGGAGTAGGCCATTCGGCCCTTTGAGCCAGCACCGCCATTCAATGTGATCATGGCTGATCATTCTCAATCAGTACACCGTTCCTGCCTTCCCTCCATAACCCCTGACTCCGCTATCCTTAAGAGCTCTATCTAGCTCTCTCTTGAATGCATTCAGAGAATTGGCCTCCACTGCCTTCTGAGGCAGAGAATTCCACAGATTCACAACTCTCTGACTGAAAACGTTTTTCCTCATCTCCGTTTTAAATGGCTACCCCTTATTCTTAAACTGTGGCCCCTTGTTCTGGCCTCCCCCAACATTGGGAACATGTTTCCTGCCTCTAACATGTCCAACCCCTTAATAATCTTAAACGTTTCGATAAGATCCCCTCCCATCCTTCTAAATTCCAGTGTATACAAGCCTAGTCGCTCCAGTCTTTCAACATACGACAGTCCCGCCATTCCGGGAATTAACCTAGTAAACCTACGCTGCACGCCCTCAATAGCAAGATTATCCTTCCTCAAATTTGGAGACCAAAACTCCACACAGTACTCCAGGTGCGGTCTCACTAGGGCCCTGTACAACTGCAGAAGGACCTCTTTGCTCCTATACTCAACTCCTCTTGTTATGAAGGCCAACATTCCATTGGCTTTCTTCACTGCCTGCTGTACCTGCATGCTTCCTTTCAGTGACTGATGCACTACTCCAGCTTTTCGTATCTATCTTTGGTTTAAACCAGCATCTGCAGTTCCTTCCTACACATTACATCTTCCATTCCATCTATTCTCTCCACAAATGCTGCCTGACCTGCTGTGTTCCCCCAGCACCTTACTATCAGCTAAAGATTCCAGCATCTGCACTTTCTTGTGTCTCTACAAAATTTTCCACTCCCCCTCCCCCCCCAATCCAGCCAGTGGTAAGATAAATAGACTTGTGACTTTCCCAATGGTTTAATACAGAAGGTCTCTGCTGGGCTGTTAATATATTCCATACTACCAACGGCAAATAAGACGTACCGTTCCTGTGCTATAATTTCTTCACACTGCACAGGACACATACCATTCTGACACTTCTGAAATCCAATATTGCACGATTGACAATTGAAGATGCACTTAGGAAATCAATAATGCACGTCACATGATGAGAGATCTCAGGAGAGAAAAGGCCTAATTTATTTATGGGACCATTTCTGCTCATCAAGGAGAGTGCAGACGGTAACTCTTTATGGTCAATAGTCTGCACTAAGAGAGAACAAGAGTAAAGCCTCTTTACATTATCCCAGCAATCTCCCCCAGATCAGAAACAGTGCACATTATCTATAAATATAAAGCTCCCTCTCTGATCTTTTATCAATCACTTCCAGGCCAGTTACTAAATAAAGCTCAAATAAAAACAGAAAATACTGAAAACACTCAGTAGGTCAGACTGCATCCGAGGGAAGAGCAGCAGAGGTAATATTTCAGGGCAAAAAACCTTCATCAGAACTGGAGAAGAGAGAGATTACATTTCCAGCAGTTTTGATTTACACTAAATTAATCTGGAAAACTACAAATAACCTGTATTGATAAATGAAGTGAAAAATTGTCCAATGTCCAATCTTCATGGATATATTTCCCTTGTTATCATATCATCATATATCTACAGCCGGAAACAGGCCTTTTCGGCCCTCCAAGTCCGTGCCGCCCAGTGATCCCCGTACATTAACACTATCCTACACCCACTAGGGACAATTTTTACATTTACCCAGCCAATTAACCTACATACCTGTACGTCTTTGGAGTGTGGGAGGAAACCGAAGATCTCGGAGAAAACCCACGCAGGTCACGGGGAGAACGTACAAACTCCTTACAGTGCAGCACCCGTAGTCAGGATCGAACCTGTGTCTCCGGCGCTGCATTCGCTGTAAAGCAGCATAAACTATCTCATGTTGACATAAACTATCTCATTTCTTTTGGAGGGAAACATTTTGATCAGTATCGTTGGAATCTAGCTAAAGCCCCATTATATAGGAAGGGATTAAAAGTACCATTAGCAAATTTGCAGATGACACAAAGCTGGGTGGTAGTGTGAACTGTGAGGAAGATGCTATGAGGTTGCAGGGTGACTTGGACAGGTTGTGTGACTGGGCGGATGCATGGCAGATGCAGTTTAATGTGGATAAGTGTGAGGTTATCCACTTTGGTGGTAAGAATAGGAAGGCAGAGTATTATCTGAATGGTGTCAAGTTAGGAAAAGGGGGCGTACAACGAGATCTGGGTGTCCTAGAGCATCAGTCACTGAAAGGAAGCATGCAGGTACAGCAAGCAGTGAAAAAAGCCAATGGAATGTTGGCCTTCATAAAAGAGGAGTTGAGTATAGGAGCAAAGAGGTCCTTCTGCAGTTGTACAGGGCCCTAGTGAGACCGCACCTGGAGTACTGTGTGCAGTTTTGGTCTCCAAATTTGAGGAAGGATATTCTTGCTATTGAGGGCGTGCAGCGTAGGTTTACTAGGTTAATTCCTGGAATGGCGGGACTGTTGTATGTTGAAAGACTGGAGCGACTAGGCTTGTACACACTAGAATTTAGAAGGATGAGAGGGGATTTTATCGAAACATATAAGATTATTAAGGGGTTGGACATGTTAGAGGCAGGAAACATGTTCCCAATGCTGGGGGAGTCCAGAACCAGAGTCCACAGTTTAAGAATAAGGGATAGGCCATTTAGAACGGAGATGAGGAAAAACTCTTTCAGCCAGAGAGTTGTGAATCTGTGGAATTCTCTGCCTCAGAAGGCAGTGGAGGCCAATTCTCTGAATGCATTCAAGAGAGAGCTAGAAGAGCTCTTAAGGATAGCGGAGTCAGGGGTTATGGGGAGAAGGCAGGAACGGGGTACTGATTGAGAATGATCAGCCATGATCACATGGAATGGCGGTGCTGGCTCGAAGGGCCGAATGGCCTATTGTCTATAGGATCATCACAGTATTAGAGATGGGAGGGAAAAAAGTTAAAGGAAGAGAAATGCGGCACGGTGGCGCAGCGGTAAAGATGCTGCCTTACAGCGCCAGAGACCAGAGTTCAATTCTGACTACAGGTGATGTCTGTACATTCTCCCTGTGACTGGGCGGGATTCTTCCACTTTCCTCCCACATTCCAAAGACGTGCAGGTAAATTGGCATCTGTAAACTGTCCCAAGTGTGCAGGACAGAACTAGTGTACGGGTGCCCGCTGGTCGGTGTGGAATCGGTGGGCCGAAGGGACTATCTCTATGCTGTATCTCTAAACTAAAAAGAATGAGAAAAGGAAAATGGCTTGCAGAGAGTATAAAAATAATTAACAGTCCTGCAAAATTAGGAGTATATGCATAAACTTTACTCCATCAACCTGGCTCAACAACAATGCATCTGAGTGGAAGGGAAGGCTGTCGAGCACACCTCTCACACTAGGTCCCCTAATGCCCTCTGAAATACTCTGCAGGGCAGAACACAAAGCCTTGTCTGTACATGACTGACTACTGGTCACTATTCTCACCACGCCCAGAAACAGTACTGGGTGTGGAGAGAAGAGTGAGCCGTTTTTTTTAACACGAGGACATTCGTACTTTAGGCAAAGACTTGCAGTTTGACATGAAGGTTGAGCCAGAAGCTCGTGCATTGCGTACAAGGTCCAGCGGATGAGCATCAGTACCAGGCTCTTTCCAATACCAAGCCTCAATGCACTCCCTATATTACTGGAACCGTAACACCACAACTAATCTTAGCAAGTGTCTGACTGTAAATGTCACAAGCAGTGGTTTGGGATGCAGGGGCTGTGAGGAATGTTAGGCCTGTACCACCTGTTGTTGACACCAGCAGAATTCATGCAGCTGGAAGTAAACGAGCCCACTTTGGATTCTGAACCCAGCTCACCAACGCGATCAGACTGGTGCCGCCCAATGGGACATCTTCTCAAGGAGAGGAGGTCAAGGAGGATCAGCTCTTGATTTAGATTATATTTATTCCTGGTCCTTAGAGAGATTGGCAAATAGGGGATTGGGTTTCCCTAGACAGAAATGGAAGAGTAAAAGCGCAAGCCTTGCCCTCTTTCACACCATTAGTACCGATCAATAAGATTGTGTTCCAAACTGAATCCGTCCACAGATATAATCTGCTCATCAGAAGCAACTCTGGCCCAAATGCACAAACCACCATCTGAACATATACATCAAAGTAAAGTATGCCGTAACGACTATGAATAGAGATGCAAGACACTTATGACACACATTAGCCTGGCCAATAATCAATAGTCTACAGATAGTAAAGGTATTCTGCACAGCCAATCTACAGTGGATCATTTTACTGCCACACTTTAATTAACACTGAACTAGTCGCCATGATACCTAGTCTCCTGGGTACAAGAATCTCATCACAAGAGGTAGGCAGGGAAGAAGACTGCAGTTTCATTCAGAGTTCAATGAGATTTCAGGACAGCAGTGGTGATAATTGACTTGGAGGCACACAAGAGGCAGTGGAAAGCAAGGGGGAGCAGTGAGTTTACAGGTGAAGTGGGGGAGGTGTGAAGAACCCCAAAACGCGGCACGGCGGCACAGCGTAGAGTTGCTGCCTTACAGCACTTGCAGCGCCAGAGATACGGGTTCGATCCCAACTACGGGTGCTGACTGCACGGAGTTTGTACGTTCTCCCCGTGACCGGGTGGGTTTTCTCCGAGATCTTCAGTTTCCACCCACCCTCCAAAGACGTACAGGTTTGTAGGTTAATTGGCTTGGTATAAGTGTCAATTGTCCCTAGTGTGTGTAGGATAGTGTTAATGTGTGGGGATCGTTGGTCGGTGAGGACTCAGTGGGCTGAAGGGCCTGTTTCAGCGCTGTATCTCTAAACTAAACTAAACTAAAAATGAGGTCTTTGAAACTGAGGCATGGATGAGAAAGATGAATAGTGTATCAGGTAGATCCGCTGGCTCACCTTCAGAGACCCAGGGTCAATCCTATCCTCCTGTGCTGTCTGTGCACAATTTATACATGCCCCCCTGGCCATGTGGATTTCCCACAAGTCCTCTGGTTTTCTCCCACATCCAGTACATTGGCAACAGTTAATTATTCCCCATGTAGGTGGGAGGCAGGAGAATTAGTGGCACAGCACGGTGGCGCAGCAGTAGAGTTGCTGCCTTACAGCGAATGCAGTGCCGGAGACTCAGGTTCGATCCTGACTATGGGTGCTGTCTGTACGGAGTTTGTACGTTCTCCCCATGACCTGTGTGGGTTTTCTCCGAGATCTTCGGTTTCCTCCCACACTCCAAAGATGTACAGGTTTGTAGGTTAATTGGCTGGGCAAATGTAAAAATTGTCCCAAATTGTCCCTAGGCGGGGATCGCTAGGCGGCGCGGACCCGATGGGCCGAAGGGCCTGTTTCTGCGCTATATCTCTAAATCTAAATTGTAGAGATAGTGGCATGGGGTAGTGTGAAATCTAATGCTTGTGAGAGTGAGTAGGTTGCAGGGAAATAAGTGGGGGAAAGGGTTATATTGGATTGTGTTGAATACTCTATTGGACTTCTGCAAGTTTACGATGGAAAGCATATTGAGTGATATCACGACCGGGTTTGGTAACTCGAAAGCCCAAGAATGATGGAGGCTGGAGAAAGTAGTAGACATTGACCAGTCCTTCATGGGCATTGACCTCCCCAACACTGAAGCAATCCATAGCGAGCATTGCCTCAAGAACACAGGTAATGTCATGTGTGTTGATATTGTTTAGGCCAAATTTGGAGTGTTATGTGAAGTTCTAGCTGCTCTGTTAAAGAAAGAACGTGGAAGTGTGCAGAAGAGGTTTACCTGAACGTTGCCTGGATTAGAGAGAATTAGCTATAAGAAGACAATAGCTTTTTAAGGAGCATTGGAGGTTGAGGGGAGAGAATTTCATTCTTCTATTTTGGTACTTACGATAATGAAATACTCTTGACCTGCAAGAAGTTTTAAGAAATTATGAGGTGCATGAAGAGGATAGTCAGAACATTTATCCGAGAGTGAACATGTCAAAGACTAGAGGGCATAGTTTTAACGTCAAAGTGGAAATTTTAAAGGAAATATGCGAGGCAGGTTTTTTAATAAATTACACAAAGTGGAGGGTGCCTGGACTGGTGGTGGAAGTAGATGTGATAGTGGCATTTAAGAAGCTTTTAGATAAGCTCATGGAGATGCAGGGAATGGAGGGAGATGCAACAAGTGCAGGCAGAGGAGATTAACTTGACATCATGTTTGGCACAAACATTGTGGGCTGGAAGGCCTGTTGCTGTACTGTACTCTTTGTATTCTAATGACCCACACCACCCTGGCCACGATTT
The DNA here is from genome assembly GCF_053455715.1 of Rhinoraja longicauda. NCBI lineage: Eukaryota > Metazoa > Chordata > Chondrichthyes > Rajiformes > Arhynchobatidae > Rhinoraja > Rhinoraja longicauda. Next base: position 7,173,986 of record NC_135970.1, on the reverse strand, counting down.
GATGTCACCGCTACCATCAGCAGGAAGGAACAGGAACCTGAGAACCATTACCGCCAGGTTCAGGAACATCTACCCAGCAACCATCAGGTTCTTGCACCACACTGTCTACCCTAGGCCTTTCAGAATTTTATACATATCCAGTCATCTCCCCACCACCAGATTCCCCTGAGAAAACAATCCACAACCCTGTCTCAACTCCAAATGACTCTGGACTTTGCACTAAGGTTGCATCACATACTTCTGCTTTCTGATCATTTATTGTATTATTGTTTATTGTATATTTATTTGTTCCGCTGCTATATTAATGTGCCTGTGAAGCTGCAGCAAGGAAGAGTTTTTATTCTTCCATTCCTAGTACACATGATAATTAAAGAGACTCTTGAAAGCCAGTACAAACTCGATGGGCTGAATGACCTCCTGTGTCAGAAGAAAATCTGAGAAGAAGCCACGCAGGTTAAATATTCATTGGGACACGCATGGAGTGGCAGTCGGCATACAGGTGGCAAGTTAATCACAACAGTGCAGCATACATCGACCTACAGATGAAGAGCACTCCCTGAGGGACAGGCAGGTGTGTGGGTGTACATGAGCGGCTGTGCCTGTGCGTGGGAGGGCACCTGTGAATCCCAGCTTTTGAAAACTGCGCGCTAACAGTTGGAAAGGTGCAGCAATTCCCCTGCCGCTGCGACTGATGAAGCCGGATCGCAATAACACTCTGCAAATCCATTCATTATCTGTGCATGGAGCTCCTCCTGACACACTCTGCCTCATTACCTCTCCAACAGAGAATCTCATTACAAGCCAACACCACATTTACATGATTAGTGCGGAATTACAAATCAGTTCTAATACACATCCTCTTTACTGCAGTTAATTAAACATTTAAATGTGAGACGCCTATGACATTTTAATTCTGATAATAAAACGCAGAGTGATGAATAAATAGATGGTGATACTTTTACCAGATGGTTCCACGGGCTGCAAGGCAGCAGTGAGTCGATATTATACACCCACCGATGGCCTCACAACCAGGCCAACAGCAATTACCAGGAGTAATGGACCACAGGCAGCATCAGGAGCTCAGAGCCAACACAATTGTGGAGAAGGTGGATGAAGCTTATACTGCTTGAACATGGTCATTTCTGCACCATCTTGCTGCTTTTTGATATTTGCCAGTCTTTCTCTGCCTTCCCACACCACTCAATTACTCCTCGGATGAATAGCCCCAAGATCCCTTCCCCACCTGTACATTACCCAGGGTCACAATCCCCTTCCCCCCTCCTGCATTCTCCCGCCAGGCTTTGTGTGCTCACTAAGCTGGATGTGGCTCCTCTGATAGGATTTGGGAAGAAGTCAAATCTCACTGGAGAACCCACTATCTGTCCACCTACCATTTACCATGTTTCTACCTTCTATCCTTTAACCAATATTCTCTCCATCCTCACAAAGTGGAGTGGGAAATCCCCAGTCCAGTTTCTGTAAAATGTGATTATAAAATACAAGCAATGGCATCAAGTAACTCAGCAGGTGAGGCTGCAGCCTCCTGAAATGCTGCCTGACCTGCTGAGTTACTCCAGCACTTTGTGTATTAACCAACATCTGCAGTTCCTCGTTTCTACATGCAATGATATTAACTGGTCCTCTCTGCAGTAATAATAAATTCCACTCCAAAAAGTTCCCCTTGTACCACCATTTTGCCTATTACGTGATGTTCCAAGTGTCGTTAGCGAGGAGAGACTAAGATTATACTAACAACTTTTCTTCAAAACACAAAGTAGTGGAGTAATGCAGCGGGTCAGGCAATATCTGTGGAGGAAATGAACATACAACATTTTGGATTGGAAGACCTTCAGATTGATAGATTGATTGTATTATGAGGGAGAAAGCTGGAAAAGAGAGGTGTGGATGGGACAAAGCCTAACAAGTAACAGGTGGTTACAGGCAAGGTGGGTTTTGATTCACAGGTGGGTGGAGTAAGTGACAACGGCTAAAGGTGAAAAGAAACAAAGGGTGCTAGATGAGGAGAGAAGAAGCGGAGTGAAATTTAAAGCCAAAGGGAGGGATATGAATGAAAGAGGGAGATAAAAGGGAAATGTGACATTTGAATGGGAGACGAGTGTACAACAGAGGGGAGGGAACAGGGTGTGGCTGGGAGAAATGGGTCCCCCTCTACATGGATCTACATTTCACCACTTTATTCCTCAAATAAATTTGACTTGACTTGATCTACTACCCTTGGTTTCCTTTCCTCTCTTGCCTTTTTCAGTGCCAATCAACCCCCCCCCCACCTCACCAGTATTCACCTATCACTTGCCAGGTTTTGCCCCATCCCCACCTCTCTCCCCCCCTGCTCCAATCAGTCCGAAGGGCCCTAACCCGAAACGTCATCAGTCCACCTCTTCCGCAGAGGCTGCCTGACCCACCGGGCTCCTCCAGCACTTTGTGCTTTGTTCAAGATTCCAACATCTGCTGCTCCCTGTCTCTGATCTTTTAATTCCCTAATTTTACTCTTTGAATAACAATGTAACATTTTAGAGTACATTTTTATCATAAATACTCTCTGCAGCTCATTGTAGCTCAGGGGATCGGTCTGGTTTAAGTCTCTTTTACTCTTTAATACTTTATTTCCAGCAATATTGATGACAAAGTCATCGCAGCTGCGGCTTGCCTGCAGTCCGTCTGTCTTGTGTGTTTTTTGTTGTTTTTGTATGAATTGTAGTTTTAATATGGTGTAGTGTTTGTATGTTATGTGGGGGGGAGGGGGTGGGAGGGAACGGGAACTGTAAAAAATTCTCTCTCCCGAACGGAGACACGAACTTTGTTTCTGTGTCGTGTCTCCGTTCCCGTTGCGGCCTACCAGCGGCCATGCACCTGGGACCACCTGGGGCTCTGGTTCGCAGAGCCCGTGGCCCGGACTCACCACCTGCGGCGCTGGCTGCCTGCGGATGCTGCGGGAGCGGCTGCGATTCGTCTCCGGAGGCTCCGGCGAGGGCCGTGTAGACGTCAGAAGCCCGCAGGCCCCTGGATGGGGGTCGACATCGGGAGCACCGGCAGCGGCAGAGGCAGCGTGTTCGCCCGCCCCGAATCGCGGGGCTTGGGTCGGCCCGCCGCGGACCTTTCACCATCCGGCGCGGCCTGGAATAGGCCATGGACCTTTCACCGTCCGGCGCGGCGCTCCAATGTCGGGAGCCCGACCGCCCCGACGTGGCAAGTTCAACAGCCTGACCTCGGGAGAAGACGGCAGGGAAGAGAAAAGACATTGTGGCCTTCCATCACAGTGAGAAGGGACTGGAGGAGACTCACTGTGATGGATGTTTCTTTTGTTTGGTGTTAGTGTATGATTGTATGTGTTATTGCATTTTTATTGATTATTCTTATTGGTCTTAGTGTTTCAACTGCAGGTAATGTTTCATTTCACTACACATTTATGTGTATGTGACAAATAAACGACTATTGACTATTGAAGTCTCCTTGCCATCAGACCTTAGATCCCACTCCATCACGGCCACATTTAGAGAGTCTCAGTAAATACAGGTTGCAAATACTCATTTAGTGCTCTACATATGCACGGTGGTCGGTCACGGTGGCGCAGCGGTAGAGTTGCTGCCTTACAGTGAATGCAGCGCCGGAGACCCGGGTTCGATCCTGACCATGGGTGCTGTCTGTACGGAGTTTGTACATTCTCCCCGTGACCTGCATGGGTTTTCTCCGAGATCTTCAGTTTCCTCCCACACTCCAAAGACTTACAGGCGTTTAGGTTAATTGGCTTGGTAAATGTAAACATTGTCCCTAGTGGGTGTAGGATAGTGTTAATGTGCGGGGATCGCTGGTTGGCCTGGACTCGGTGGGCCAAAGGGCCTGTTTCCGCGCTGTATCTCTAAAATTAAAACTAAAGCTAAATATTCCATTATCCTCTATTTCTCCTAAGACTCGCATTGCTTTTCTTAATCTCCATTTTTACAATAGTTGTTAAAGCTCTTACAATCATTTAAAAAAATATTTCTTGCTAATTTGCCTTCAAAATCTACTTTCTCCCCCTCTTCCATTTTTTGACCATTGGATGATGCTTCCTAAAACACTCAATCCTCGGGCATACTATCCTTGGCAATATTTTAAGCCTCTTATTTTAATCTTCTTTCAACGATTACAGAACTGTAGAACATTTATTCAGCAGGATAAGAAATACTGATAACTGTAAAAATGGTAAAGCAAGGATTAAATTATGGAGGCTGCCATCCAGATGCCCGACTAAATATCCAGTGACGCATCTGAATCCTCCCACAGCAGAGTGGAAATTAAATTCAGTTAATTAAATTGTATATCTGTTGTTTTTTTAAAAAGCACACATAAACTGTGTTCAAAAACTACAAAACTGTGGTTTACCATAAAATAAAATATCTTGCTCACTCTCGCCCTTAAACGAAATTTCCAATCATTGTCGATATTTGATGAGAAACACATAACATTAGAGAATGGACATTATGTACTACCCTTGTCGAGGATTAAAGAAGCAGTTCATGTGACCGTCTGAAGTTTATTCAGAACACCGCGGATGATCTATTATGGCCACAATATTTGGCAGGGTGTTGTTTGTCCGATATAAAAATAGAAGACGCTACCAGCACTCAGCAGACCAGGGTATATCTTGGGAAGGAAAACAGAGTCAACGTTTCAGGCCAAAGGCCCTTCGTTAGAACTGGAAAAAGGTGTTTGACGTGCAGCTTAGCAAAGACAAAGAGGGAAAGAGACACTACCGAGTGTGAACATAGCAAGAGAGATAGATAGAAATCCCATCACAGACCAACAAGCCTCTTCATGTTGGGCTTTCCAGGAAGCGAAGTGGCAGTGAATATTAAAAAAAACAAGAAAATCAAAGAATAACCACAGATGCTGGGAATCTAAAATAAAAAAAGACAAAAATTTTGAAAATAGAAGTTGTATCTGTGGGAAGGAAATAGTCAATGTTTTGGGCTTAAAACCCTTCAGCAAAAGTCATTTGGGGTGTTTGGGTATGGCCTTTACTTGGTGCCAAAATCACCTCTGTAACACAAGGTGCATGGGGCTGTATAATAGAGAGCATATATTGGAAACATATGGAGAGTAGCTGGATGCTTAATATGCACAACGCTCAATTCCACTCACAACTCCTTATAAAACATAGCAGTGGATGCCTACATGCAGCAAGACCTAGTCGATATTCAGGCATGGACTGATAGCAGATAGGGAACAATCACGCCACATAAGTCATGAGCCATGATCATCTCAAACCAGAGTAGACCAACTCACCGACCAGTCACCTGAATAGTATCTCTGGCAGCAGGAGCAGGTCAGAAGCTGGTCATCCTGTTGTGTTCCCATGCCCTGAGTGATGGTGGAGGTTGAGCTGCAGGCTGAGCTCAGGGTCAGAAAGAATTGCAGTGGGTTTTGTAGATGCTGGATGCTACGCTTTGCAACGATGGCACACTTGTGGTGGAGGGACAGAACGTTTAGCTTCTTGGGTGTTTTTGGAGCTGAGCTCAGCAGTTGCAGGCACACACTGCCTTGTAGATGGTGGGAAATGCTCAAGTTGTCAGGAGCCAGCGCACTCACTGCTGGCTGCCAGGTGCCTGCACACAAGCAGAAGCTGCTTCCCTTGCTGAGCAGTTATGAATGGAACTGAACACTCTGCAATCGTCAATGGACATCCTCACTTCCCACCTTATGGATGGAAGAAAACTCATAGATGAAGCAGCTGTAAATGTTTGGGCCGAGGACACTGGCCTGAGGAACTCAAGTAGTAATATCTTGGAGCTGTGAGTTTTAGTCCCGCAACCACACCCAGCTTCCTTTGTGCTAGGTATAATTCCCACCATTGGAGTGTCTTTCCCTTGATGTCCACCGCCTTGCGTTTTACCATGGCTCCCGACACCACGTGTAAGTGATGCCATAGAAACATAGAAAATAGGTGCAGGAGGAAGCCATTCGGCCCTTCAAGCCAGCACCATCATTCATTGTGATCATGGCTGATCGTCCCCAATCAATAACCCGTGCCTGCCTTCTCCCCATATCTCTTGATTCCACTAGCCCCTAGAGCTCTATCTAACTCTCTCTTAAATCCATCCAGTGATTTGGCTTCCACTGCCTTCTGTGGCAGAGAATTCCACAAATTCACAACTTTCTGGGTGAATTTTTTTTTTCTCACCTCAGGTTTAAATGGCCTCCCCTTTATTCTAAGACTGTGGCCCCTGGTTCTGGACTCGCCCAACAATGGGAACATTTTTCCTGCATCTAGCTTGTCCAGTCCTTTTATAATTTTATATGTTTCTATAAGATCCCCTCTCATCCTTCTAAACTCCAGTGAATACAAGCCTAGTCTTTTCAATCTTTCCTCATATGACAGTCCCGCCATCCCAGGGATCAATCTCGTGAACCTACAGTGCACTGCCTCAATTACAAGGATGTCCTTCCTCAAATTAGGAGACCAAAACTGTACACAATACTCCAGATGTGGTCTTACCAGGGCCCTATACAACTGCAGAAGAACCTCTTTACTCCTATACTGAAATCCTCTCGTTATGAAGGCCAACATTCCATTAGCTTTCTTCACTGCCTGCTGTACCTGCATGCCAACTTTCAGTGACTGGTGTACAAGGCACCCAGGTCTCGCTGCACCTCCCCCTTACCTAACCTAACACCATTGAGATAATAATCTGCCTCCTTGTTTCTGCCGCCAAAGTAGGTAACCTCACATTTATCTATATTATACTGCATCTGCCACGCATCTGCCCACTCACTCAACCTGTCCAGGTCACCCTGCAACCTCCTAACATCCTCTTCACAGTTTACACTGCCACCCAGCTTTGTGTCATCCGCAAACCTGCTGGTGTTGCTTCTAATTCCTTCTTCCAAATCATTAATATATATGGTAATCAGTTGCGGCCCCAACACCGAGCCTTGCGGCACTCCACTCGCCACTGCCTGCTATTCTGAAAAGGACCCGTTTACTCCTACTCTTTGCTTCCTGTCTGCCAACCAATTTTCTATCCATGTCAACACCCTACCCCCAATACCATGTGCTCTAATTTTAGTCACCAATCTCCTGTGTGGGACCTTACCAAAGGCTTTCTGGAAGTCCAAATACACTACATCCACTGGCTCCCCTTCCTCCATTTTACTTGTCACATCCTCAAAAAATTCCAGAAGATTAGTCAAGCATGATATCCCTTTCATAAATCCATGCTGACTTGGACTTATCCTTTTACTGCTATCCAAATGCACCGTTATTACCTCTTTAATAATTGATTCCAGCATCTTTCCCACCACAGAAGTCAGGCTAACTGGTCTGTAACTCCCCGTTTTCTCTCTCTCGCTCATTTCTTGAAAAGTGGGATAACATTAGCTATCCTCCAATCCACAGGAACTGATCCTGAATCTATTGAACATTGGAAAATGATCACCAACACGTCCACTATTTCTGGAGCCACCTCCCTGAGGACCCTGGGATGCAGACCATCAGGCCCAGGGGATTTATCATTCTTCAGTCCCATTAGTCTACCCAATATTATTTCTCGCCTAATGAAAATTTATTTCAGTTCCTCTACCCCCCTAGATCCTCTGTCCTCCAGTACATCTGGGAGATTGTTTGTGTCTTCCTTTGTGAAGACAGATCCGAAGTACCTGTTCAACTCTTCTGCCATTTCCTTGTTACCCATAATAATTTCACCCGTGTCTGCCTTCAAGGGACCCACATTTGACTTTGCTACTCTTTTTCTCTTAACAAAAGAAGCTTTTACTGTCCTTCTTTATATTCTTGGCCAGCTTCCCCTCGTACTTCATCGTTTCAGCCTGTATTGCCCGTTTTGTTACCTTCTGCTGTCCTATGAAAGTTTCCCAATCCTCTGGCTTTCGGCTACTCTTTGCTGTGTTATACATCTTTTCTTTTAGTTTTATGCCATCCCTAACTTCCCTTGTCAGCCACGGTTGCCTCCTACTCCCCTTAGGATAATTTCATTCCAAAAAGGAAGAAAGATTCTGTGTCTTCCGGATTTTGCCCAGAAATTCCTGCCATTGCTGTTCCACCGTCAATCCTGCTAGGATCCCTTTCCAGTCTACCTTGGCCAGCTCCTCTCTCATGCCTTCATAGTCCCCTTTGTTCAACTGCAACACTGACACTTCCGATTTAACCTTCTCCTTCTCAAATTGCAGATTAAAACTAATCATATTATGATCACAAGCCTCCAAGCGGTTCTTTTACCTCGAGTTCTCTTATCAAATCTGGTTCATTGGACAACATTACATCCAGAATTGCCTTTTCTCTGGTAGGCTCCATTACACGTGGTCTAAGAATTCATCTCGGAGGAGGAGGAGAGTGTTGGTAGAGGGAAATTGGCTGGTTCTGCGGCTTTAGGACCCTCCCGGTGGGGGATGGAAGTGTAGAGTGACTGAACATCCATAGTAAAGATGAGGGAGTGGGGGCCTGGAAAACGGAAATCATTGAAGAGACGAAGAGCTTGTGAGGTATCTTGGACATGGGTAGGGAGGGATTGGACCAGGGGGGAAAGGATGGAGTCGAGGTATGTGGGAATTAATTCAGTGGGACAGGAGCAGGCAGAAACAATGGGTCAGCTTATTGTAACGTCAGCAATACAGTGCTCTTGAATTATTTAAATAGAATGTAAACTATACAGTTCATAGCAATGATACTCAGGGCATCCCTTGAAAACTGAACAATCTGTCAGCTGAACCTCTTTAAACAGGCCTCCATTGCAAATCTTGGCCTCAATCCATGAAACCTTACTTTACATGCCAAGGCATCATTGGTATGGCATAGGGTTTGAAAACCTAAACTAGTTAAAGATTATACTTGACAATTAAAGCTAAAAGCTGCCGATTAAATAAAGTGGTTAGCGCTTGCATGAGCCTTCAGACGGTACGCTGCATTCAAACCTTTACATTTCAATCTCCCGACCTGTCCCAGCTCATTCAGTGTTCGGTAAATCCGCCCAATCAACAATTCCAGCATGTAATGGTGACTGGATGCCGGGGAATTACATAATTCTGGTTTGAAAGAAAATGAATCCTAAATCCAAGACTGACAATATATCTTACCTCTCTCCTATTATTGGCTCTGCAGTTCCACCAAATGTACCGTAATCCATCCCATAGAAATTCAGCCCCAGCAGAATCTTATTCCTCCAGTTTGCATCAGGGTCCAATAGCTGAACACAGGCTTGTATCCACGGGATGGGCGAATTGGGGCCAGGTCTGGAAGACACAGGTCAGCTCTCAACACCACCACATATCAAACTCCAACAAAACCAGGATCACACCAGCACACATTCATACAGACTGTGCTCCAATCGAAGTAAAGGAGGGAACACAATGCTTAAAGCTTTTATGTACAATGCAAATGAATTAAAAGTTTTAAAGAGATTCACAGGTAATTTGCAAGGATCTCCATACTTTGCAACGTTTGACCTGGGACTTTCATACTGCCGCCAGACATTTGGCATGCAGCAAGTGATGCCTCCCATAATGCAAAACTCAGCTGAAGATCACAGATGTGATTTAAAGAAGATCATTGATGATAAACAGAGAACCAGGTTACTCTATTCATTGAGTGACCAGATGGAAAGTGTGAAAACCTAAGATGTTTTTTCCTAGCTTGTACTGTAGGTGAGGTGGTGGCTGAGTGGTGCAGACAAGGATTTATCATTAAAGGCTAACAGAATGTGCACACAGGCTGGTCATCCTAGCTTCCGCTGCTGGACATGGAGGGCAGGGTGTGGTGGAGACGCTCCTCCAAATAAGGGATTCTGTGTAAATTTGGAAATGAATATTTGCATTGAATGTGTAACCTCCGGAAATGTCAGATGGGGTTTTTGAAAAGAAGATGTTTTGTAAATATTTATTACTTGAATAAAATATTTTTTGATATATTAAAAAAAAAATCCTAGCCTAATGGACATGGGTGGAGAAGTCCTTTGGAAACGGTTGTGGAGCATAGTGAGGAATCGTGGCCGACTTTACACTTACTGAAAATAACGTCAATATTTGTTTAGTATGGGTACAAAATGAATAAGGGGCAGCTGTGCAGAATGCCACGTAGAGCCCTTCAGGGGCTTCAGCCCAACTTGCCCACACTGTCGAAGTTGTAGAATTAGTCGAGACCAACTTTTATTTTACTAAGCATATTTTGCAAAAGTAGCAAGAATTGATGATCTCTATTACATGGCTTTGCAAAAGTCAAAACCTTCTCCGCTGGAATTTGGAATTCAGTGCCAAGTCTTGAACTAGCTTCCCAATTCCATTGCGAGTGCCTCTGGAGAAACCGGCAACACCCCTTGTTCCAGTCACACAAGACCAATGCCTGGTCATTGCTCCGGAATGGAGCAAGGCAACACAACCTTTGCTCATGTTTGATTGCGCTTTCCTTCCCAGAAGGCAGCTGATTTCTGCACCAGCAGCCTGCTGGGATCTGCTGGAATTGCCATTGTCTCATCCGGCCATGCTCTGAAGCCGGCATTAAAGGAAAAGCAGTGGTGATGGACGGTGAGAGGATTCACGTGTTCTACAAATCTTCCGACATGAACTGTTCGCATCAAGGAGTGGCAGTAAAAAAAACAGTTTCCTCAATCGATGTTGTTACAGGCAGATAACGTGATGTCTCTAAAGCCCATGTGAACACATAGGCTTTGTCAGGGCCCCTGGCTTTAGAACCATCAGCTGACCACTTCAACACCTTCCCTCATGCTAAGCATCATCCTCCTCCCTCAGAGAGCCTGGGAAGTACAGACGTTTGAAAGGGCATGCCACCAGACTCAGGAAGAGCTTCTTCCCCTCTGTTACCAGGCTTATGAACGGTCCTGAGGATATGAGGCACAACTTGATGGAATGGGAAACGACAATCAAAGGATTTACAGTGCAGAGGTAACAGCATGCTTTTAAAAGGTGCATGGGTTAATTACCGCAATTGTTCATTAATGCTTGGGACCTAAAGAACACGGAAAATGTGGCTCGACTATGGATTTCAAAAGAAATTAGGGACAATATTAGATCCAAGAAAGAGAAATGTAAAATGGCCAATAAAAGCAGCATTCACAGGAGCAGTCTAGAACAGCAATGGGGGACATACGGATAGATGAGCAAGGGGAAAATAGAGTACGAGAGCAAACATGCAGGGAAGATGAAAACTGCATGCTAACGTTTCTATGGATATGCAAAATTATGAGAGACAGATAGGGTAGACAGTCAGAACGTTTTTCCCCGCTTGGAAATGTCAGACAGGAGTGCATAGCTTCAAGATGAGGGGGGGGGGGGGGGGCAAATTTTAAAAGGAGATGTGCACGACAGGTTTTTCTTTTTTCCCCCCACACAGAGTAGATGGGCCTGGAACACGCTGCCAAGACTGGTGGTGGTGGAGGCTGACACAATAGTGGCATTTAAAAGGGTTTTAGATGGGTACATGCATATGCAGGTAATGGACGGATGTGGATCACATTCAGGTAGAAAAGATTAGTTTAACCTGACACCATGGTCGGCACAGACTTTGTTGGCCGAAAAGCCTAATCTTGTGCTGTACTGTTTTATATTCTACATATGCAAAGAGAAAGCAATAGGATCCCCTCCGGTAAAGGCAGGGATTTTTAAATCATACTTTGTTTCACAGAGGGTGATACACGAAAGATGGCAGATATATTTGGGGCCAAAGGGCTGAGTTTGAATGGAAAATTCAAACCCCCACTATTTAGTTTAAAGTTTACAGTCAATCTACAGCCTTGACTATTCAAATCACTAGGACGATGGTCTGCCCATATGAACTGAATGACATCCTGATAGAATAGCTCTCTCCTTCCCCACCACTGATACTGGTGTCCCAAGAAGTGAAATCCATTGAGCCACATCCAATATTTTCATTATATGAGGAGCTGCAAATTATCAGCCAGCACCCCCAGGAGTGCAATCATCCGTCGATATAACACTTCTGACTTCAGTGCGATAGTCTTTGATACGTGATTAAGCTGAAATATGGCACAACCAAAGAGCACGAGATCTTCACGGCCACTTCCCAGTTACCAGCCTTTGACCATGAGGATTTTCAGCTCGTGCCACATTGCAAGTGCATGTTGAGAGGTGACAGTCTTTGCAGTACACGAGGAGCCTCACGTTTCCATGGGGAAACAATGCGCGAGTGCAATCTACTCATTCCTGAAGTTTCTGGGAACTCACAACGTTGTCAAACCCACAGGCCAGGTTTCCATATCACATGCATGCAGGTGTCTCAGGATTCCAGTACGAAGGATGGGCACCATTACCTTGTGAACTTCAAAGATTTTGTGCTACAAAGCAAGGAAAAGAAAGCATGCACCACAGAATGGATTTTTCAGGCTACCATCCTCACTTGAAAAGGCCTTTGGTGGGATATCTGTACCAGAATAGAAATAAAACATAATAAAACTACAACATGATAGTCTCAGAAACAACTCACTCCATCTTAATGAATGATTTTAAGGTTCAGAACCAAAATAATGTACGACGATATAATGTGCACCTTGACAGATGGGGAATGACACTCAAAAGTATTTACTGTGCGTAGGTAACAGCAAGCATTTAAAAAGTGCATGGACGTATTTCAACAATTGTTCATTAACGTTTGTCACAAAAATGAAAGCAGCAAAAGATGGCTCAACCATGGATTTCAAAAGGTATTAGGGACACTATTAGATACAAGGAGATATGTTGTTCCAGTCTGTATAGACTGTGGATTGGAGCAGTGCTGGGGGAAGGCAGGCAGGTCAGGTAGAGTGCAGGGCCAGCCATGGAGGCCAAGGGGGTTGTACATTCAGCTTTCACACTTGTCGGCCGGACTGTCACGATTACAGACGGTGGGACTGCCAAACCCGGGGGCACACAGCCTTGTGACAAACCTTACCGAACTGCATTCGAGTAGTCATATGTCATGAGACTGAATGCATCCACGACTTGAACCAACTTGTCAAAGTCCTCCTTCTCAAACATCCCAGGCTGGTTGGTCCTTAAAAGAGGAAAGGAAAAGGTCGTGGTAAATAGTAGTGGTGATGCATCTAGCTCGATAGACTGGACAGCACCCCACAAAAGCTTTTCACTGTACCTCGGTACACATGACAATAAACTAAACCGAACTGAAACTAAACGGGAAGATGTCAAACGCCAGTGTTTAGCACTCTCACCACCGCTGACCAAGGGGTTCATTGACACATAACCAATCCCACTCACCCTTTCCCTCTGTAACCTCACATTGTCTCACACCCCATAAGTCTTTTTCCTCTGATTTTCCTGAGGTACAGCCATGAACTGAACAAAGTGTTTGGCTTTCTATTTGTCGCCGTGGCCTGTCTACCCCTTCTCATTCACCCAGAATGTTCTGGGGGCTAGTACTTTCCCACGGGACTGAATAGAACTTTTAAGTCCCATGTTTTGTAGTCAATAAAAAAAGTGGATGGAGCAAAAAATTATTAGGATTAATTAAAACAAGTGGGAGCAACATAGCATGTGTGCGAGTACACAGACTCAGATTTCAGCCACATGGAATCTCGATGAACCAGGAGACTGGTATAAATGGGAATGCATTGGCAGAAATGGTGGTGATGGAAGAAGATAAAAGGCATTTTCAAAAGGCAAATGTGAAAAAAAACTTTAAGGAAAATAAAACTAGAAGGAAAATATAATTGAGGATTTAATTGCATCGCTGTCAGAGAACTACTGGCAGAATACACCATTCAGCTATATCATTCCACAGCATATCATATCATATCATATATATACAGCCGGAAACAGGCCTTTTCGGCCCACCAAGTCCGTGCCGCCCAGCGATCCCCGTACATTAACACTATCCTACACCCACTAGGGACAATTTTTACATTTACCCAGCCAATTAACCTACATACCTGTACGTCTTTGGAGTGTGGGAGGAAACCGAAGATCTCGGAGAAAACCCACGCTGGTCACGGGGAGAACGTACAAACTCCTTACAGTGCAGCACCCGTAGTCAGGATCGAACCTGAGTCTCCGGCGCTGCATTCGCTGTAAAGCAGCAACTCTACCACTGCGCTACCGTGCCGCCCATGTGCAGAGTTAAAGGTTAGAACTCGAAGAAAGCTGTAGGTACTGGCTGTGTACTGACCAACAGCTCACAACCAACGTCACACACGTGCACGCGCACACACGCATGTGAACGCACACACATGCACTCCTGTCAGGGTAGCGTGGCAATCTGTTGATGAGACACACGAGATGAGATGGAGGGAGGGCAAGTTTAGGATGGTGGATGGGACGTCAAATAAGCACTGTCCTTCATATTGTGCCTGGATAGGTTCAGCTCCAACAACCGGAGGGGAGATTATCAGAGTCCTCCCACATGTGCCTTGCAGACGATGCAAAGTCAATGGGGGTTAGGAAAGGAGTCACCCAGTACTGGATGTACAGCCTCCTCCATCAGACTCTTGTAGCTGGTCCAGTCATGTTTCAGGTCATGGTGATCCCAGGATATTGATGGAAGGGAACTCAGCAACGGCAATGCCATTAAATGCCAAAGGCTTATGGCTGGTCTCTGCCATTTACTTGTGTGGCACGGATATTACTGGCCACTTACCAGCCCATTCCTGAAGGTTGTCTATGTTCGTGACGCTGAGGGCGGCCTCATTTTCTGAGAATCTGTGAATGGAACCAAATCTTCCACAATCATCGCCAGAAAATGGACAGAGCCCTGTCACCGTGCTGCTCCTTCACTGGGTCCAGCAGCTGAGTGACATACATGGGAACCACTAATTAACACAGAACAAGGAATAAGATTTAATGTTAGTTTGAAACAAAAGGGCTTGTTCTCTTAAGGGAGTGGTTGGGCTAATTTGTCCTTCAACACGAGAACTTTTCTCAGAGTGCTCTTCAATGAACCACTCCAAAATCACAAACAGAGACATCTCCCTGCACTGCACGTCCAAATGCCTTGTTCTCAGGGCTCAGCCATACTCCTGAACAGATGTCCATGGTGCAAACAGGTGTTCATAGCGCACTCCCATCTTACCCTGGAATAATTGCTGGCGGGATCACCATCACAGCTTTCAGGTTGGCCTTGTGCAGGGCTTCTGCCAAGTGTTGGATCATGTGAATGAGTTCCCTGCAAAGCAAACACATCCCATCAGAGGCTGCCCCAGGGCCATCCCCAAGCCCATCGTGCCATAGCACGCAGTTTAGAAATCTCAGCACACCACCCAAATCCTCAGGGTTTTTTTTAAATCACAGAATTAACAAAACAAGCTTCTGCGAATCCTGCAACTCAACACCAAGTGAATCTAATTCTGAAATGCACACATGTTTAGCTCCATTAATAAATCAATACCTACACTGACAACATTTCTCCATCTTAACCTGCCTTATGCAACCAAGGAGGGGAACAGGAGTAGCTTTTCTTCACACACACACACAAACATACACATATAGTTCATGATTAGATTGGATTAGATTAGATTATTGTCAGAGTCAGAATCAGAGAGCAACAAAATTCCTTGTTCACATGAAGCACATCAAGTAAACAGTGTAACGAGATGTAATAACAATAAATACAATGACAAATTTCAAACAGCATAATCAGGTCATCAATGCAAAGATTCTAGTGCAAGCTGAAGTAGTGCAAATACTATGTGCAAATGAGGTAAAGAGTAAAATACGTTGCAGCACCACCGGGAGGAGGCAGTGAAAGAGGTGATTAGTTCAGGCGTCTGACAGCTATGGGGAAGAAGTTGTGCTTAAGTCTGGATGTCAAAGTTCCTGTAGAAGATAGAAAAGGAATTGGCCAAGGCGGCAGGCATCCTTGACAATGTTCTGGCCCTCCTGATGCAACGCACTATGAAGATGGAGTGGATGGAAGGAAGTGACGAGTATGTATGTGATGGACGAGGTTGTGTTCACCACTCTCCGCAGGGTCAAGGGGTTAAGAGCAGAGCAGTTGCCACACCAGGTTGAGATGTATCCCATTGGAATATTTTCATAGCGCATCAGGAGAACTTCGAGACAATCCACGCGGACAAGCCAAATGTTCTTGGGTGCCCAAGTAAGTATGCTGATGTACTTTCTTGATCACCACGTCAGCGTAAAGGGACCAAGTTAGGTTGCTGGTGATAAAGATGCTTTGGATCTTGAAGTTTTTGGCCATCTCTACTGCAAGTCTGTTGATGAGGATAGCGTTGTGTTCACCACTTCTCACCTCCCAAAAACCAGCACCTTTGCTCTGCTGAGGTTAATGGCAAGGTTACCTTGATTGATTGAAAGATACAGGATGGAAACAGGCCCTTTTGCCCATGCCAACCATTGACCACCTATCCACACTAGTTCTATATTATCGACTTTCACATCCACTTCCTCCGCACTAGGGGCAAAAGAGGCCTATTAACCAAATGGCAGTGCTTATTTACAAGGTTCCACTGTGGTGCATTGTAGATCCAGCAATACCAGCCCTTAATAAGATACAGCTTGTAAACACACAGGAGGCAAATTGATAACATACAGCCCTTTGTACAAAGGCTTTTGTAATTGTTACAAAATTGAATGAAAGACCACAAAACCGCTACGAGCAATACAAGCCACAGTGTGACAATGTTTATTTGACAGTCCAAAGTTTCTCCAGTAACTCTTGACAGGTTCCTGCAGAGAAAATTTCTCATGGCATTCATGCAAGAGTTACTTGTAAAGCAATAGAAATCCCATATGAATCTGGCTAAGATCTGAAGTAATCCAAAATCACCTGGAAAATTGTAAATGGCGAATGTCACAACTTGGTCAGAGAGTAGTCCAGTAATAATTGTCTTTATTTCTGGGTCAGGTGACAGGAGTGCACTTGTAAGAGTCAAGATTTTCCGATTATCACAAAGAGAATTTAATCTGTAACATTTTGTCTTAAACTGCTGCTCCATCAAAGTAAAGTTATTATCAGCCTATTCCTGAGCACGGCCCTGTCAAGATCACCCAGGCATTTTAAGTAATGGCAGTCCATTTTGAACCAGTTATTTAAATTAATCCAAAAGGTGGCAATTGTCATTTCTCTCCCAATTTCACCTTGAGTTGCAACACATCCTATAAACTGACATCTGGTGAAGTCAATTTACATTCTGCTCACACTGGGTTGTTAAATATTACAGGATATGATCAGCTTGGTACACGGCTACATACCTGAGCTGTTGAAGTAGTAAAATTGCAAAGATATATCAATGGAGTTTTGAGACTTTGACACTTTAAAGTGAAAGAAAAGTGTTAAAGTCCAGGTGCACACCAGAGGGGGTCCTCTACACCACCTGCCCTCCTTCCATCTTCCCAACATTTGCAAACTTGGCTACAAAGCCATCAATTCCATCATCCAAATAATTAATATATAATCTATATACTATTGTTTGTTTGTGATCGAACTACAGCCAAAACGGTACATGATAGCGTGACAATTACTCACCATTGTTGCTTTAATGGTAAAGCAAGTAGTTTTATTGAAATTGGTGTTATATTTTTTAAGTTATTCACATTTTAAAGTTTAAATCTATCTCTTAGGGAGGGAGGGGGGGTTGAGAGGGAAGGGGAAGTGGGGAGGGGGATGGGAGGAAGGAGGGTAGGAGAGGGTGCTGCACCAATGCAGGAGAGGTTTGGGCCCAACGGGTCCACTTGGTCTAGTGTTAATATATAATGTGAAGAGTAGTGGACCCAACACTGACTCCTGCAGAATACCACTAGTCACTGGCAGCCAACCAGAAAAGGCCTCTCGAGCAACATCTTATCAAAGGCCTTTTGAAAACACAGGTAAATATCTACTGACTTTCCTTTGTCTATTGTGCTATTTACTTCCTCAAAGAATGCCAACAGATTTGTCAGGCAAGATCTCCCCTTCACAAAACCATTCTGACTTTGGCATATTTTATCAGGTGCTTCCAAGTACTCGAAAACCCCATCCTTAATAATGGACTCTAAAATCTTACCAACCACTGAAATCAGGCTAACTGGCCTGTGGTTTCCCCTCTTTTGCCTCACTCTCCCTTCTTGAACAGCAGAGTAACATTTGCAATTTTCTAGTCCTCTGGGACCACTCCTGACTCTGGTGATTCTTGCATGATCACTACTAATGCCTCCAATCTCCAAAGCTATAGCCACTCCACTAACACCTGCCCCCAAACTCTCTTGACCTTCTGGCTAGTTGCTGGTGCCTTCCACTGAAGCAAAAACATATTCCATTCATGTGCCATTTCTTTATTCCGCATTACTACTTCTCCAGCATCATTTCCCCCAGGTCCAATGTCCACTCTTATCACTCTCTTACTCTTTATACTATCCTCCTACATTATTGGCTAGTTTACCTTCACATTTTATCTTTTCTCCCCTTCTTGCCTTTTTAGTTACCTTCTGTTGGTTTTTAAAAGCTTCCCAATCCTCGAGCTTCCCACTAATCTTTGCAATATTATATGCCTTCTCTTATACTTTTATACTGACTTTAACTCCCTTTGTAAGCCATGATCGCCTCATTCTCCCTTAAAAGCTTTTTTCCGCTTTGGGATGAAAAGATCCCGTATCTTCCAAATTACTCCGAGAAACTGCTCCACCATCATTGGGGTCCCTTTCACATCAACTTTAGCCAGCTCCTCCCTGATACCTTTACTCAGCAGTTATACTGATACTTCTGATTTAATTTTCTCCCTCTCAAACTGCAGGTTGAATTTTATCACATTATTGTCACTACCTTCCAGAGGTTCCTTTACCGAAGCTCCCTATTCAAATCCATTCATTGCACATCAAGTCCAGAATTGCCTTTTCCAGAGTAAGCTCGATCAGAAGCTGTTCCAAGAAGCTATCTTATCATATCATATCATATATATACAGCGCGGAAACAGGCCTTTTCAGCCCACCAAGTCCGCGCCGCCCAGCGATCACCGTACATTAACACTATCCTACACCCACTAGGGACAATTTTTACATTTACCCAGCCAATTAACCTACATACCTGTACGTCTTTGGAGTGTGGGAGGAAACCGAAGATCTCGGAGAAAACCCACGCAGGTCACGGGGAGAACGTACAAACTCCGTACAGACGGCGCCCGTAGTCAGGATCGAACCTGAGTCTCCGGCGCTGCATTCGCTGTAAAGCAGCAACTCTACCGCTGCGCTACCGTGCCGCCGTACGAACTCTTGTACGAACTCTACAAATAACCTCTCTTGGGATCCCGTATCTACCTGGTTTTCCCAGTCTACCTGCATATTGAAATTCCCCATGACCACTGTAACATTGCCTTTCTTCCATGCCGATTCGATCTCCTGATGTAATTTGTACCTTACATCCTGGTTGCTGTTTGGAGCCCTGTGTGACTCCCATCAGGGTCTTGTCACCCTTGCAGTTTCTTAACTCTACCCACAAGGAATCTACACGTTCTAATCCAAAGTCATGCCTTGCTAAGGATTGAATTTCATTCCTTGCCAGCAGAGCCACCCCACCCTCTCTGCCCACCTGCCTGCCCTTTCAATAGGATATGTATCCTTGGATATAAGAAAATAACTGCAGATGCTGGTACAAATCGATTTATTCACAAAATGTTGGAGTAACTCAGCAGGTCAGGTAGCATCTCGGGAGAGAAGGAATGGGTGACGTTTCGGGTCGAGTCTGAAGAAGGGTCTCGACCCGAAACGTCACCCATTCCTTCTCTCCCGAGATGCTGCCTGACCTGCTGAGTTACTCCAGCATTTTGTGAATGTATCCTTGGATGTTCAGCTCACAGTTCTGATCCTATTTCAGCCACGTCCTTCCCACCGCATCCGTGAGTCTCCTATTTTCCTATTATTCCCCCTTTCCCACCATCCATATCTGTCCCTCCAGCTTTGCATTTCACTCCTCATCTTTTCTTATCTGAGACTTGTTTGCCTCCTTTCACCTCTCGTCTTTGTTATGAATTCCATCGATCTGCCATTACCCGCTTCACCAGTATCCACCTATCACTTGCCAGGCTTTACCCCTTCCCTGCCTTTTTTCCCCCCAGCTTTCACCCCATCAGTCTGAAGAAGGGTCCCAACCCAAAACGTTGTCTGCCCATTCCCTCCCGACCCGCTGAGTTCCTCCCACACTTACCTTTTTATTTCAAGAGGTAGTGGATTCTATATTTCAACAATGTTTGGAGATTTAAAAAAAAATCTCCCTTTCCCCCCCTCAACCGAGACTCTAACTCTACCTTATATTCAAGGCGCCTAGCATTTGATTCCTACACACGGAAACATTCTCTCCACAATTCTAATCCATTCATAATCCTGAAGACACGTAAGGCTCAACTTTCCAAAGGAAAAAGAAAACCCTAAACTGAGTAACCTTGTACAATTGCAACAAGTTCTCATTGTTGAAATGCTACAATGCAAGAATGCAGATGAAATGAACTGGAATATTTCTAGGCGAGGGATTTCAGATACTAGGTCAACAGTGAGTTGAGAACAAAGAAGTTGGAGTTTTTTTCTTTAAGGGAGGTTTTGATAAAGGTGAACAAGATCACGATTGGTTTAGATCACACAAACGGAGGAATTTTTTTCCCCAATAGCAAATGTTCAAGGACTTGCAGGCAAAGACTTAAAGGTTAGGGCAAAAGATACAAGGTTCTATTGCAAGGGATGTGCCAGGAGTAGGAATTTAATTTTAAATGCAGAGCAATTATGATACTCACTACTTTTAGGAGTGGTGGAAGCAGTGTCAATCAGGGCTTTCAAAAAGGCCATTGGATAGGGAATGGAGACAAATTTGCAGTCAAAATGTGTCTGCCTTCTATGTAATTACTGATTAGCTTTATTAGTCATTTTTATTTGTAGGTTTATTGATCTTTTTTCGACAGTTTAGTTTATTGTCACATGTACCGAAGTACAGTGAAAAGCTTTTGTTGCATGCTATCCAGCCAGTGGAAAGACAACAGATAATTACAATCGAGCCATTTACAGTGTGTTGATACATGATAAGGGAATAACGTTTAGTGCAAGGTAAAGCCAGCAAAGTCCAATCAAGGATAGTCCAAGGGGCACCAATGAGGTAGATAGTAGTTCAGGACTGCTCTCTGGTTGTGGTAGGATGGTTCAGTTGCCTGATAACAGCTGGGGAAAAAACTGTCCCTGAACCTGGAGGTGTGCGTTTTCACACTTCTATACCTTTTGCCTGATGGGAGAGGGGAGAAGAGGGGGTGCCCAAGGTGCGACTCATCCTTGATTATGCTGCTGGGCTTGCCGAGGCAGCATGTGGTATAATTGGAGTCAATGGAAGGGAGGTTGGTTTGTGTGATGGTCTGGGCTGCGTCTACAATTCACCATTTTTATACCAAGAATCCTTTACTCCTTCCTCTGCCCCATTCATTGTCATATTTGATCCGAGTGCTAGGTTTGATTCTTACCAAAGCACAATCTCTGTTAAAGTTTATTTGCTGCTTCAGTCCTCAATTAAGGGGTTTTCTAATACGTCTACAGAATTATTCAATTTTAAATATACCCATGTTTTGCATATGCTAAATACTGACACAAAATACTTTTTGAAATCATGTTATTCTTGTAAATACTGCTTTCCAATCTCCATCTAACTGTAGATCATCCTAAACCTAGTTACCACGTTCTCCTATTCTGGTGAGGCTTCTTAAAGCACGTGCAGAACAACACTGACCTTGCTTTGCAAGCTGAATAATGTCACTCTATCACAGTCAATGGTCTCCATTTACATTGTATCAATGGAGGGCCACAACCTAATATCTGGAAAAGCAAGAAGGCTACATGGAGTACTGATTATGCTTATCAATCAATGTTTGGATAAAAATTTCCATCGGGTACAAAAATGTTACATTGCACAACATACTTCATAACTTGTAAATCCTTTTCCCACAGAAAGCTGCCCGAAGAGATCCTTTGCTTTTTAACACATTTAGTAATCAAGTTCTTCATTGGGGATATGAAAGGTTAGCGATTTAAATCCCCATTGCAAACATGCACATTTCTGAAGAAAAGTGAACCCCTATTTAAAACCCAAGAATGTGCGTCAAAATCAACTGAATGAGTTGAAATTATCTGATAACAGACTGATCAATTAAAACAATCATCCTATTCAACGGTGATTTAATTGATTTGGTGGTGTTATTTATATACAGGAGTTCGTGATCACATTTCGCTGGATATGGAGGAAACCCCCCAAGACAGAATAAATCATTGGATACAGCACACCACGTCCGTGAGAGTAGCTGACCTATCTTGAGGGATTTTCTGCCTTTAAAGTACAACAAAGGTTGTGTAGTTTAACAATGTTCAAGATGTACTAGCAACTCAAAGAACAGTGCCGACAGGGAAAGAAAGAATATCAAAAGTTGCTGGGAAATGAAACAAGACCTTGAGCAGATTCAAGGACACATAGCACACCTGATTATCCTCAACAATACGATTTATTATAATAGCTCAACTCATACATGCGGAGCACGTACATGTCTACCACTTTTAATAATTACAGCAATCTTGAATGTTGCACCAGCAGATATATGGAGGAAGATCTTCATGGATAGATGAAGTGTCACACACACAATGCATCATATTGTAATATTCACACACTGCTGCCCATAAATTGGATCAGGTAGCATTGCAATTTTACACGTTTTGTGACAGGATTTCAGGTTCGTAAGTATAAATCGTGAGAAAGTGCTGACTGCAAGAATCAAAACTTCGCAACATTTCTACTCGAGGCAGTTCAGCAGGGCCTCGTTGTTTGGCACAGACTATGTGGTGAATTACATTACCTGACATGGTGGCACACACCTGGAATATTAAACGATAAAACTGGATCACATTTACCCAAAGATACACACAAAATGCTGAAGAAACTCAGCAGGACAGGCAGCATCTCTGGGTAGAAGGAAGGGATGACGTTTCGGGTCGAGACCCTTCTTCAGACTGAGAGTCAGGGGAGAGAGAGATACAGGATATGGAAGGGATGGTGTGAAAAAGAGAGAACAAAGGGGATGAAGTTAAAGAAAAATGAAGAATAGATTATTGTTAGCCAGGAAAAGGTGACAATGAGGCATACAAAGATGAAATGTAATCAGGAGGACAGTCAGATTGGTGGGAGAAATAGGATGGGAAGGGATGGAGAGAGAGGGAAAGCAAGAGTTTAACCGAGTCACTGCAGTTGTGCTTGTTATAGGGATAGTCAACCCCTCAACACTCAACTCCTGCAGTCAGCTGCAAGGAACTCTGGAAGTTGGATCACCCCTCGGCAGGCTCCGCAAGCTGGCAGGGCACCTATAACTGAGGGGCAACATCCTCAGTCAGGAGTTCAGAGCGAGAGGGGGAGCAAGGGCCCATGTTTGCAGACGCCTTTGCTTCTTCAAATTAAAAAGAGAGGCACTCAGGCTCCAACTCTTACAAAAGCAAATACCCAGCGTTTGTGTTTTCTTAGAGAGCAGGATAAGCTCCATCATTGCACTGCATCTCATGCAAGCCAAGGTAGTCAGCACCATCAACTTGCCAAGTGCCGCGTCGCTTGTATACACTGGAATTTAGAAGGATGAGAGGAGATCTTATCGAAACGTATAAGATTATTAAGGGGTTGGACACGTTAGAGGCAGGAAACATGTTCCCAATGTTGGGGGAGTCCAGAACAAGGGGCCACAGTTTAAGAATAAGGGGTAGGCCATTTAGAACTGAGATGAGGAAAAACTTTTTCAGTCAGAAAGTTGTGAATCTGTGGAATTCTCTGCCTCAGAAGGCAGTGGAGGCCAATTCTCTGAATGCATTCAAGAGAGAGCTGGATAGAGCTCTTAAGGATAGCGGAGTCAGGGGGTATGGGGAGAAGGCAGGAACGGGGTACTGATTGAGAATGATCAGCCATGATCACATTGAATGGCGGTGCTGGCTCGAAGGGCTGAATGGCCTCCTCCTGCACCTATTGTCTATTGTTCCAGCTGATGGCTTCCAGCCTGCACATCACACTGGCCATGCACGGTAGCGTTAGCTAACCTCACCGATGTTTGCTTCTCAAGGAATTAGAACATTCCAGAAGGGCAGGTGCCGACAGCAACAGGTACCCCTGATTCAAGTATCATCTTAATCTGCAACGGTATTGCCGTTTCTTCCTGGCTGCAGAGCCGACATCTATATACTAAAACTCTCGTTTGTTATCTTGTTTGTGACTGAACTTCAGCCAAAACGGTACACGATAGTGCGACAATTTTAGGCCCACCTTACTCGCCATTGTCACTTTAGTGATGATGCAAGTAGTTTTATTGAAATCGGTGTTATATTTTTAAAGTCATTCACATTTTTAAGTTTAAAAGGAGGGGAGGGGGAGTGGGGGAGAAGGGAGAGGGGGTTGAGGAGAGAGGGGAGGGGGGGGAGGACAGGGTCCTGCACCAATGCAGGAGAGGTTTGGGCCCAACGGGTCCACTTCGTCTAGTACAAATTAAAAATAAAACCCTCTCCCCAACTCTATCCACCTCGACAAACATGCAAGAGTCTCGGGTTTAATTGTCATGAAGATCAACTCACCCATGCAGAAAGAAGACCCTCCTTTCTCTGACACAACCAGTGATTCACATTTCCCGTCTTTCTCACATCACCCCCTTGCTCTGAGAGCACAGTTTTAATACCAACCTCCTTCCTCTGAACAGGACTTCTACCCTCATCTAGTCCAGATGAAGGAGGTCTTGTCCCTTTACATCAACTATCCATTTTCCTCCACACATGCTGCCTGACTGCCGAGTTCCTCCAGTAGTTTTTTCCTTTGCTCCAGATTCCGGCATCTGCAATTTTTTTTATACATTGCTATACTTTATTGCTTTTACCATAAATAATATTTTCCCTCTTCTGATGAAGCTCCTTCAAAATCCAACATCAATGGATTTGGGTGAAGGGATTAAAAGTACCATTAGCAAATTTGCAGATGATACAAAGCTGGGTGGTAGTGTGAACTGTGAGGAAGATGCTATGAGGTTGCAGGGTGACTTGGACAAGTTGTGTGAGTGGGCGGATGCATGGCAGATGCAGTTTAATGTGGATAAGTGTGAGGTTATCCACTTTGGTGGTAAGAATAGGAAGGCAGATTATTATCTGAATGGTGTCAAGTGAGGAAAAGGGGACGTACAACGAGATCTGGGTGTCCTAGTGCATCAGTCACTGAAAGGAAGCATGCAGGTACAGCAGGCAGTGAAGAAAGTCAATGGAATGTTGGCCTTCATAACAAGAGGAGTTGAGTATAGGAGCAAAGAGGTCCTTCTGCAGTTGTACAGGGCCCTAGTGAGACCGCACCTGGAGTACTGTGTGCAGTTTTGGTCTCCAAATTTGAGGAAGGATATTCTTGCTATTGAGGGCGTGCAGCGTAGGTTTACTAGGTTAATTCCCGGAATGGCGGGACTCTCATGTGTTGAAAGACTGGAGCGACTAGGCTTGTGTACCCCGGAATTTAGAAGGATGAGAGGAGATCTTGTCGAAACGTATAAGATTATTAAGGGGTTGGACACGTTAGAGGCAGGAAACATGTTCCCAATGTTGGGGGAGTCCAGAACAAGGGGCCACAGTTTAAGAATAAGGGGTAGGCCATTTAGAACTGAGATGAGGAAAAACTTTTTCAGTCAGAGAGTGGTGAATCTGTGGAATTCTCTGCCTCAGAAGGCAGTGGAGGCCAATTCTCTGAATGCATTCAAGAGAGAGCTGGATAGAGCTCTTAAGGATAGCGGAGTCAGGGGGTATGGGGAGAAGGCAGGAACGGGGTACTGATTGAGAATGATCAGCCATGATCACATTGAATGGCGGTGCGTACAGGCTCGAAGGGCCGAATGGCCTCCTCCTGCACCTATTGTCTATTGTCTATCAGCAACTCTCTCAAAACCCTCTTGGATCCACATTTTAGACCCTCCTCCTTTCCTCTTGCACCCTGCGCACCTTTCCCAAATCTGGACGCACAAACTCCTCACATCAGATTTAGTCATGGCTGCAAATTGAATTTCTTTTAAAAGTGGTCAGCTACTTGCAAGCACAGTGATGTACGGTCATAGTTACATCCTCTAGGAAGGCCGTATTTACATGGAGAGAGTGCAGAGGCGATTCACCAAGATGTTGCCTGGACAGAGTGTTTCAGTTATGAGGAGAGACTGAAGAGGCTGGCTTTGCGACTGAAGCAGAGGAATCTAAGGGAAGGACCTGCTGGAGATGCACAAGTTTGTGAGCATGGCAAGCTTTTCCCCCCACAGCATGCCATAAGGCATAGCTTTACTGGGCAAGGGGTTTAGATGGGATCCGAGGTTTTTTTTCCTTCACCCAGAAGGTGGAAGGTATTGCCCGAGGGCAATGTGGATGGAGGGGGGGGTGGAGGCGGGAGAGGGATTGGCGTGCAGGAGTTCAAACCAACACTCTCACAACATTTAGGGACTTGAATGCCCACGGCATGGAAAGTTACTAGCCAGGTGCCGGGAAAATGGATCGGCATAGTTAATGGTCAGGATGGACATGGTGGTGGGCTGGTATGCCCTGCAAATGTGGACACATATGAAGTGCCCCTTCTGGCAGACGAAACAGAAAGGTAGTGTCATTTTTTTAAAAATTGTGAGATTGGTTCATGATGATGTTCAAAACAACTTGGGTACCTCGTGCACAAGTAATGGTGCCGGCAGCTGGGAAGGCAAATGATATTCTGGCTTTTATTACAAACGA
This sequence comes from Rhinoraja longicauda, assembly GCF_053455715.1. Classification (NCBI taxonomy): domain Eukaryota; kingdom Metazoa; phylum Chordata; class Chondrichthyes; order Rajiformes; family Arhynchobatidae; genus Rhinoraja; species Rhinoraja longicauda. Next base: position 7,147,307 of record NC_135970.1, on the reverse strand, counting down.
ACTTGAGTAGAGAGGGCTTGCTGCAGTTATATAAAGCCCTAATGAGGCTGCACCTGTGGTTACAGCTTTGGTCTTTTTACCCAGAAGAAAAAAAACAAGCATTCGCTTGCCACAGAAGGAGGGCAGAGAACACAGTGGGTTTGGTATAAGTGAAGAGATTGAGTAGACTGGAGGTGAAGTCTCCCGAGTTCAAGTCAGGAGTCAAGAGTGTTTCATTGTCATATGTCCCAGATAGAACAATGAAATTCTTACTTGCTGCAGCACAACAGAATATGTAAACACAGTACACTGTAAACAATAATAATAATAATAGTCTATTGTAGTTCAGAGCTTATTTCAGGTTGTAGTGTTTAATAGCCTGGTGGCTGTAGGGAAGAAGCTGTTCCTGAACCTGGACGTTACATTTCAGGCAGATGAGAGGAGATCTCCTTTAAACGCTTAATTTTTAAAGCAGAGCATGGCATCTAGGTGACATCTACAGTCATGGAACACAAATCATCATCTCATTGCCTTGGAATACGGCGATTGACCTTTTAGGACAGGGGAGAAATGTCATCACACTGGCGCCAGTGACTGTTTGGAATTCCCCCTGGAGGGCTGGTGAAGCTCAGTCAGTGAAAGTAGAGATCCATGGATCGCTGGATGTTCGTGGAATATGGGGATAGTGCAAGAAAACGGCATTGTGGAGAATCAGCAATGATTTTGATAAACAGCAGAACAGCCAGATGCTCCTGCTCACAGGCGCATCCAGCATCACTTGCTATTGAGGGCGTGCAGCATAGGTTTACTAGGTTAATTCCCAGAATGGCGGGACTTTCATATGTTGAAAGACTGGAGCGACTAGGCTTGTATACACTGGAATTTAGAAGGATGAGAGGAGATCTTATCGAAACGTATAAGATTATTAAGGGGTTGGACACGTTAGAGGCAGGAAACATGTTCCCAATGTTGGGGGAGTCCAGAACAAGGGGCCACAGGTTAAGAATAAGGGGTAGGCCATTTAGAACTGAGATGAGGAAAAACTTTTTCCGTCAGAGAGTTGTGAATCTGTGGAATTCTCTGCCTCAGAAGGCAGTGGGGGCCAATTCTCTGAATGTATTCAAGAGAGAGCTGAATAGAGCTCTTAAGGATAGCGGAGTCAGGGGGCATGGGGAGAAGGCAGGAACGGGGTACTGATTGAGAATGATCAGCCATGATCACGTTGAATGACGGTGCTGGCTCGGAGGTCCGAATGGCCTCCTCCTGCACCTATTGTCTATTGTCATCACACTGGCGCCAGTGACTGTTTGGAATTCCCCCTGGAACGCTGGTGAAGCTCAGTCAGTGGAAGTAGAGATCCATGGATCTCTGGATGTTAAGGAGATTCGTGGGATATGGGGATAGTGCAAGAAAACGGCACTGTGGAGAATCAGCAATGATTTTGATAAACAGCAGAACAGCCAGATGCTCCTGCTCACGTCTTATGCTCTTGTAATGGTTACAAACACGCATCACTGACACCATTGTTTCCGGTTGGCCAGAGGCTATACAAGGTGCTACAAACACAAATCTATTTCCCCCCCACACCCCCAAACTCTAACCAGTTTGGTTGTCTTGCTCAGCTATGGTGCACCTTGGAACTTAATTTCCTGCACTGCACTAATGAAAGTTGCACAGCAGCATTCCAGTAGATGAGATACTTCATACAATAAGGCTTCAGATAATAAACGATACATCAACGTCGTCACAATGCACACTACACAAAAATTAAAGTTGCAAGACAGCAGAGCAAGTCTTAATGCTTGCATTGTAGCAGACAGATGATTTAAAAACAAAGTCAGAAAACGAACGATCGGGAAATAATCCAGTCAGATAGTACAGCACAGGACAGCAGTAGTAATTCACCAGGAATTATTGCGCTAAGGGAGCACCAAAAGAGTTATAACAGCATCATAAATGGAGAGGTGCATTATAAACAGCACTGTGATGGAAACCTAGTGCGAACCATGCCACAAATTACCCCAGCCAGAGCTGTCGAGCGCATCATCATGAAGATATCTGTGAGGGGGAGCGGCGTGGGCAAACGCGGTACAGGCTTGCTTCATTCACCCCGTCAGCCGCAAGCCCAACATCATGGCGCTGAGCAGCCTCACCTCCAGCCTCCAGCCACCCGACTGGCAGTCTCTCCGCACCGAGCGGTGGGTTAAAGCAACGCTGCAGGAGGCAGCTCAGCTGGAGGGCAGAGGTTTGTGCCAGGTCCCCAGAACAGCAACACACAACCCAAGGCAGGAGATTTTATTTTCAGACAAGATACGTACCTGTGTGCACTCAGATCAGAGTACTATAATGGATCAGTGCTCAGCAGGGTAGCACCAAACAGGGCATCAATACACACTGAGCTATCTGCAAAATTTGTCATTTTGGAACTTATATATAGTTAATTAAATCAATCGCAAATAAAAATCAGTAAATAAAAATCAGTAAAGACAAGTGCGAAACAATTGGAATACCAAAGCTAACTACTGATGAACTATTTCAGGAAAGTAACTGTGCAGCTGGACACTGGAGGACCATCTCTCTGCTTCCATCTCAGGACACAGTCCCATCGACTCCTGCAGCTACCTCTTCTGTATTGCATCCATTCTCAAGATAGCAACCTAACCTTTCACCATCCCATCCAACACATCATCCGCCACCATTTCCACCAGCTCTGACCAAATTCCACTGCCCGTCACATCTTCCCTTCCTGTCCTTTTCTGCAGGGACCACTCCATTCCCTGGTTCATCCCTGGCAACCTTTCCTTTTTCCCCCTCAGTCCTGATGCAGGGTCTGGACCCAAAACATCAGCCGACCACTTTGACCTCCACAGATGCTGCTTGGCCCATTGAGTTGTTCCATCATCCTGTTTTGGTTTTACATTCCAGCGTCTGGAGTCTCGTGTCTTCAACCGTACCAAATTTGGCTGATATACAGCTCTAAAACATCAAGCAAAATGGTCTAGGAATATCCATTGTAAAAAATGTGACTAAACAGCAAGGGAGGTCAGTTCAAAGCCAGACCAAGCAATGCAAGTTTCTGTCCTTGATGTAGCCACTCGGTCAAAGCAAATGGAAAGTGGAGTAGAATTGGGGAAATATGAAGGTATTCACTTTGGGTGGAAGATAGATCAGCAGGTTAGTTAAATAAGAGAGATATCCAGGTGCCTCAATAAAAAAACTGGTAGTTAGTGCGCAGGTACAGCAAGCCAATAGAAGGCAAATTGATTGTTTACCTTTATGGCTAGTGAAGTGGAATACAAAAATAGGCAAGTTCTCCAACAGTAGGTGGGGTTAATGAGACTGCACCTTTACTGCACCCAGTCCTGCCCTCCTTACTTAAGGTGCAATGTAATCAGAGGAAGTCACAAAATGTTGGAGTAACTCGGCGGGTCAGACTGCAATCAGACTGTAATCAGAGAGAGTTCAGGGAAGATTTCATCGTTGATTATGTGGTCGGGTGAGGAAAGATTGAGCCGAAATCCATTGCCATTTAAAACAATGAACCTTTCTGAATCTTACTGAAACACAGATTTCTGAGGGGGCTTGACAGAGTGGATCCGGGGAGAATATTCCCTCTTATGGGTGGGAATAATAAAACTAGGAGGGATAAATCTAAAACAAGGTAGACACAAAATGCTGTGGTAACTCAGCGGGACAGGCAGCATCCCTGGAGAGAAGGAAGGGGTGACGTTTCGGGTCGAGACCCTTCTTCAGACTGATGTCAGGGGAGTGACTGTCCACCCCCCTAACATCAGTCTGAAGAAGGGTCTCGACCTGAAACGTCACCCATTCCTTCTCTCCAGAGATGCTGCCTGTGAGTTACTCCAGCATTTTGTGTAGGTTAACCAGGTAGGTTAAGGCTGACTGAGCGGAGGTGTTCAGCAAAACGATCGCTGAGCCTGCGCTTGGGCTCGCCAATGTACAGAGTTCACACCTGGAACAGTTACAGTAGATGAGGTTGGAGGAGGTGCAAATGAACCTCTGCCTCACCTGAAAAGACTATCGGGGTCCTTGGCTGAGGTCGAGAGGGGAGGTAAAGGGACAGGTGTTGCATCTCCTACGGTTGATGGGGAAAGTACCTGGGGAGGGGTGGTTTGGGTCGGAAGAGACGAGTTGACTAGGGAGTTGCGGAGGGAAGGGTCTCTGCAGAAAGCAGAAAGGGGTGGAGATGGGAAGATGTGGCCAGTAGTGGGATCCCGTTGGAGGAGGCGAAAGTGTTGGAGGATTATATGCTGTATGCGACGGCTGATGGGGTGGAAGGTGAGGACAAGGAGGACTCTATCCCTGTCACGAATAGAGGAAGGGGGAGCAAGAGCAGAGATGCGGAATATCGAGGAGACCCAAGTGAGAGCCTCATCTGTAATGGAAGAGGGGAACCCCCGTTTCCTAAAGAATGAGGACATCTCCGATGATCTAGTCTGGAAAACCTCATCCTGGGTGCAGATGTGGCGCAGATGGAAGAATTGTGAGTAGGGGATAGAGTCTTTACAGGAAGCAGGGTGGGAAGAAGTGCAGTCTAGTTTGCTAGGGAAGTCCATAGGTTTGTAGTAGATGTCGGTCAATAGTCTGTCTCCTGTGATGAAGATGGTGAGATCCAGAAATGGTAGGGAGATGGTCCAAGTTAACGAGTGCAGGATGGACATTAATCGTGATGTTGATGAAGTCAGTGAGTTCTGCATGGGTGCAGGAGGCAGCACCAATGCAGTCGTCAATGTAGCAGATGTAAAGTTCGGAGATAGGGCCAGTGTACGCCTGGAACAGGGATTGTTCGACGCACCCTATAAAGAGGCGGGCATAGCTGGGGCCGATAGCTACGCCTTGGATTTGGAGGACGTGGGAGGAGTTGAAGGAGTCAAAGGTTCGAAGGTCCAAAGGTCAGTGTATTGTCACGTGCACCAATTAAGGTACAGTGGAACTCGAATCACTCATCTAACATGGAAGTGAAGAAGAACTAATTTACTCAATGTCTCTAGAATTCACTATCTCAAGAGAGATGGGAGGCAGTCATTGAACACAGAGATTGATCCTTGGAACACAGTTCAAGGTTTCCGGAATTAGTCCAAGTGCCCACTGAACTGACTCTTCCCATTTTCCATGTTCTTATAATATTAGACAAGATGAGCCTCAGATCGGATAACCCCTTACCCCCTTCACTCAGTACTTCTACCTCACGTTGAATTTGATTTCACTTACTTCCTCTTCCGACCACCAAGCTGGCTCCACACCTCCAGGACAAAGCCATCAAACCCGTCAGCCTGGGGACAGAGATCAAACAGAAGTTCAGAATGAGAGATCATTGGGGCCGGGTACACTTGGCAATGGCTCCCAATGTAACCGGAGCCTACATCCTAATGTGAGGGACAACAAGCATTGTGGAGGCAGAGTTTAAATAATTTGGCAGTGGTTGGCACCAGAATGGAATACTGGAGTGGAAAAAAAAGGACGGAGGAAACAAGGTAGAGTAGAAATTAAATTCATCCAAATAGAGGAGGCCCAGAGGAAAACCAAATATAAAAGTACTTTAGTTCAGTTAAGAATACATTAATATACGCACACTGGAATGTAATAAATAAGGCTGGTGAGCTAAATATGATTTTGATATAGAGACAATAATAGAGAACAAGTTTACAAGGAGAGGAGTGGGAACAATATTCCAAATTATAACGGTAATTAGGAAAGCCAAGAAGGAATGAAGAAAGACCGGTAGCAGATCTGATCAAATGCACCATTATACACACAGGAGAGGAATTATGTTGTGAAGAAGCCTACTTGGTTATGATTGAGGAACAACAAAGGAGCAAATATACCATCAGTTGCAAGACACCGAGTATCAGGGAAAAGATGGAGGAAATTTACAATCAATCACACTAAGGTGTGGTAACAATATTTTACTATATACGGGGATAGTAATAATGCAAGGCAAGCCAGAGGAGGACCTCCTGAATGTGACCAAGAAATTGCCTTGATTCGTGCAACAATTTGTCAAATCTCGTTCTGGGGATTAAGTGTGCCAAATGGATCCTGTTTCAGTCCGGTTACATTGGGGAACAATAATCATAAGGACAACAGGAAACGGCAAGGTTAAAAAAAATAATCAACCAGTTGCAGTAGTCTAGGTGGGAGGAAATGAATGCGTGGATGATTGTTTCAATGTCGTCAAATTGGAGGAATGGTTTGATTTTAGCTATGGTACGAAGCTGGAAGAAGCTGGCTTTTACCACAGCGTTGACTTGCTTGTCAAACTTTAATGCGGAGTCAAATATCACACCAAGGTTTTTGACATGCGGTTTGACTAGGGAGGATAGGCTTCCAAGGCTGCCTGTTATCGTTTTGATGGAATCAGGAAGGGGGGCCAAATAGGATGACCTCAGACTTGCTCTCGTTTAGTCGAAGGAAGTTCTGTGCCATCCAACATTTTATGCCCTCAAGGCAGTGCACGAGGCTGATTAAATTTAAAAATGAAGGGGAAGATCTTGCTGGGTTTCCCCTGGGTAGCCAACAGACAGAAGTGATGAGATAATGATCATGACTCACCTCCGCCGTCTGCACCAATGCATCCGCTAAATCCTCAATCTCATCTTCGCTGGCGAAAACCTTTTCATAGTCATGGTGGGTCCAGCCATCAAACAGCACTCGTGGAACTGAGGGAAAATGGGGTTTTAAAAAAAATCAATGCAAAGTAAAACAGTATACAAGAGTGGTCCAGGGCATGAAATGGGATAGAAGAGGAAACTCAAGAAGCATTCCTCTCATCACAGATCAAATCCATTCAATTATTGGCACAAATTCTCTCTCTTGGCTCACACTGATTTTAAGGCATTGGGCACAAGGGATATTTGCAGAAAAAGCAAGATCATTCTGGTTCAGCTTATCCGCTCCCTTAATAATGGGTCAGATTCCCACAACACTCATCTTAGTGAAATTGGCTGAAAACGAGAACAAACTACATTTTGCAGAGAGAAAGCATTGAATGAGCAGATAGGATTGCACAAGGACTTTAACAAATGGAAAGATTCATTTTCAAGAGTGGTCATTTGAAGATAAAACACCAGATTGCATTAGTCCTGGCCAACTTGGTGAGAAGTGACAGTGAAGTGGGAAACTGGAAGGATGAGAGTGGGTGCACGAGATACCTTACAACAGAAATACATTAGTCCGAATCCTAACCAAAAGAGGTTCCAGGGAACAACACATCAGATAAGCACACATTAGATCTGCTGAAACAACATCGACACGAGATCCACTAAGGCAACAAATTCAGGAACTACAAATTCAACAGCTTATATTACTCAAATAACATCTAGATAGTTTATATTAATCCAAGTAGGACAGTACATTCATCAAGATGACAGCAGACCAATTAGAGTCGTACACCTTATAATCTCACAGCAATACACGAGTCATAAGCACAGTGGTCTAGAAATTTCATTTGCACTTCATGAGTTGTTAAAACAGTATTGTGTGAAAGTTGCATTAAGTGACTGATGTACAGCAGAGTGGCTCACAGAGCCGGTCTGTCAGGTGTGCTCCAGTGATGTATCGAAACTTCTCACAGCTGTGGACAGTTAGCTCAGCAGGTGTGATTTAGATTTAGATTTAGAGATACAGCGCGGAAACAGGCCCTTCGGCCCACCGAGTCCGCGCCGCCCAGCGATCCCCGCACGTTAACACTATCCTACACCCACTAGGGACAATTTTTACATTTACCCAGTCAATTAACCTACAAACCTGCAAGTCTTTGGAGTGTGGGAGGAAACCGAAGATCTCGGAGAAAACCCACGCAGGTCACGGGGAGAACGTACAAACTCCGTACAGACTGTGCCCGTAGTCAGGATCGAACCTGAGTCTCCGGCGCTGCATTGGCTGTAAGGCAGCAACTCTACCGCTGAGCCACCGTGTCACCCAGCAAGATCTCTGCAGCAAGATCTTCCTACAATCGCAGGGTCCACTGCACTCCTCACTGCTTCAAGACCATATTGGTGTGGCTACGGAATGAACCAGTGGTACAATAAAGCAAGGCGGAAGCTGGAAAGCTGCAGCTCACAATGTTGGCCCGAGAAATAAAACGGTTTCAGGAGAAAAGAAGTTAGTAAAATTTGGATTTTCATTGAAAATCTCTCAGCTGAGGGCACTGCACTGTCGATGCGATCATTTGGAGGAGTTTACTACACAAAGAAAGTCTCTGAGGCAAGCAAAACTCCTGGCACAAAATCAAGGAGCCGAATTTCACAAAAAAATATGAATAACATTGTTCTATTTCAATGTTAGCACTTATTTTTGCATTTATGCTCTTAAATTTCTAGGCCAAGGAATCACCACCTTCTCAAAATTCCGTCCCACAGGACCTCTAACCAAACTCTAATGCAAGAGGCCATGCTGCCTTGACCGCTCCATGAGGCACAGTCATCTGCCAAAGGCTGTGTTTGAGGGCATTTACACCCAGCACCTGCTCATTACTTAGCAGAATGCAGGCACAAAATGCTGGAGTAACTCAGCGGGTCAGGCAGCATCTCAGGAGAGAAGGAAGGAAGAGAGAAGGCATCTCGGGAGAGAAGGACTTCTTCAGTCTGAAGAAGGGTCTCGACCCGAAACGTCACCCATTCCTTCTCTCCCGAGATGCTACCTGACCCGTTGAGTTACTCCAGCATTTTGTGTCTACCTTCGATTTAAACCAGCATCTGCAGTTTTTTTTCCCTACTTAACAGAATGCCCCTGGTCTCAGCGGTGAGATGTGGGCTGCAGTGGGAGACCAGACCACACATGGTTTCCTACACCACATGCTGTACTTTAATGCCAAAATGTCCCATGCACTGAGGCATTGCTTAGACCACATTTGGAGTGTTGTGCGCAGTTCAGGGTGCAATGCTACGGGAAGGATGTGATTAATCAGAAAAGGATGCTGCAATAATTCATAAGGATGTTGCCCGGCTGGAGGGTTTGAGTTATAAGGAGATACTGGATCCTTATCCAGCATCTGGGCTGGGATATTTTTTCCTAGCGGGAACACACAGGGTGGTGGGTATATGCAACAAGCTGCCGGAGGAAGTGGGAGAGGTGTGCACAATCATAACGTTTAAAAGATGGAGAGGAAAGGATTAGAGAGATGCGGTAAAGTCCTGGCGAATGGGACAAGCTTAGATGGACATCTTTGTCAACACGGACGAGTTGGGCCAAAGGGTCTGTTTCTGTGCTGCGTGACTCTATAACAACAATGGGAGGAAAGTACATCCCGGTAATTGCTGGAGCCAACCAGAACTCTACTAGTTATCAACAATCTCTGGCCAGCCATCAACACACCTCAGGCCACCAGGAATAGGAAGGAAGTCTGGAGAAAGGTCACGCATTTCTCCCCAGAGATGCTGCCTGACCCGCGGAGTTACTCCAGCATTTTGTGTCTGTCAACATTATAAGGAGTTGAGCATTACACCCTGCATTACCCACTGAGTAGAACAACTATGGAGACTGGAAGTGATCACAGTATCACTTCGAAGGTAGACACAAAATGCTGGAGTAACTCAGCGGGTCAGGCAGCATCTTGGGAGTGAAGAAATGGGTGACGTTTCGGGTCGAGACCCTTCATCAGTCTGAAGAAGGGTCTCGACCCGAAACGTCACCCATTCCTTCTCTCGCCGAAATGCTGCCTGACCCGCTGAGTTACTCCAGCATTTTGTGTCCATCTTCGATTTAAACCAGCATCTGCAGTTTTTTTCCTACAGTATCACTTCAAATGCAGCAACATCAAAACTGACAAATAATTACCACTCACCAATCTTGACTGCTTCATCCTGTTCCTTCACCTTCTTCATCCACCCTATTAATGGATAACAAAAGCAGAGTTAATTACGTGTAGGATACAACCAAACTAGCGAATGGTCTCTTGGAAACAAAATTCTTCCGACAGGGAGAAAAGTTATAAACATATTCAGCAAAGGAATGATTGATCTCATTTCAGTTTGCAATTTTGAAGGAAAAAAATGGATGATTCAACATACAAAGAGGGGGGTGCAACAACACATGGGACAAACAGTGGTGTGCTTGCTTTAGTGGAAGCACTCACTCCTCAGGGAGGATGTTCTGCTTTGGATTGAAGTATTTCCATTTGCAGGTTTGGTTAAATAGTTTGGATGAAGGAGACGTGTCATGAAATAGGATGGAAAAGCATTCATAACGAAACGTTAATGCAAGAAACCATACACAAAATTTGAAACTTGTTCAGGGAGAATCCCGATGTCTCTTTTTCTTCCCTTTCTCACATCATTTCCAGTGACGCCACAGAAAATACGTGGCATCCCAAAACCTGACAACCAGGGTTAATTGTAGCTTCATACATCTCTTCCACAGCTAGCCAACATACAGTAAAAGGCTGAAGAAGGCTCTCGACCCGAAACGTCACCCATTCCTTCTCTCCAGAGATGCTGCCTGTCCCGCTGAGTTACTCCAGCTTTTTCGTACTCCGGCGGCACGGTGGCGCAGCGGTAGAGTTGCTGCCTTACAGCGAATGCAGTGCCGGAGACTCAGGTTCGATCCTGACTATGGGCGCCGTCTGTACGGAGTTTGTACGTTCTCCCCGTGACCTGAGTGGGTTTTCTCCGAGATCTTCGGTTTCCTCCCACACTCCAAAGACGTACAAGTATGTAGGTTAATTGGCTGGGCAAATGTAAAAATTCCTCCTTGGGTGTGTAGGATAGTGTTAATGTGCGGGGATCGCTGGGCGGCGCGGACCCGGTGGGCCGAAGGACCTGTTTCCGCGCTGTATCTCTAAATCTAAAAATCTAAAATCTTTTTGTATTTACCTTCGATTTAAATCAGCATCTGCAGTTCTTTCCTCCACACACACAGTGAAACTCTGACATACCACTATCCTCCTATTTGGACATCCCAATGGCTCGGCATCTGGCTCACAGGCATTGCATGCTACCTGCCTCTCCACATCCTGGCCCCCGATTCCCTTCCTCCCTTTAAACGCACACACTTCTATCCGTGGTACTTCCTTGACGTTCACCTGGCCCCGTTTCCCACACTCCCTTGCAATTTAGTGGGTTCACAGGAAAAAATATGATTTGATTGTGCAACATTTTAAAATAAAATGCATATTCAAAGGGTGAAGGAGTATTACTACAATAACATTTGGTGGTCTGGAAAATTTGTCCATCCGGCACCAAAGTCCTGAGGGTGTTGGATGAGCGGAGTTTCACTGTAGTGATGACACAGATATATTGACACTGGTCCTTTGACTGGTGAAAAGTTCACGCTCAGAAATACAGGAAAGACATAAATCTTCCATTTTTATGCTTACATTTTGTTTCCAATCATATTATTCACAATGCCCATGTATGTGGAAGAGGGATTTCACAGGAGCAGTAAACTGTGTTAATCCTAAAGGAATCTTAAAACAGTAATGCTGCACTGCCATCTAGTGGCTTAAATGCAACACAACAAAAGGCCATCTATCATCGCCACCTACTGAGGGGCAGCATTGGTCTTGTGCGCTATCAAATCACATACACACAAAACAGATGGTGCAAAAGGAGAAAGGAAATGAAGTGCACAGAGTCTGAAGAAGTGCCCCAATCCGAAACAGCGCCTGTCCATTCCATTCCCAGATACTGCCAGACCCCCTGAAAACTCCAGCACTTTGCGTTTCACTCAAGATTCCAGCATCAGTTTCTTATGCCTGCAGAATGTAGCGTTACAGCTACAGAGATAACGTAGATTTAAATAATGCAACATGTTCCAAACCAGGATGGATAGTGGGCATGACTAGGATTTTGCATAGTAACCTGAAGAACTGCTGTCAGACACAAGGATGATGATGTTTTCCTTCCTCGTTCAGCCTCTGCACCAGCCAAATTCTCATCCCAGCCAGTCCCAATTCACTAAGCGCCCAGTGCGGACCACTATACTGTGCCCATCCATTTCTAGTTGTGACATTTTCTCACCTCGTTCCAAATGTTCAATGCATTCATGTAGATACTTCAGTTCTGTCTTTGTACCATTCCTCCTTGCTCTGACTCTCAGGGAGGTTTGACGTTTGTATACAGTGCCCTGTCAAATCTCATGGTTATCACTGCCCACTTTGCTACACTACACCAATTGTTTTGCCTCTCTTTCATAATTTTCCAAATATCCTTTCAGCAGATCCTACCGACCCCGACCCCACCTGTTTGTTTAGTTTACTTTATTTATAGCAAATTTCATCAGTCTTCCTGGAGAGACAGTTCAAGGTATGGGAAGTGACCCACTCTTCCCCCTAAAAGCTATGCCATGGGCCTTTATATTCCGAGAGTGGTGTTGTACATCAGAGGTAAATAGTCTTTGCTTTCCAAACTCAATCTGTCATATACATTAGTGAGTGCATTAACAATGACTTGTTATGGGTCTCCTTATGTGCACATATGCCAACATTTTTAGCTTACCTCAATCGAATGAAATTGGAATAACACTGATTTTTGAGTGGAGGGGGCACATTGATTTTTGAGTGGAGGGGGCACATTGATTTTTGAGTGGAGGGGGCACATTGATTTTAGAGTGGAGGGGGCGTGGCTTCGCCCTGCAGCTGCGGCTCACCGGCAGTCTCTCTGTCTTTTTTGTCTTTGTCTATTGTTATCGTTTAAATGTATGTTTTGATTTATTTTTAGCTCTGTATATGTGGGGGGTGGTGGGGGGGTGGGAGAAACATTTTTTTCTAATCTCCTCCTCAACGGAGATGCGACCTTTATCGTGTCGTATCTCCGTTCGCGCTACGGCCTAACACCGTGGAGTCGGCGGCCTCCAGCTGGGATCGACCTTGAAGACTCTGGTTGCAGGGCCTGGACTTACCATCTCGGAGGCTTCGGCCGTGGGCCCTGCAGACCGCAACATCGGGAACTCGCAGGTCCCTGGCTGGCGACCGGGTTTCGGGAGCTCCAGCCGTAGCAGCTTCGACCGCCCCGAAGCGCGAGGTTCGATCGGCCCGCTCGCAGGCCCCTCGTCGCCCTGAGTGGCTCGGTCGCGGCACTTTCCATCGCCCGGTGGGGGCTTAGGACCTTCATCGGCCTGCTCGGCTCGGCCGCGGCACTTTCCATCGCCCGGCGGGGGTTTCAAAAGTCGGGAGCCTCGATCGCCTCAAGGCAGCAGATTGACTGCCTGACCACGGGAGAAGAATGAGGAGGAGATAAGACTTTTCTTTGCCTTCCATCACAGTGAGGGTGTGCCTGGAGCAATCACTGTGATGGCTGTTTGTGTTAAATTGTAATTGTGTGTCTTGTGTTCTTTATTGTTTACTGTCGGACCCTGACGTGAGAGGACGCTGGCGCTGTTTGTTCGCCGCTTCTCCGTCAGGACAAATCTTTTGTTTGTTTTTATGTCTTGTTTGGCTCTGTAAAGCGTCTTTGAGTATCTTGAAAAGCGCTATATAAAATAAATGTATTATTATTATTATTATTATTGAAATGTTTCCCCATCTAGCGTTAGCTTTATTCTCGTCACAGTTGCCAATTATGTGGACTTCAAGACACTCCAAACACTGTGGATGCTCTGTGACTTGCATTGGTTGCTGCAAGCAGTTGTTTTGGAAGAGATGATTTTGTGGGTGCAACGTTGAGTTTCTTGGAGCAATGTTTCCATAGCTGCCCTAGTTTTGGGACCAGGTTGATAGAGGCAACAATGGATTAAGTGGTTGTCAGTCCAACTGCCACTGGTCATGGTGTGGGCCATGTGGACATACTGCAGTCTTCCATCAGGTGATGGTCTAATCCAAGAGGCCAGTCCTGGAATTGGGTAGTTGCCACAAGGTCTTGCACAGGTGTCTCTGACAAAACAGGATATTAGTTATGCTTCCAATTCCGGTTAGGGTCAGCTTTCCTCACTCCCATCTTGCCTATCGCACGTCTCCAATGCACTATATCTTTTCTAACTCTGGCAATGAAGTCAAGGTCAAGGAAGAAACCTCCATTAGCCACATGTGTAACTTCCAGGCTTAGGGCGTACAGACCAATGTCCGATCAGTACTGGCCCCAAGGTATAACGATCCAAATAACAGGACATTAACTCAGCTCACCGGGGAAATCACAAGACAACATGGCAGCTCATTCTTGATGGCACCTCAAAGATGATTCTGCTCCGCTGGTTTGGCTCTGCTGAAGGTGGAGTACTACTCAATGCCTTCTTTCAGCTGGCCACCTTCTATCCCACTCAGGACAGCAATGTCAATGCCATCTCAGTCCTAAATAGCAAAGTATGATTGTGCCTTCAGTCCTAGACTAGTCAGCAAGGTGAAACATCCCCTCTGCATCAAGCCAGTGAAGGTACTTGGGAATATTGTACATTTTGGCGAGATCATCTCTCATTCTTCTGACCTCCAACAAATACAGTTCCAATCTAATCTACAATTCAAGTGCTTCCACTCCACAGTTCAAATCCTCTCGTAAATGCTAACACCATCTGCCCTCTTAAATGGCTTGCTGCACCTGCACGGTTGACTTTCAATGACTTGTGTGCAAGCTCATCCAGACCGCCTCAACCATCAACACTAGTCAATCTCTCAACATTTAACAAATACTCCACTCTTCTGCTTTGTGCCAAAGTGGATGACGATCAATGTTTTCAAACTTTCCACTGCTCACTCAACTTGCTCACATCCTCGTGAACATCTTTACCTCCTGCTCGGTACCTATAATCTCACCCAGTTCTGTATCATCAGCAAACTCAAAACGATGCCCTTGACAAGGACTAAGGGAAGCTAAATCCCTGGCTCCAACCCCTGTTGGTACCCCAGCTGCTAACCCACCATTTTATTTGATAAACAATTTTCAATCCATATCCATATGCAGTCTACCACTGACTTTCTGACAACTCATGGTCCAGCACCTTTAATTGCGACAAAATTACGGGAGCGCACTTGAAATCCCCCCCAGAAGTCGAGGCCAGGTGAGGGGGCCAATCTCCACCTCATCAGGATTTACGTGCTGATCGGTGATTTGACTTTTCTATCTGCAGCCAGGGCTCTGGAACTCTGGGCCAGCCGGAGCCGGCACAACCGCTCTCATAGCTGACTTATGAGCTCCACTTTGCAGGTAGATATCTCAGTTCCTCGGCTATCTAGGTGGACGGTTCCGGTACTGTTGGTCTCCTCTTGGAGGCCATGACCTCCGTTGGTCTGACAAAAGGGATAATGCAGAAAGGCTCTAGAACCAAGAATGCTGGAAAATCAGTGGTGGATCTGTATCACCCCAATCACTTGCTTGACAAGCGCATGCAAGGGACCTTAAACGAACACCTTCTAAACAAATGCAAAATTCCATTTGTTACCCCCTTATCCTATTAGTCACATCCTCAAAGACCATCAGTACATTAGGCCAATATGATTTTAGACAATAGACAATAGGTGCAGGAGGAGGCCATTCGGCCCTTCGAGCCAGCACCGCCATTCAATGTGATCATGGCTGATCATTCTCAATCAGTACCCCGTTCCCGCCTTCTCCCCATACCCCCTGACTCCGCTATCCTTAAGAGCTCTATCCAGCTCTCTCTTGAATGCTTTCAAAAGCACGCTGTTTTTTCTCAGTTATGAAGAAGCCAAGTTTCTAAGCTATGGTAGTGAGCAACATTCAGGTTGGGGCCATCCATGGGGATAGTGACATTCTAGGTCCTGAGGAGCATGCTGATGAGCAGCAGGCTGATGAGCAGTAGGTGTCTGTGCATAGTTGTTTTCAACACAAGAGAGCTGTATTACAGCAGCCATGGACAACACAGCAAGGTCTCGGTACACTGACAAGGGGCCTGGGCTCTGGTTGCCTTTTACCACTAAAACAGTGTGGGAAGCCACAGAGAGAGAGCCAGAGTAGGGGCAGAATGGCACAGTAACGTTCCAGGCACTCGGTGGAAAGATGATTAAAGAGACTGAAAATTCAGATCTCAGCATAAACCTCCAGCCCCCATTGCTGAAAGCAAATGGAATATTCAGACAAAAACATCCTCATGGCACTGAAGTTTAGCAATGGCCTCTTCTCACAGGTCCCAATACGTGAAGTGAACTTGAATTGAACAAAAGGTGCAGTACCTTGCATTTCACACACAGATTCAGATAGCAGCCACGATGATTGAATCACACTTGTAAAGACTGAAATAAAAGGACCGGTCTAAAGTCCAGTGAAAGGTATTAGATACATGATACATTCTGGAGCTGAGACATCACCTTGTTTTATGTCGTGGTGGCCAGTCACGTGGTACAGCTGAACTCCCTTCCTCTGTATCTGAAGCCAAACTGGAGAAACTAAGGTGAATTTTGCACCAAAAATCTTTGTAATTTCATAACCATGGCCATTCCACTGCAAAAGCAAGAAGAAAAGAAAATCAGGAGAAGGCCAGGGAACGACCAAGAAAACTACAAGATTGCCATGCCACAACTCAGCAATCCACTTATCTCCCACCTTATTCAAACACTGTCCAACACTTACTGCCGTCCACCTTGTATGTCAAGGAGACTAGATAAACATGGCCGGAGCTTCTGCGGTTTCCATTCTTACTTCGCAGAGCACTGAACATAGAAAAGTACAGCACAGGAACCATCTCTTCAGACCATCATGTCTGTGCCAAACGTAATGCCAAGATGTGTAGGAAGGAACTGCAGATGCTGGTTTAAATCGAAGGTAGACACAAAATGCTGGAGTAACTCAGCGGGACAGGCATCAGTCTGAAGAAGGGTCTCGCCCCAAAACGTCACCCATTCCTTCTCTCCAGAGATGCTGCCTAGATAACTAATTTTATCTGCTTGCACACAATCCATATCCTTCCATTTCCGATATGTTCATGTGACCATCTAACAGTCTGAAGAAGGGTCTTGACCCAAAACGTCACCTATTCCTTCTCTCCAGAGATGCTGCCTGTCCCGTTGAGTTACTCCAGCATTTCGTGTCTATCTTCGATTTAAACCAGCATCTGCAGTTCCTTCCTACACTGACCATCTAAAAGCCCCTTCAATGCTACCTGCCTCCACCACTACCCCTGGCAGTGCGTTTCCGGCACCCAGCGCCAACTATTTTTTTTAAATTGCTACTCACACTTTAAACTTTACCCCTCACAACTTATGCTATTCCTTCTAATCTTTGACATTTTCCACATTCGATCAAGTTAGATAGAGCTCGAGGGGCTAGCGGAATCAAGGGATATGGGGAGAAGGCAGGCATAGGTTACTGATTGTGGATGAGCAGCCATGATCACAATGAATGGCGGTGCTGGCTCAAAGGGCCAAATGGCCTCCTCCTGCACCTATTTTCAGTTTCTATGTTTCTAAGTCTCCCCTCAACCGTCGGCTTTCTAGAGAATACAATCAATGTTTGTCCGATCTCTCATTCCTAAAGCCTTCTAATTCAGGCAGCATCCGGGTAAACCTCCTCTCCAATGACTCCACATTATTCGTATAAAGGGGTGACCGGAACGGCATGCACATGCTTCCCAACCAACAATGCTTCCCAACCAACATCTGACAGAGCTGCATCATGACTTCCTGACTCTTAATGCCTTCTTTACCACTCTATGTACTTGTGTTGCCACTTTCAGGGAGCTGTGGCCTCTAACCCCAAGATCTCTCTGCACATCAATACTGTTAAGAGTCACGCCATCAATCATATATCTTACTCTTGCATTGAACCTGCCAAAGTACAAGACCTCACTTGCTCGAACTAAACTCCGTCTGCCATTGTTCTGCTTAGTTGTGCAGCCAATCTGTATCCCAGTGCAGATGTTGGTGTAAACTGAAGATAGACACAAAATGGTGGAGTCACTCAGCAGACAGGCAGCGTCTCTAGAGAGAAGGAATGGGTGGGGTTTTGGGTTGAGACCCTTCTCAGACGAGAGGGAGATACATAGATAAGGATCTCTCTCTCCCCCCCCCCCCCCCCCCCCCTTGTGAGAGACAAAGTGATGGATCATAATGTGTAGGAAGGAATTGCAGAAGCTCGTTTAAACCGAACATAGACACAAAAAGCTGGAGTAACTCAGCAAATGAGAAAGCATCTCAAGAGAAAAGGAATAGGCAATGGCTGAAAAAGTGTCTTGACCTGAAATGTCAACCATTCCTTTTCTCCAGACCTGCTATCTGATCGGCTGAGTTACTCCAGCTTTTTGTGTGTATCTGATGATTCATAATAATGTGTTTAACTTGTCATTGGATTTTGATTCAGGTGCAGAACATGATCAGTTTCATAAACAGCTGCCAAGTACACTGCTTGTGTAGGCTCGGCGATCGTTTCGCTCAACACCTCCGCTCAGTCCGTCTTAACCTATCTGATCTCCCGGTGGTTCAGCATTTCAACTCCCCCTCCCATTCCCAATCTGACCTTTCTGTCCTGGGCCTCCTCCGTTGTCAGTGTGAGGCCCAGCGCAAATTGGAGGAACAGCACCTCATATTTCGCTTAGGTAGTTTACACCCCAGCGGTATGAACATTGACTTCTCTAACTTCAGATAGCCCTTGCTTTCCCTCTCTACCACCCCCCCCCCCCCCCCCCACCTTCCCAGTTCTCCCACTAGTCTTACTGTCTCCGACTACATTCTATCTTTGTCCCGCCCGCTCCCCTGACATCAGTCTGAAGAAGGGTCTCGACTTGATACGTCACCCATTCCTCTCCAGAGATGCTGCCTGACCCGCTGAGTTACTCCAGCATTTTGTGTTTACCTTCTGTGTAAGCAACTATATACAGTGAGAGCTGAATGTCGAGGCTTCCACTGGTCAATAAGAACACGACTACAGCAATTCAATATAAACTCTTCCCATTTCGGGTACTTACGGGTGTGATGTATCCCAGAACTTCATTGTTGAAGTGACGCTTGCTCACTTTTGTAGCACAGTAGCTCTTCTGCTCCCTCACAATATCCTTGGCCTTTGGGTCAGTGACAATGAGGCCACGATCTTGAACTAAATGTTTGGAAGGTCTTGCCTAACAAAAACAAATGCTAAGGTTTACAACAGGTTCCGTATATCCACGTTCCACACGCACATCTGCTGTGATGGAGCCCAGTGATTTCATGCTGTAAATGAAACAAATTTCACACAAACACTTGTTTGTGTCAGTTGAGAGAGAATCACGGCACCGAGCAAACTCAAATTAGGTCATGGAGTCTTTAGAAGCTGTCTGGGTCACCCCAACTGAATAAACAGTCTCTAATTTTAATGTCTCATCCACAATATGACACATTTACCTCGGTAATCTTAAAACCAATTCTGGAAATCTGGAATATCAAAGGTGTTTGTTCACAAAATGCTGGAGTAACTCAGCATTCAGACTGAAGGATCTCGACCCGAAACGTCACCCATTCCTTCTCTCCTGAGATGCTGCCTGACCTGCTGAGTTACTCCAGCATTTTGTGAATAAATACCTTCGATTTGTACCAGCATCTGCAGTTATTTTCTTACACTACTTGATATCCATCCTTCATATCTTCGGGTATGATAGAGAAGTAGAGTTAACATTTCAAGTTTGTTTTTCTGACGAGCAAAGTTAGATTCACTGATTTTTTCCCAGTTCTGATGAAAGGTCTTCAATCTGAAACATTAAATCTTTCTCTTCACAGATGTTGCCTGGCCTGCTGAGCACCTCCATCATCTATTTTTGTTTTAATTTCACCTTTACTTCAGTAATGGAGCTCGGGCTAGATCTTCAGTGGAACTTAAAACTATAATCCCTTCCTCAATGGAATACATATATTGGCACATTGAAGTGACGGCCAAGAAGGCACTCAAACACCTTGCTAGTCTACTTCCTCAGGGACTGAGAAATACAGCATCACTCTTATGGACTTCCACAGATGCACTGTAGAAAGCATACTGTCACATTGCATCACAGCTTGGTTTGGGAACAGCTCTGCCCAAGACCACAAGAAATTGTAGTGAGTTGTGGATGTAAGTCCATCACACAGACCCGACTCCCCAACAATGATGCCATCTACATTTTATACTGCCTTGGAAAAGCAGCCAACATAATCAAATACTTGTCGCACCCTGGTCATTCATCCTTCTCCCTCCACCTGCCAGGCAGATACTGGAGAAGCTTGAAAGCACACACCACCAAACACAGGAACAATTATTCTCCTCCTTAATCAAGCTTCTGAACGATCTTTCACACATAGGGTTCTGTCCATTCATCTCAATCCCATTACCAGCATTGGCCTTTGTCAATGGAATTGGTGCGCTGCAATGCCGAGAAAAAGATTCTGCAGTTTGTATCTTCCCTTTGGGGAGTCCAGAACCAGGGGCCACAGTTTAAGAATAAGGGGTAGGCCATTTAGAACAGAGATGAGGAAAAACTTTTTTAGTCAGAGTTGTGAATCTGTGGAATTCTCTGCCTCAGAGGGCAGTGGAGGCCAATTCTCTGAATACATTCAAGAGAGAGCTAGATAGAGCTCTGGTCCAAAACTGGTCCAAAACGCCGCAGCGAGACTCCTGACGGGTACCCGTAAAAGGGACCACATCACCCCGATTCTGGCCTCTCTCCACTGGCTCCCTGTACGGTACAGAATCAACTTCAAGCTCCTCCTATTCACGTATAAAGCCCTAAATGGACACTCCCCCCCCCTACATCAAAAATCTTCTAACCCCCCTCTCTAACTCCAGGTCTCTCAGGTCGGCCGACTTGGGGCTACTCACTATCCCGCGGTCTAGGCTTAAGCTCAGGGGTGACCGCGCTTTTGCGGTTGCAGCTCCTAGACTGTGGAACAGCATCCCTCTCCCCATCAGAACTGCCCCCTCCATCGACTCCTTTAAGTCCAGGCTCAAAACCTATTTCTACTCCCTAGCGTTTGAGGCTCATTGAGGAGGTGCTGTGAACTGTTTGCGTGCTACTGTATGTTTCTTTTTTTTTCTTCCATTGGAACCTAATCAGATGTACAGCACTTTGGTCAACGTGGGTTGTTTTTAAATGTGCTATACAAATAAAATTGACTTGACTTGACTTAAGGATAGCGGAATCAGGGGGTATGGGGAGAAAGCAGGAACGGGGTACTGATTGAGAATGATCAGCCATGATCACATTGAATGGCGGTGCTGGCTCGAAGGGCCGAATGGCCTACTCCTGCACCTATTGTCTATTGTCTATTGCTCTGCCTACTGTACTTAGGTTGTGCTTGATTGTATTTATCTACAATAGTATCTGATTTAATAACATGCAAAACAAAGCTATTCACTGTATCTCGGTACACATGATAATAAAAGACCTTTCCGTATTGTGACAGCGAAAGGGACTGCGCCTACACAGAGTCAAAGACTGAACTGCCAGGATAAACCTGAGACCGCCAGTGCCCCTCTCTCTCTCTCTGGGCATGAGTGAACTGCAGGAAGAAGCGTGACGTTACCGCACTTTCTAGTTCAAAGACAGGGACTGAGCTGCTGGGACGAGCCTGAGATTGCCAGAGCCACCATACATGTGCCCAGAAGGCGAGGGACAGCACCCCCATGCGGTCCTGGACTTCATAACCACTGTAAATAAAATATATCACGCGTGTTCACTCCAAGTATAGGTGTAGTCACTGCAGAATCTGGCATCATCCCCAACACTACAGCATCTAATGTCACAAACCAAGCCACACCTTGAATAGGGTGGCACGGTAGCGCAGCGGTAGAGTTGCTGATTTACAGCGAATGCAGCGCCGGAGACTCAGGTTCGATCCTGACTACGGGTGCTGCACTGTAAGGAGTTTGTACGTTCTCCCCGTGACCTGCGTGGGTTTTCTCCGAGATCTTCGGTTTCCTCCCACACTCCAAAGACGTACAGGTATGTAGGTTAATTGGCTGGGTAAATGTAAAAATTGTCCCTAGTGGGTGTAAGATAGTGTTAATGTACGGGGATCACTGGGCGGCACGGACTTGGAGGGCCGAAAAGGCCTGTTTCCGGCTGTATATATATGATATGATATGATATGATATGATATGATACACAAGATCCTTTCCTAGTAGCATTTACAAACAACTGTACCATGCCACACACGGAAATATTTGGGCAAATAGCCAGAAGGTTGGTCAAACATTGGTTTTCAAAGGTGGATAAAGGCAAAGATGTTTACAGGAGACACTTATGAAGCTAAAGACTCAAGAAGACAAAGGCAAGGCTATCAATGGGAATGGGGTTGTTCAAGAGCCCAATCTCCAAAACTTAATTTGTACTCCTACATCACTGAAGAATCAGAAAGAAAAAAAATCTAACTTTGCCCACTTCTCATTAACCAGCTTCATGTCTGTAGACCATCTCATCTAACCTCTGCTATCTGTTATCTCTGCTAACCTCCTGTCCCTGTCCCCCCGTCCCCCCCCATCCAGACCAAACTCAGATCCTGGGGGGACAGGGCTTTCTCCATCGCTGCTCCCACTCTCTGGAACTCACTACCCCAAACGTCAGAGACTCCTCCTCACTCATCACATTTAAAACATCACTGAAGTCTCACTTGTTCAACACCACCTTCAATCATTGACCGTCGCTCCACCTTATTCATCCTTTTCTGTTCGTTTATTTGTTGATCTTTATGTTAGATCTAATATGTAAAGCGTCTTTGGGTTTCTAGAAAAGCGCTATATAAATGTAATGCATTATTATTATTATTATTATTATCACCCACCAGCTCTCTTGGCTTCTATGTGTAAGAAAGAACTATAGATGCTAGTTTAAACCGAAGATAGACACAAAAAGTTGGAGTAACTCAGCGGGACAGGCTGCATCTCTGGAGAGAAGGAATGGGTGACATTTCGGGTCGAGACCGTTCTTGGCTTCTGCTTCCTCTGATTTGGCAAAGCGTTCACTCAATACCAAGAACTGTCATCCATCGATTAGGTATCGTTGAGTGCATCGCAGCCATAAATAAACTCGGCTTGCTGCTGCTGCTGCTGCTCATTCTATCCACCCCAGACCCATAACAAAGTCTGCAGTCACCCTGGGTTAATTCATCAAGAATATTGAGGACTTCCTCTCTAATAAATCCCAGCTCCTGTAACTTTGCCCCAGTCAGGTCCTCTCCTTGATCCCAGACCGCGCTCCCTTGACCACAGCTCCTGTGGCTTTGCCTCAGACCCTCTCCTTGACCCCACTTCCAATATATCTGCCCCCAGACCCTGCACTTTGACCTCACCCCATCTCCTTGCCCAGATCTCACTCTGCCCCGGGGTCGACCCCGCTCCAGGCCCTGACCAGCCCCTCTCCGTGCCCCAGGCGACCGACCCGCCGCTCTCACCTCCTCCCCGGTACAGCGAGCCCCCGCTTTCTTCACGTCTTTCTTGGAGAGGGTGGCCTCGGTCAGCAGGAAGGGCAACGCCGCCAGCCAGCACCACCTCATTCTGTCGCAGGTGGCCGGCCGGGCGCTAGGACCCGCCGGCTCCAGCAGCTCATTTAAGGGGAGGGCACGCAGGGCGTGGGTTGGCCGCCGCCGGCCAGTGGGCGGGACATGGATCTAGTCGTGACCCATGGTGAGTGGCTCGCGGAGCTGTCGATTAAACGGACCGAGGACCATGTGCGTCAGCGAGCATGTGACCCGGCCAGGGCTGCGGGACATTTAAAGGCGGCGGAGGGCGCCTCTGGCCAAAGATACTAGAGGAACAAGATAGACCACTCGACCCCAAAACCGCAGTACGTCATGGCGCCAGTTTAGTAGGCAGAAACTTGCAGAAACATTTAAAAAGACAAATAACAAAAAATTGTGAATTGATAGATGAGATATATTCTGCATTTTAATGGTATAATTACACATACTATTCCCCCAAAACACTGATTATACTGCGAGAGGCAGAGCGAACGCGGGTTTTGCCTACTAAAATGGCTCCTTTGCGTACTTCACTTCAGTATAGGCGATTTCAACAGAGTGGTCCATCTTGTTCCTCTAGTATCTTTGCCTCTGGCCAAGGAAGCGCCTGGGCTGCGGGGCGGGGGCTTCGAGTGCATGGACCTGAGTACCTTCAAACACCCAGACGGATGGCAGAAACTGCTCTCGGAGCTCTGCTGTTGTTGCTAAAGGTCCAGTCACTAAATTCTTCCCATCCACGAGGAATGAGTGATTATGGTGCACATGTGTAGATGGACATAAAGAGACGATTGGGGTGCCGCAAGGCTCAGGGCTGGGACCGCAATTATTTACAATACATATTCATGATTTAGACGAGGGAATTAAATGTAACATCTCCAAGTTTGCAGATGACACAAAGCCGGGTGGCAGTGTGAGCTGCGAGGACGATGCTATGAGGCTGCAGGGTGACTTGGATAGGTTGGGTGAGTGGGCAGATACAGTATAATGTGGAGATCTTGTGCGTAGGGTCAGGCAGAGTGTTTCTTATAGCCAATTCTAACCAACTGAGGTCTGCCGGTCTGGAAGTCAGTTGCAGATGGAGGCCCCGGGCCAGGGTCCAGGAGTTTAGAGATGAGCTTATTTGATATAATGGTGTTGAAGATTTAGCTATAGTTGATGAATAGCATCTGGACATAGGAGTTCTTGTCAAGGTGATCCAGCGCAAGGGAATGGAGTTAGTTCTCAAGAAATGCCGTGTGATGACATGGATTGGCCGACACTGAATACTTAGAACTTTTATTCAAAAGAATTAACTGAGGCGCCTAGGATTTCTCCAATTAAGCCTCTGATCAATTCAGTCAACAACATGGGCCATAAAATGTGTGAAAGTGGATGATTCTTTAATCCCAACATTTCTGCAATCTGAAGGAGGGTCTCAATCCAAATTGTCGCCTGTCCATTTCCCTGCGCAGATGTTGCATGACCGAATGTGTTCTTTTAGCAGTTTGTTTTTTTGCTCAAGATTTCACCATCTGCAGCCTTTTGTATTTCCATTTCTGTGCTCCTTTTCTGATACCAATATTTGCTTCTATCCATACTGTTCTTGGTGAAAATGCAGGGATCCATAACTAACCTTAAGTCTGCTGGAGGAAGATTATCGATCTGAGAATTGAGGTTGGAAGTTCATGTCAGAAGTGGTAAAAGGCCATTGTGCATATATTGAAATATATATGACAAAGAACAAATCCATCTTTAATATAGAAGATTTTTTTTGTACCTGCATCTCATCACATCTGTGCATGTGACAATAAAATTGAATTGACTTGGAAAATAATTAACTTTAGTGTGCCAGGCATAAGGAAAACTCCAGATGGGAACCATTGAGAGGCAGATGGAGAGGGACAAAGAGAATGGAATTTTACTCCACTTACATAGCCGCTCCGATTGAGAGACTATGGTGGGTTGTCTGATTACTCACAAGAAGGGTAAGAGTTAAAACTGTTAACATTAACCTGGGCTAGAATGGGAGACAAGACCCTGAATCTAGCAGCTGCGGGACCGGCATCCATTTTACCTGCTCTCCAGTCCTACTTGTCATTGTTCTGCTTCCTGCAGAGTCACGATCTGCAAAGAAACAGGGCATGGTGACATTGTCTCAGCTTACCAGGCTGACACTCCTGCCAGCCAATAATCAGGCCGGGATAATGAGGGATTGACCAAGAAGAATTTTTGCAAATGATCTTTTGCCAGCTACACTGTGGATTTGAAATATGATGCGGAGAATGCTTCAATGACGTGTGTTATAAGCCAAGTGTTCAGACTAAGCATGTTTTATGCATTTACAACCAGCCATCCCATACCATTGCTCAACTTCAACCTGGCAAGGATCACATTGGGGAGTGTGTTTTGCGCTGACAGCTCACTGATTACATGATCATTGCAGTCTCCAGACTGCCTCCTCAACTCCATCCAGCCAGGGAATCTCAAAGGGAAAATAGTCCCTGCAATCTGACAATCACTCACAACTGAAAACATGGGAATCATCTTACCTCATACCATTGAATTAACTTGTCCAACAGGAAGACAACCCCACGACTGACAGCTTATTTCCCACACACTGGGAAGGTCACCCAATGCACAACTGACAGACACTTAAGTGTCTTTTCAAATGAGTTATTTGACAATTTGCTTCTGGGGATTGAGCATAACTCCAAATAATAGTATGGCCCCACATAATAGTAAGAAAAGTACTGTGTGACCCTCAAATAAGGGTGAGAGATCATGACAGAGTCTGAAGAAGGGTCTTGATCCAAAACGTCACCCATTCCTTCTCTCCTGAGATGCTGCCTGACCCGCTGAGTTACTCCAGCATTTTGTGTCTACCATGACCGAGGGTAACCTGTTTGACCCCAATAGCAGTGTGAATCCATGAATACTTCACAATCCTGATTAGTGATCTTGAATTGTGTGAAATCCCAAATTCAATGCTCCTGAATAATACAGTGCCACCCCAAATAATAATGATCTCAAATTGTGTGACCATAATGAGACTCTTGATAATAGTGAACCCATGAATACAGCATATCTCAAAATAAAATCAATATTAATGAAACCATGCATATATGATGTGTGTCATGAGTATAGTTGGGGAGCAAACCCTCCAGTCCAAGTGTGGGGAGCAGGGACCCAACGAGGATTGGAGGGATGGAGATCCCTGGAAAGTGGATTTTTTTCTGAATGTGGGTAGGAATCAGTTGGATACTGTAAATTGGAAGGATTGAATAGTTGGTGTCAAGTTCTGGGGGCAGAACATGGAGGGGCAGTCAGGGAACATGAACCAAATACTCTGTGGAACTTCCACATGTGTACGGTGGAGAGCATTACAGCCTGCTTCACTAATTCGAACACTAAAGAACAAAGGAGGCTGAAGTTTTTGTGTTCTTGTTCTATGTCTGTATAAAACTTGAGAGACGTCAAGGTACAACAGAAGTCTTTATTACATTAACTCAATGCTGGCAACAAGACAACATTTCCCAGTCCATAACAGGTACTGATCTCCCCACCATCGAAGGGACCTACAAGAAGTGCTGCCTCAACCTCAAGAAGGTAGCTAATATTATCAAATTATCACCACTCTGGTCACACTCTTCTCACTGCTATGATCGGGACGATGACACAGAACCATTACCTCCAGGAACAGCCACTTCCAATCAACATCTTGAACGACACTGTACAACTCTATCTCAGCACTGAACGACTGCAGACTTAGTATACCATGGTTGCTCCATGTAACTTGGCCTCTGCACCATGATGGCTTGCTTTACTCAGAATAACCCCATGTATTAGTTGTTGGTGTTGCTGCTTTGTCCAATGTGCTTGTAAAGCTGCAGCAAGTACAAGTTTCATTGTACCTGTTTATATCCGGTGGGGTATAATTATGATGTACAGATATGTGGATAGGAAGGGTTTAGAGAGCTATGGGACAAATGCAGGCAAATGGGATTAGTTTAGTCTGCCCGCTTGGTTAGCATGGACAAGGTGGACCAGATTCTGCTCTGTGATACTATATGACGGATAAACATTCTTGAATTTCCCCTCCCTCTTCACCCTTTAGCCTTCTCCAACTTGACTCCCTCTCCCCCTCTCACCATCATCCCATTTCCTCCCCTTTGTCCCTCCCTATTCGTCCACAACCCCTTCCCATCCACTTTCCTTCCTGCTTTCCTCCACATCTCTTCCTCACCCTTCTCCTATCGTCCCTATCCCTCCCGCGTCCTCATCCCCTCTCCTTCCTGCTTTCCTCCACATCTCTTCCTCACCCTTCTCCTATCGTTCCTATCCCTCCCGCTTCCCCATCCCCTCTCCTCTTATCCCCACATGTTTCCTCCCCATCCGTCAACCCTGTTCTTCCATACCCACACACAATATCTCATTCACTTCAATCCCCATTTCCTCTCCTCTCCATCCCCTTTCCTCTCCACTTTTTTTCTTCCCATTCGTCCCCATCCAACCCTCCCTATCCCTCCCACCTTTCATCTCCATTCCCCATCCCTTTTCTTCCCATCACTTCCTATCCCTCCTCATCCTCTCTCCCTTTCCACCCCAGCCATGCCTCCCTTCCCAAAGCTCCCTCGACCCCATCCCTCCCTCACCTCCTCCTTCTTCCCCATCCCTCATCCCCCCTTTCATCCCCAATACTCCTCCCCTCTCCACAACCCCTCTCTTCTATCTCCCCGTTCCTCCCCTTCCTCCCTATCTCATATTCCCAATTTCCATCCCCATTACTCCCTCCCTGTTATCTCCCCGACCCTATTCTCCCCCATCACTCTATCCTGTTCATATCCCCTATCTCACCCTTCCTTCTTCCCCATCCCTCCCACACCACCCCTTCTCTCCCAACCACCATCCTTCCCTCAACCCGACCACATTGCCCCCTCCATCTACCTAGCTCCATCTCCCCCCATTCACCCTCCCGTTCCCCATCTGTCTCTCCTCATCCCTTCCTCCCCAGCCCTCTGCACCTCCCCCCCTTTTATCCCATCTCCCTCCTCATCTCATCAGACACCATTACTTCCACCCGCTCCCTACCTGCTATCACCACAACCCCGCTCTCCCCTCCTTCCATCTCCCCATCCCTCCCTTCCCATCCTTCGTTTCACCAACCTCACTCCTTTCATCCTTTCCCATCCCCCCACCATCCCCCTCCCTTCCGATCCACCCTCCCTCACCCATCCCCTTCACTCCCTATCTCCCATCTCTCTCGCCCTCCTCCTCCTCCTCCTCCTCCTCATTCCTCTCAGTCTTCATGCCTTCATGGCCGGACTGGATCGTGTGTGGAATGTGCAGCATGCATAGTGAATGTGACGCTATATACATATAGTGAAGGTGAACTAGCATGCACAATCTACACTCCCCATCACTGCTCATCATTCCTACTACCCCTCCTTCCACATATCCTCCCTCCTGTATCCCATTCCCCTCACCTGTTAGACCCCTCCCCCACTATTCCTCTTTCTCCCTCTCCCCACGTTCTTCCCTCCTCATCCTCTCCCTATCCCACCCCTTCCAGAGCGTCGCCACCACCCCCTGCTGTTTTCTCCAAGCCCCGCAGCTGACCAACAGAATAACTTCCGTCAACATTGCCCACCCCGCCCCGGAACCGCGGGTAACTGGGACACTCAACATGGCGACCCCACAAACAGCAGATGCTGGGATCTTCAGCAAAAATCAAAGCAGCTGGTCAGGCAAAGGTCCCGTCACGAAACGTTGAATCTGAAGAAGCCTTCCGAGCCGAAAAACATCATCCATCCATACCCCGTAGCGATATTGCTGAGTCTGAAGAAGAGTCCCGACCTGAAACAACGTCTGTCCACTCAGCTTTCCCCTCACTGGACACACAACATGGCGGCGTTTCCCCTTCCTCTAGAACACTCAACATGGCGACATTTTCTCCTCTGGGACACTCATCATGGCGATGTTGTCCCAGAGCGATATCCCCTCCCCTTTTGACACTCAGGATGCGATATCTCCACACTAACTTGGACAGCACACATGGCGATATTTTCTCATTAACTGGATACTCAATGTTTGTTGCTGTTTCCAACATAGCGAGATTTGAGTGTCGGGTTTGGCCATGTTGCCAGTCCATCAGCGGAGAGACGCCGCCATGATGAGTGTCCCCGGGAGCAGTTCCGCCCTGAACTGCCGGCAGATCGGTACAACCGGAAGGTCCGCCATTTTGATCGGGTCTCTTCCTTGGGAGCGGAGCGAGGAATCGGGTACGGCGCCAAGACTGGAATAGGGGCGACACATGGAGGAGGAGGGAGAGAAAGGACAGGCGGGAAGCTTGTGGGGGCGAGGGCAGAGGTGATGGAGGCATGGTGCGAATATGGCAGAAGGCTGCCAGGGGTGGGGTAATAGGATATGGGGGAGGGGGTAGAGTGGGAGATTGCGGGTGAGGGCAGGATGGGGGTAAAGTGAGGCAGCAGGTGGTGCTTGGGGAGGGGGGGGGGTGGGGGTTGGGATACTGGGGTAGGGGTGGTGTGCTCAGGTGAGTGAGTCAAAGACAGGATGAGGTGGGATTATGGTGGTGATGGGGGGGCACGGTAGTCTAGGTGTGGGCATAGTGGGTGCCGGGCTGAGGGTGAAGGTTGTGGTACTGGACTAGGGATGAGATGGAGTGGGCTGACAGGGAATGGTCATGAGATAATGATAAATGTTGGAGGGAAGGATGGGGCGGGTGAAAAAGAATGTTTGCGGAAGGGGGACCAGATGCATCAGGGTGGAGGGAGGGAGGGAGGGTGGGATCAGTGAGGAGGATGGGGAAAGGGAGTAATTGGATGGGGAGAGAGTGTAAATCAGGGGATTGACGAAGGAAAGAGGGATGGGGTAATGGAAAAGTTCATGGTACAGTAAAGCAATTGATATTGGGGTGGGAGAAGGATAGTGGGTGATGGGAGGGCATTGGAAGAAAGGTACAGGTAATAGAGGGCATGACATAGGTAAGAATGGGCAGAGATGCTGTTATTTGGAGCAAAAAAAACATTGCTGGAGAAATTCAGTGGGGTTGGTTGATATTTTGGGTTGAGCCTGTATCTACCCATTGCCTTCTGGGAAATGACAGGCGACGGGCTTGTGAGTTGGTGTTGGAAAATTCTGATTGGGAGCATGCTGGGATGTATCGGTTTGGCAGGTGTGGTGTTAGGGCTTAGGGTGGAAAATCAGTAATGGAATGGATACAGTATGTTGGATAGAGAGAGTTGGAGAGCCAGCAGGCTTTAGGGAAGTGGTGGGGAATAGGAGAAATGAACCTGGGGCTGAGGGAGCAGCTAGACCAGATATAGGTGGGAGAGATTGCGGTTGTGATAAGCAGAGTGAAGGATAGATGGGGACAGGTTATGTGGGCAGGAAATGGCAGAGGAAGGAGAACCAACATGATGGAGGGAAGGAATGGGAACATCTGAAGGAGATGTCAGGTGGAAGACACTGGAAAGTTGTGAGATCACTCACTTTGGTGGCGTAAAACAATGTTTAAAATTGAATACTTTTGAAGCAGTGAGAGATTGAAAGGTATTAGTGTTTCCTTGGACACAAATCCCTGAAAAGTAACAGCAGATATAGCAAACAATTAGCAGGGCAAACAAAAGTACAAGAGTAGAATTATCCTACTGGAATCTACAGGGTAGCCCGGTAAGACTGCACATGGATGTTACAGGTTTATAGAGCGAAGATTACAGATCATAATATAAATTGGTAGAGCAGGCTCAAGGGGCCAAATAGGTTTACTGTTTATGTTCTTAAGAGATGTACATGAGGGAAGTGGATGGGAGAACTGAGGGGGATTGGGCGATGGGATAAATGAAGAATGAAGGGAAGGGCAACAGAAGGGCATGAGAAATAGAGGATGATGGAGTTGGGCGAGATATATAGGTGGTAGATGGGGAGAGGAGAAAATACTGAAGGTAGGGAGGTACTGAAGGTGGTAGACTCTTAATGCTGGAGATTTTGCATAATGTGGTTTTAGTACAGGTAAATAGCATGCAGCCTCTTAACCTTATTTGGTCCATTTTGATTTTGGCTGAACTTGATCATGTGTTTTCTTTAAGATTCTGAAGGTGGGGAGTGAGTGGTGGAAGACAACACAAGTGTGACTCAAGGAGGGCTTGAAGGTAAGGTCTGAAGGTCTGACATTATATTTTTCTGTCTAGTACTTGGTTATCGTTTGACAGTCTCTTGCAGATTTCTTGATTGATTGGATGTTTGCGAGTTTGATTTTTCTCAGAACACTTTTGTTAGACGTTTCAACTGCAGCTTTGTAATAACAGCAGAAGTGAACTTGTCCTGTTGTTTCCTGCAAGTGTGGCGTTAAGGAATTGTCACTGTGTGTGAAGTGATATATGGTCACTAAAAACAGTCTGTGAAGCCAAACTATGTTTTGTGTATGAGGGGGGTGGGGTTCAGATTATTGGAATCGGGCCGAAAGGGTACTGGGATTGGACATGTGATTGGTCATGTTCTTTCATACTATCCTCTGGTTTATGAACCTGGAAAATGTATGAGAGGTTGGCATTGGTATAGTTACCGTCCGAGAGTTTTTTTTAAGGAGTTCCATGTTGGATTGTTGTTGCTTTATTACTGTGGAAAGTCCTGAAGTACCACTTCCACTCTTTTCAGTAACAATGTGACTGTTAAGAATGAAGTAACATCTATTTAAATACTACCACGGTAGTTCATGAAATTATGGGGGGGAAAAAATCCAGATGAATACCAACAATGGTAAAGCTATTGAATTAGCATAAAAAATGAGCTACATCATTAGTATTTGCATAGGTAAAGCAGTCACACTGTGTAAGGAGTATGTGGCTCCAGGCCACTAACATATGGCTGACTCAAAGATCCACCGAAATCAACCAGGCACTCCCCAGTGTCAGAGCGTGGAGATAGTGGATGCACTGGTTGTTAATGAGCACGATTTAGAGAATTTTAAGTGTCCCAAGGATGAAATGATAGCAAATGTAAGGGAGGGAAAATATAGAGAGGTACCAACCAGTTAACCTGACTTTTCCTATCCCTGCAAATTCTTTCCTTCCAGACCCACTTATCCAGTTTCCTTTGAGCACGACAATTAAATCTGCCTCCACTCTACCCTTGGGTCGTACATTCTGGACCTTGACACCCCCACTGCATAAAAATATTCCTGATATTCTTTTGCCAATCAACTTTATTCTTTGTCTTCCGCTTGTTGAGTCATGTGCCTATGGGAACACTTTTTCTCTGTCTGGACCCTTCATGGGTTTATCAGAACCCCTTGTAAACTCCTTCCAAGGAGAGCAGTCAGTGCAAATGTTCCTGAGGCCTGGAATCAAATTAGTAAATTACATTACACAAATTAGTGAATCTCCTCTGCACCCAACCTAAATATCTGAAGTGGGCCTGTGGAAGTGGCATGTGGAAATCCTGTTGTGGCATGAATGGATACAGTGGAACCAGAGAAATCATTTGATGGAAGCAAGGTGGAAGGTCTCAAAGTGCTGTAGTAACTCGGCAGGTCAGGCAGCATCTTTGGAAAACATGGATAGGTGACCTTTCGGGTGTTTGGACTTTCAGGCCTGAAACGTCATCTCTCCATGTTCTCCAGAGGTGCTGCCTGACCTGCTGAGTTACTCCAGCACTTTGTGTCCTTTTGTGTATAAACCAGCATCTGCAGGATGGAAGGTGCTATCCAGATAACTATGGGAGTGTGTGGGATTGTAATGGATGCAGGATACTCTCACATTATGGGGGAGGTTGCATTCTTAGTAAACAATCTGTTTTGCAATTTTCTGTAATACAAAGCTGCGTAATCTGCACATGCATTAAGAAAAAAAAATGTTTACTTTAAAAACAATTTTCTTGCATATATTCTGTAATAGCAAATTTTATTCTCTATCTCAAATTTTTGGATATTGATTTGTGCATTCTGTAAGGGCGAGTTTCTGTTACCCGACCAGTGATAACGAAGGAGTCGTCTGTATTGATTGTTAACCTATTACCCGAAATGAAGATTGCAGGGAATAGTCAGGTGAACAATGGGAGAAGTGGGGGCA
The DNA here is from genome assembly GCF_053455715.1 of Rhinoraja longicauda. Taxonomy (NCBI): domain Eukaryota; kingdom Metazoa; phylum Chordata; class Chondrichthyes; order Rajiformes; family Arhynchobatidae; genus Rhinoraja; species Rhinoraja longicauda. The sequence goes on along the minus strand of NC_135970.1, from coordinate 7,113,968 downwards.
AGGTTGAAGTAGGCTGTACTCTGACCGGAAGCAGTCATCATAGCACTGCAAAAAGAAGCAAGGAGAGAGAGGACCATATGATTGAATTGAGGGTTGTACACATAGAAAGAGCGAGGTATAGCTTGGGTCCAAACAGGTCCCCATGGCTGCACCTTGGATCCGTAGAGTTGGAAAAGTTCTCCAATGTGAGACCGTGTTCAGCCGGGCCACAACAGGTGGAGCTGGAGCAGGGCCCTGGTTAGGCCTCTGCACAATGAGAAAGTGAAGGGCATCCTGGGGTGGGATGGAGGTGGGTGACAATTGGATGCTCAAGGTAAAAATGAGCTAGTGGGGACCAGGACATGGAACATTGTCGAGATGAAAGTGAGTCAGAAGTATGATAGACTCAAGTGGGACGAGAAGCAGGAAGAGGCATTCAGCCCTGTGTGTCTGCTGATCCGTTAAATAAGAACATGGCAATTGTTTCATTGCAGCTTCACAAACCTGATATCTCAAGTTTCTTAGCCATGCAAGATTAGAAACTATACAAAGGGAAAACCAAAGAGTCGCTGTAGGAAGAAATACATTTTTGGCATAAGAACGGGCCTAAACATTGGCTTCAATGCCTTAGTAAGGACCTGGGTCCACTACAATTCGATTACCACCACAATAGATCAACAGGGGATGTCATCTCGCTGGTTCTCCACTCTGCACTGGTCAGTTGACAATAGGAACATGTACATTGAAGACAACTCAGCATTCACCTCCTCCAAAATTCTCATCAGCCTCGGAGAACTGGGTCTCTGCTCATCGCTATGTAATTGGATCCTCAACTTCCTCATCGGCAGACCACAATCAGTCTGAATTGGCAACAACAGCTACTTGGTAACATCAGCACAGGAGCATGTCCAGGCTGTGTGCTCAGTCCCCTGATCCACTCTTCCCATACCCATTACTGTACCCTGTCACAGCTCTGACTCCATCTTTGAATTAGCCAATGATACCACTGTTATTGGATGAATAACGGGTAAGAATGAGTCAGAGAACAGGAGGGGAGATTGCAAATTTGATTGAATGGTGCCAGACGACAATATTGTTCTCAATGTTAGCAAAACCAAGGAGCTGATTGTTGACTTCAGGAGGGGAAAGCTAGGGAATCGATGGGATGGCGATAGAGAGAGTCAACAGCTTAAAATTCCCAGGAAGACCTGTCCTGGGTCCAGAATCTTAGTGCAATCACAAAGAGAGCTCATCAATGCCTCTACTTCCTGAGAAGATTGAGGAGATTTGGGATGTCAACTATTGAACTTCTCCAGGTGTACGGTTGAGAGCATCCTGACTGGTTGCATCACAACCGGGTTCGGCAACTCAATCGCCCAGGAACAAAGAAAACCACAGAGTGGTAGACACTGTCTAGTCCAAGTCCTGACCTCTCCACTATTGAAAGGATCAATGGGAAGCGCTGCCTCAAAAAGGCAGCCAATATCATCAAAAACTCACACCACCCTGGCCACACTCTCATTCCGTTACCACCATCAGAGAGAAAGGTACAGGACCGTGAAAACTGTGACCACCAAGTTCAAGAACAGCTTCTCCCAGCAACTATCAGGCTCTTGAACCCCACACATCACTAACCTCAGCAACTATGAGCTTTTATGGACTGTGTCTTTGGTTGCAGTACGGACTTCATTTTTACACTATCATGGTTACCTAGTATTATTTATTAATTATTGTATTTTTGATTATTAAACATTTATGTACCTACTAAGCTGCAGCAAATAAAAATGTCATTGTTCCATTGTTGGCACATATGACAATTAAACACTTGCTTCCAAAGCTGGGATATGGGAGCAGGGAATGTTTCCGTGCTGAGATAGGTGGGGCACAGCATCCGTGTGTGTGTGTGCGCAGCAGGTGACCTTACTGCATGAGTTAAACAGAGCAGTGTTGAACAATCCAAGAGCAAAATCTCAGGCTTCCATTATGATTAGGGCTGGAATCATCCAATTGACAGCCTGCCAGTAATCCATTCCATCCACAGTGTCCCTCATAAAGAGCAGTTCAAACCCATGCCATTCACTCCTGGGCCCATAGTTGAGAGCTCCTACTTGTCCTACCTCTTCCCGTGCCCTTCCGGACACCTCTCCTTCCAGGCAGTGAGTTCCAGACCTCTGCATCTGACAATTCAGCATATAATATTTCTACACGGTGCTATTAGAAAAATGAATATTTTCACTTTGGGAAATATATCTTTGCTGGGATAAAGGAGGACTGTTGTTTCAGATCGTGACACCAGAGCACAAAACCACACTGCCCTTGGATACTGTAGCCTAGAAGAGTGTGAGAGGGCAAGGTGGCAGCAGCTAGTGCCTCCCTTTGGAATTGATAGAGGTTACAGCATCCGTGCAATGCGCTGGGCCAGAGGATGAGATTAAAACATTGTAAACTCTACTTTACTGTCCGCATGTATTTTGGAGTCTGCTTTCTCCTTTCAGTTCATTTTCACCGATATCACTGTGTCATTCGCAAACTCATAAATTGTAACATTGAGGAAAAGTATAAATTGATGAAAACGCAATTCATAACCCTGAGGCACTCCCCAGGTAACAGTTTACTAATCCGATGATAACATGTTTCCTGTGTTTTTAACAGTCGTCTTTCCATTTTAATGTTGCCCTTGTCCCCGGAGTCCTCCCTGTACTTAACAATCTTCTGTGGGATCTTCTCAATGGCTTCTGAAAAGTCAGGTTTTTTTATAGGCTTTGGTTCCCTTTAATCTTCCTTTCTCACACACCCTGTTAAAGAAAGTTATTGAACTTATCAAACCTTATTGTCCTGTTATTGAATATGATGACTTTGCCACGCTATATAATTTTCAAAGCGCCCTGCTATCAAATTCTTAATCATGCCAGCAATATTTGGAGGAGTTTGGATGTAGGCTTACTATCCCATCTTATCTAAATTGTGGTGTTATTTTATAACTTCAAATCTGCTGGGGATGTCCTTACACCCAGGGGATTTCAGCATATCAACATTGATACACCCAGGACTTCTGCAACCACCTCTTTTAGTGCTTATCAATCAGGTCTAGAAAATGTGTCTGTTCCTTTCTCTGATATTAATTTGTTGGGGGTGAGATGCAGCATTGCAGCAAGAACGTCTAAGAAAAATATTTTGGATATTGCCACAGCCTTGTTTTTGCTCTGATCTTCACTGAAGTTGGTTGTGTTGTAGACTTGTTTCTTCATATCACAGATTATATGCCTTTGCAGAGCAAACGTACAATGAAGATGGGTTTCTTTGAGCAGCCAAATTTGAAGAGCGTGTTCCATAGCTCCTTGATTGAGGACAATAAATAGTTTTAGGGAGGTAAAAAAAAAGCCCATGTATAGCTTGCTGCTGATCCCTCCCCTTCTCTTAGCGTTGTTGAATAGTGAAAAGTAGGTACATTGTCTCGAGAGATGGAATTCATGCAGTGAGTCGAGGAGCAGGTCTTCAGCTAATGGGAAGAGGTGGTTGAGGAGCATCTTCACAATAACTTTCCCTGTGGCAGGCAGCAGAGCGACCCTGTCCTTAATAATAATAATAATAATAATATTCCTTTATTTGTCCCACACCGGGGAAATTTACAGTTACAGCAGCAAAGTGGATAGGAAGAGACATTCATTGTAAAATAAAGATAAGGATAATTGTCGTCATTTACTGTGTTTTTCCTTTACTGTTACTGTTTACTGGTCTGTTGACTGGTCTGCTGGGAGTAGCGCTGGTTGTGCAGTCTCACAGCAGCGGGAAGGAAGGACCTCCGATATCTCTTCTTCACACACTTGGGGTGAAGGAGTCTGTCACTGAAGGAGCTATTCAGTGCAGTGACAGTGGGAGTCGTTGTCCAGCTGCGATGTTAGCTTTGCCATCATCCTCCTCCCTCCCACTGCCTGTACTGAGTCGAGGGGGCAACCCAGGACAGAGCTGGCCTTCCTGATCAGCTTGTCAAGTCTCTTCCCCTACGCTGCTGAGATGCTGCTGCTCCAGCAGACCACTTCATAGAAAATGGCTGATGCCACTTTAGTTACGTTAGTTACCAAACGTAAGTTGGACCTGTGACAGTACAGAAGAAGGTGTTAAAGCCAGGGAATGTAAATTGTAGAGAGGATTCCAGATTGTTGGCAATATAGACAAAATGACTTTGTATTTGGCAGTTTTTGATTCTGTGATTTCAGAGCCAGTGGTTCTTGTAACTCCCTACTCCCTCCTTGAATGTTTGTTAACATCTTTGTATTTGACCAGCCATTCCAATTATTTTTTCTGATATTACTTGAGAATAAGCTTTCAATGATTGTCCTTGTGAATCTCCACTCCATGTGTACAAGGTGGTATACAAATGAAAGCTGCTGTTGTGAAGCTTGCCCTGTGCCGTGTTGGTTTTGATAAGAAATTTTGAGTTTTGCTGACATGGTCAGCTATTTGTTGGACATGTGAATGTATGAGTGTGAGCAGAATGAGACCATTGCTTTGACATTCAGTAAGATCATTTAGACTTTAGAGATACAGCACGGAAACAAGCCCTTCGGTCCACTGAGTCCGCGCCGACCAGCGATCATCCCGTACACTAGCACTATCCTACACACTTGGGACTATTTACAATTTTACAGAAGCCAATTAACCTACAAACCTGTACGTCTTTGGAGTGGGGGAGGAAGCTGGAGCACCCAGCGAAAACCCACGTGGTCTCGGGGAGAAAATAAAACTGTACAGACAGCATCCTTGCTCGGGATCGAACCCGGGTGTCTGGTGCTGTCAGGCAGCAACTCTAACGTTACTCCACCGTGCCACCCACAGTTACCTTCTCACTGGTAGACTGTGGAGAATCGTGGCTGATCCTTTAAAGTGGCCCCACTTTCCTGCACTAGTCCCATATCCTCCAATTCCCTAAAAATCAGAAAATCTTCCTGATCTGTCGTGAGTGTACTCCACCTCCGAGCCTTGATTTCAACTCATCTTAGTTAACCCTTCATTCTGAGGCTGTGATCCAGGGGATTCCACCTCTGTATTTATCCTGTAAACCACTGGAAACATGTTGTATATTTCAAGGAGATCACCTCTAATTTTTCTAAACTCTGGGTACATCAGCTTAACCTACATCACAGGATCAATCCACCATCTCTTGTGTAATATCAGTATTTGTAGGTGAAAGTATCCCTGTGATTGTGACATGAGTAGATCTAATATGTTGCCTTCACTGGTTTAAAGACTCATCATTAAGAGGCAGGGCCCTTTTGTCAGGGATTGCTAAAAATACCCTTGCCTGTTAGGTTCAAGGGCCATGTGACCTATTCTGAGGGCCAAATATAGAAAGGCGATTGGTAGATTCTGAACCACGCTGTCATGAACTGGGGTTTGACTCAGTGTTCAATGAGGATTGAACGCTGAATCAAATGTTTGTACTTTGGGGGTAGTGCTGATTCCTCTGTGTCTGGGTGCTCTTTAATGGGCAGGATTTATTAGTGGAGTTCAGCAGGTCTGAGCCTGAAGTGCTGTGCTGCCAACTAATAGCAGCCTGAACAAGCAAGCTCCATCAGTGGCCAAGGATTAGCTGTTGAGTAATTCATATGCAGTACAATGCCCAGTGGAGACTATTGACTGAACAGTGATAGGGGCTGGATGTGACCAAAATGTGTTATCGTGATGACTGTTAGCTTGCAGGGTGATATAAAATCCTTTTGGTGAGTTAGTTCTGGGACACCAGTGTTTCTGCATTGTTTGGGCCTAGGAGTTTGAAATACACTGTGAAACAGAAAAAAAATAGAGTTGTCTCTTTCACTTCTGGGTCATTGAATGTTTTGAATTTGTCTGGCAGAAGGGGGGGGGGGGGTTGTTCGGGAACAGTCACATGTTACTGCACTGTCTGAAATGCGGACTAAAGGAGAAATATTGATCGTCTATAACAAAAGCAGGAAATGCTGCAAATGCTCAGTGGCTTGTCCCATAGCTGTGGCGTGAAGCAGTGCCTCATATTTCCGGAAAGTAATAAAACAGATTTTAGATGCAAGTAGAGGGAGATGATTATCTGAGAGGAGAAAAAAGGAAAATCTTTATCAGGATGGGTAGGAAGGAACTGCAGATGTTGGTTTAAACCTGAGATGGACACAAAATGCTGGAGTAACTCAGTGGGACAAGCAGCATCTATGGAGAGAAGGAATGGGTGATGTTTCGGGTCGAGATCATTCTTCAGAATAGTCAGGGGAAAGGGAAACAAGAGATATAGACAGTGATGGAGAGAGAGATGGAACAATAAATGCAAGATATGCAATAAAGTAACGATGATAAAGGAAACAGGCCATTGTTAGCTGTTGGCTAGTAAGAACAGGAACCTAGTGTGACTTGGGTGATGGAGGGATGGAAAGAGAGGGAATGCTGGGGTTACTTGAAGTTGGAGAAATCAAGAATCCTACCACTGGGTTGTAAACTGCCCAAACAAAGTATAGAAACATAGAAAATCGGTGCAGGAGTAGGCCATTCGGCCCTTCGAGCCTGCACCGCCATTCAATATGATCATGGATGATCATCCAACTCAGTATCCCGTACCTGCCTTCTCTCCATACCCCCTGATCCCTTTAGCCACAAGGGCCACATCTAACTCCCTCTTAAATATAGCCAATGAACGGGCCTCAACTACCTTCTGTGGCAGAGAATTCCACAGATTCACCACTCTGTGTGAAAAAAAACTTTCTCATCTCGGTCCTAAAAGACTTCCCCCTTATCCTTAAACTGTGACCCCTTGTTCTGGACTTCCCCAACATCGGGAACAATCTTCCTGCATCTAGCCTGTCCAACCCTTTAAGAATTTTGTAAGTTTCTATAAGATCCCCTCTCAATCTTCTAAATTCCAGCGAGTACAAGCCGAGTCTATCCAGTCTTTCTTCATATGAAAGTCCTGCCATCCCAGGAATCAATCTGGTATGAGATGCATTTCCTCCAATTTGTCATTCGCCTCTCTCTGACAATGGCCTAGGACAGAAAGGTCAGTGTGGGAATGGGAAGTGGAATTAATGTGTTTGGGAGATCAGTTAGGTCCAGGCAGACTGAGCGAAGGTGTTCAGCGAAATGATCGCCCAGTCTACGTTTGGTCTCGCCTGCATAAGAGCCCACATCTTGAATATCGGATACAGTAGATGACGTTGGAGGAGGTGCAAGTGAACCTCTGCCTCACCTGAAAGGATTGGGTTCCTTGGCAGAGTCGAGAGAAGGAGGTATAGGAACAGGTGTTGCATCTCCTGCAGTTGCAGGGGAAGGTACCTGGGGAGGGAGTGGTTTGGGTGGGAAGGGATGAGTTAACCAGGGAGTTGCGGAAGGAACGGTCTCTGCGGGAGGCGGAAAGGGGTGGAGATGGGAAGATGTGATTCGTGGTGGAATCCCGTTGGAGGTGGTAAACGTAGGCTGGGCGATCGTTTCGCTGAACATCTTTGCTCAGTTCGCCTGATCTCCCGGTTGCCAAACACTTTAATTCCTCTTCTCATTCCACATTGACCTTTCTGTCCTAGCCCCGCTCCAGAGTGAGGCTAATGGCAAATTGGAGGAACAGCATCTCATATTTCGCTTGGACAGCGTACAAGCTAGTGGAAAGACAATATGTTGGACTAACTCAGCGGGACAGGCAGCATCTCTGGAGATAAGGAATGGGTGACGTTTTGGTCGAGAACCTTCTTTAGACTGTGAATATTAATTTTTCTCATACTCATACTTTATTAGCCAAGTATGTTTTGCAGCATACGGGGAATTTGATTTGCCATAGTCTTCCCAATAAAAAGCAACAAAACACACAAAATACATTTTAACATGACCACAGTGACTCCTCCACATTCCTCACTGTGATGGAAAACGAAAAAAAAGTTCAAACTTCTTCCCTTCTTTGTTCTCCCGCGGTCGGGGGCCTCGAGCCTTCCGTTGACGGGATGATCTTGTCTCCCGTAGCCCTCCGTGTCGGGGCGATCAAGCTCCCGCATCGGGGGGGGAGACTCTCAGCTTCGAACTTCAAGTAACCCCAGCACTCCCACTCTCTCCATGCCTCCCCCACCAAAGTCGCACCAGGTTCCCGTTCTCACCTCACAAACAGCTAACAATGGCCTGTTTCCTTTATCATCGTTACTTTTTTGCATATCTTTCGTTCATGTGTTCTGTATCTCTCCACATCATTATATCTCGTTTTCCCTCTCTCCTGACTAGTCTGAAGAACGGTCTCGACCCGAAATGTCACCCATTCCTTCTCTCCAGAGATACTGCTTGAGTTACTCGAGCATTTTGTGCTTATCTTTATTAGGATTGCAGACAAGAGATATGAAATGGCAAGAGTGATGAAAGCGAACAGTGCAGACCTTCCAGACAAGTGACCTAGAGCTTCCAGACACTTGGTTCGATTTACCATTCCTCTCCCGTTCTGGCCTCCCTGTCCTCAACATCAAATATATATTTTCAAGAGAGAGAGTTAGATTTAGCTCTTACGCCTAAAGGAATCAAGGAACATGTGGAAAAAGCAGGAACGGGGTACTGATTTTAGATGATCAGCCATGATCATACTGAATGGCGGTGCTGGCTCGAAGAGCCGAATGGCAAACTCCTGCACCTATTTTCCTATGTTTCTATCATGGAGCAGGTTCTTCGGCCCATCGAGTCAGCAACCATTAACTACCTGTTTATGTTAATCCTGCACTCATCCCATTTTATTCACACGTTTTCATCAACTCTTCCTAGTCTCTACTAACATGCGTACTATAACAGTTTTAGAGGCAAATTAACCTACCAACTCTCACCAGGAGGTAACCCACATGGTCATGGGGAGAATATGCAAACTCCTCACCAACAACATGGTAGGTCAGGATTGAGCCTGTCTCACTGGAGCTGTGAGACAACAGCTCTATTAAGCTGAGTGCTGTGCCGCCCACAATGATTGCCTGTCAGATGAGTCCACTTAGCATCTCACTAACGGACAAGCAGGACACATTGCTATGTTATTAACTGTTTCTATTTGTTCATGGGATGTGGAGTTGCAGGCTTGGCCAGCAGGTGTTGTCCATCCATCCCGTCCCCTGGTTTATGTGGCTTGCGAAATCATTAAACAGGACAATTTAAAGTCAACAAATTGTGCGTCTGGGGTCGCGTCAAGACCAGACTGGACAGGGCATGTCAGGTTTCCTTTCTAGATGGACTTTGATAACTGGCCCGGTTTTACATCAATGTAGTTATTTGGTGTTGACCTTAGTGAAATGAGGGCTTCATTACAGATTTATTTTGAGATGGTGCACAACACAAAGCCTGCAGGTCACATCCAGCCCATGGATGGATGGTTTACACAAAAGACTGCGGATGCTGAAATCTTGAGTCGAAAAAGTAAACTTCTATAGGAACTCAGCAGATCAGGCAGCATCTATGGGAAGGAAATGGACAGGCAACATTTTGGGTTGGGATCCTTCTTCAGACTGATGGAATGGCGGAAGTATAGCTGGTTGAGAGAAGTGAGGTGAAAGGATGGGGCAAGAACCAGCAAGTGATAGGTGCATTTGGGTGAGGAGGGGTTGATTGGCAGATGCCAGGAAGGGAGAGATGGGTGGAGATAGCAACCACGGCTGGAGGTGATTAATAAAGAAGACAAATGAAGAACCTGCACTCTCCATCCTTTTCCCTCCAAAGATGCTGCCTGACCTGCTTAGTTCCTCTGGTAGTTAGTTTTTTACCCATGGCTGGTTTGATCTACTAGCATTGTGGTAAACCGTGAGCCCACTGTGCTTGCTGTTCCTCTACTTGGACTTGAGTGCAGAGGCAGCTTGACTTCTGACCATAACAGCCCCTTGGGGCATTCATTGCCAATGCAGGTCGTGTCCCCAGTAACTGCCTGCACTGTCAAAGGACTTGTAATGTCTTACAATAACTTTGCCACTTTCATGAAAATAATCCAAAACTCTTAAAATGTAGACATACTATTAAAAAGTTTTTAAATAATGCAAAATATCAAAACATTTAAACATGTGGAAACTTTCATAGCATTTAAATACGTTCAAACCATGAATTCAAAAAGATGATTTACAGAAACTTAATTCCCTGGAAACTATTGCTCTGTTGAAATCAATGAAGTCACCGAATCAATGAAGTCTGACCTGGCATCTGTTTATTGGCTGGATTTCCCAGTGTATCTGTAAGAAAATGGTAGCTGGCCACTGGAGCAGGAGCAGAGCGTTGGGGCAGTCAGAACAGCAAGCCCGAGAACCTCTCAGGAAGTTGGTGCCTTCTGCATTCATGCTTCTGGCCTGCAGAAATGATTGGGATTGTCAGTCATTTTTCACTATAGAAAAAAAAGCTGACTGGTTTTACTAAGATGTGGATAAAGGAGATTGCAGATGCTGGAATCATGAGCATAAAATCAAATTGGTGGGGTGGACTTAGCAGGTCAGGTGGCATCCATGGAGGAAAATAAACAGGCACCGTTTTGGGTCAGACCCTAGCAGGTAGAAAGATGAAGGGAAGAGGTGGAGAATGAACTGGCAAATGATAGATGGAGACAAAGAGACTGCAGATGCTGGAATCTTGCTCAAAAAACAAAAGGCTGGTGGAAGTCAGAGGGTCAGGCAGCATGTATGGAGGGAATGGACAGACAACATTTTTTTAAGTCCAGACCCTCCTTCAGACTGAAACTGAAATAGACACACTCTGAAGGAACTTGACCCGAAACATTGTCTGTCTATTTCCCTCTCTTGATGCTGAATTCATTGGGTTGTTATTTGCAAGTGATGGGTGGATCCAAGCCAGGAGGGGTTGATTGGCAGAAGCGTGAGGTGGGGTAGAGAAGGGTGGAGACAATAACCAAGGCCGGAGATAAACGGAGAAGATAAATGTGTGCAAACAGTGGAATCTGATGTGTCAGAAAGCTGAGTAGTGAAATGTGGAACTAGAGGGAGGGATAGTAGGAAGACAGGAATAAGAACAAGGAGGGGGGGAGACAAAAATAGGATATGTGGATGAAGAGAGGGGTGGATGATGAGCGGGTGGAGGTGGAGGAGGGAGATAGGAATCAGATGATGGGCTGGGGGGAATGGAAAGAAGGGTGTGTGAGGGGGGGGGGGGGGGGGAGAGATCGGGATAGACGAGAAGTTGTGTTTATCCAAAATTGCAGAATGTGGTGTTTATGCTAATGAATTGTAGGCTAACCAAGCGGAATATGTGGTGCTGCTATTCCAGTTTGCATGTGGCCTCACTCTGGCTGTGGAGGAGGCCGAGGACAGACAGTGTCCTCCAGCTCTTTGTTATTTTTTGTGACTGATTTAATTTGTTGGTTTTAGATGCTGTGTAGAATGAGGAGAAATGGTTTGGGATCGTTTGACACATGAGTTTGAAAAGATCCGAAAAATGAAATAAATGTGTAGATTTGTTCCTGGCTCCCAATTATTTTTTGATGTTACCTGTTCTCAGGGGGTTCTATGGGTCTGTTGTATTTATCAGCGAAAGAAAAGCGGGGCGGCTGACTGAGCAGCTTTATTAGTAGGCTCCTGGGCTTTACATAGAGGGTGTGTTCTCAGCAAAGTCAAATAGGAATGTTGCCACCAGAGAGTTGCAAGTATTTGCACATCAGTTGGAACAGACTACATAATTCTATTAGTATTTTTCAGGGCCTTTTCTTCACAGTGACTGTTTCTGTCATATTTACTACTGTAGTATCACTACATTTCCTCCCAAGCATGGCCTGCTTCCTATATCCTCTCAACCCTCCATCGAGCTAACCATCTGTCACTGACACATGCTCGCTCATATCCGTGAACCACCCCCGCTCTCTTCCTCACCCCGTCAAACCCACTCCATTCACCACCCCACCCCCCCCTGTAAACCAACCCCCGCTCCCATCCCCATTGCGACCCACCTTCCGCACTTGCAAGTTCCCCCGCTCGATCCCTTCCTCACCCATGACCTCTGACTAACTGCCCCAACCTCTCCCTTCAGACACCCCCCCCATAATCTTTTTTATAGAACCTGGAGTTTCCATGACTTGAGGAGGACCCAGAGAATCTTTCACAGTACAGAATGATTTGTAGTTGAGGAATTGCAGCTGTTGTTTTCATTTTAGCCAGGTCCCAAAACATTGCTCTGTTGACGTAAGGATCTGTGTTTTCAGTGATAATGAGTGAGAGTTAAATATTATCTGGTGGTTTTGGGTTAACTCTCTGCCTCATTAAAACCTTGCTGTAGGACTCTTTGTGCACTTTGTACAAGGAGCAAGGCACTGTCTTCAGGGTGAGTATCTCTCCCCTTCAGCCCGGCACTGGTCTGTTGGCTGAGATATTTGTACTCTAATCTTTGGTGTGGAACTTGAACCCACAACCTGGAACCGCCACTGAGAGCGACCAGCTGAACCGTGGTTTAGTCATCATTGTGGGGAATTAAGTCCGTGTCCAGTTCAAGGCTAATATACCCTGAAGCCGAAAAGAGATTCCTTATGCCTTGGCTGCCGAGCTCCTCCAGAAGTTTGTTTTTTGCTCAGGATCTGCATGGTCTGACCAGCACTTTATTTTATTTAGCTACAGAACTTGCTTTCTGCCTCGGATTGTGTGACTATGGCACTTCCCTTCCCCATCCCCTGTTTGTGGCCAGCCTCAGCTTGTTCGTTCCATTACCTCTGTGCCTTGCCTTTCCTCACCCTGCACCCCCCTCCTCCCCCCCCACCCCATTCCCGCACCTTGCTGCCCCACCCCCAACTTCATGGAAATCAACCGAGCACTGCTGATGTCAGACTGACTGACATTAATGGTGGATTAAAGCAACCAGCAGGCTTTCATTCCCAATCGTCAAGCGGCTGTATCATGATCAATCTGACAGTGGATCTGTCTAACGTTGCATTTTGGTACTGCTTCGGTTGTACATTTTACAAAGACCCTGCTGATTCAGCACTTTCCATTGTGTGTCAGGGTGAGATAGTATTTGCCAGTTTGCCTCCCATTTAATCCAGCTGCTGTCCCAATCTAATTCACTCTGTTCGTTCAGTCTAAACTGTTCCCAGCGTGACTCCCAGGTTCTACAAGTCTCCGTTTTACCCCCATCCCCCTGTTCTCCAACACCTGTTGAACGCTGCAGCTGCTGTTTGGGGGGGTTGAGGTTGCGTGTGTAACAAGACTTGAGTGTGAACTGTTTCTGTCGATCCCCTGCAGCACCTGTCACCATCAGTCGGCAGAGATTTTTTTTTTGAAACACTTCTTTTTAAAAAAATCCTTTTTTTGTTTTTATTTTGAGAAGTTGTGGAGCCTTGCAAAGAGAGGCCTGTCTCTGCCCTCAGCCTCACCCAGGAGAATGTCTTCCTTCAAGTTGGACTTCCTGCCGGAGATGATGGTGGATCACTGCACCCTGAGCTCTAACCCTGTGTGAGTAGGGACCACACTGAGCGTGTGGTGGGCAAACTGTGCTGCAGACCTCTCAGCCACATGCTTTGCGAGCTTTCAGCCTGTCTTTCTGCCTATCTCTTCACTCGTTGCTCGCCCTCTAATGCGCGTGCTTGGAAAGGGTAGCTGCGTTTCAGAGCAAGTGTTCAAGATGAAGTACAAAGGAGTCTGTGCAATTTTAATTTGAGTTTAACTGGTGTGCACATTACAAGTGTAGATCCATGTGACTGAAATACCCTGCTATGTCTGCTAAGATTGTTGAGAACTGCATCTAATCTCTGCTCTTATCCGTTTGGAAAATATTAGATGGTTTAGTGTTGAAAGACTTTTACTTTGCATCTAACCCATCCAATACAAGAGTGTGTGTGAGGAAAAATGAAAGTTGTCTTGTGTTGCTGCAATCATCTGCAAACCTGTCGATGAGAGAATATTAAAGCATGCGTGCTTTCTTTTCTAGATTATATCGTCAATCTCACATGATTTGCCTTGCAGTCTCAGACCTGAAAGTTGCAATTCTCCTTCAGCATCCAAACCTTTTGGGTGGAGTGTTTCAAATTTCCACTACTTTGTGTTGTAATATGCTTGATCACTTCACTGTTGCTCTAATCTTCTAGCTCCTTGTTTCCTGATTTCCCTAGCCGTATAGTTTATTTGTACCTATCCTATCGAATTACTCAGTCATTTTAAATCTGCATTTTACAGTTAGTGCACTGATTCTTCCAATTGACATTCTCCCTCTCCCTCTCTTTCTACTCACCCTGGCTTATTCGTTTCTGACCGACCAACTGCTTTATACTTCTGCAGATTAAAAGCAAGGAGAGATTGCAGTTACACAGAGTTTTGTTTTACAGTAATGCTTAAAGGGAAGAATACAAATATGTGATGACATTTTGAGTTTAGCAAGATAGACTGAGATGTGGGACTGATTGCTGGCATGGCTATGATGGGCTGAAAGAGTTACTTTTCAATTGCAGTCATTTTTAGAAATAACAGGCAGCCGTTAAATGCAGCTAGTTGCCAGACCAAATCTTGGTGGCACATGTTGAGTTAAAGATGTTGCCTGGGAACTCCCATCTAATCTTCCAGGGGATTTCTCTTATCCAACTGAGTGTAGATGGAGCCTCGGTTAAATGTGTAACCAAAATAATGGGACAATTAATAGAGCAGCATCCTCCTGCTGCTGCCTTCCCAGTGGTGAAGAAACCAGTTGAGGAGTGATCTGATGCAAGGGCAATGGGACATGGTGTTTGGAGTGGGCTCCAAGCCCAGTTTCAGTGAGGTACTGACATAAATATGATTAAACCCTGGGATTGCCTGCGTTTAATTGCTGCTACGATTTTATGGGTAAAGCTTGACCAAAATTCCAAGAATGAAGAATTGAGTGGATTTTGTCAATGAAGTGAAAATGGCTCCCTTGTTAGATTGCAGGCATTCAGTACCGGTTGTGTTCCATTTTTAATGATTGATTGGTTACGGCCTGAAGGTGACCACTTTGCATTGGAAACCACGTGTGTACATGTCTTTTGGCGCATTCGAAGAGGGGGGGGAACGGGGGACACACACATCTGGCCAAGCAGTTGTTGATAAAAACTGGATTTGAAGCTGCCCATTTATTTGAAAGCATTGCCCAGAGTGTTGGGACATGCAGTGTGGCAGATGCGCTTGCTGTTGTGTGGGAGAGAAGAGACTGGCAGTAACCCAGATTCAGGGGGAATTAAAAGATGAGGATAGAATTCAAGAGAACTGATTGATTCTGGTGCAGGGTGCATGGGACTTCAGGAAGGAACCTGGGACTTAATACCTGGATCAACTTGACAGAAGTTGAGGTAGGGAGCAGGGCAAGAATGGTATTTGAACAACAATCTTGAAGTGGTGAATATGGAGGAGCATTTTGAATTAAGCCCTGTTATGAAGGTTTAAGCAGGCACTCCTGAAATGAGTCCCCCTGTAGGGAGGAAGGCTTAACATTTGACTGAAAATAAGGAGAATACATATATGCTACGGCAGTTTGAGATCGAGTAGAAGATGGTGCTGAGGCTCATGAAGGTGGATATCCCCAGGGCCTGATGGGATCTAGCCCAGGTTATTGAGGGAGGCAAGAAAGGAGTTTGCTGGGGTCTTGACAAGGATCTTTCTTTCTTCTCTAGCCACTAGGCAAGGTCCCAAAGGATTGGAGAGTGGTCAATGTTGTCCCATTGTTTAAGAAGGGAAGTAGAAACAATCCAGGGAACTATAGGCCTGTGAGCCTCACGTCAGTGGTAGGGAAACTATCAGAGATAATTTTTTGAGATAGGATTTACTCCCATTTGTAGGAGAATGGGTTAATTAGACTTTACATGTGGCGTGTTGTCTTTTACTAACTTGATTAGGTTTTTTGAGGAGATGACGAAGGAGATTGATTAAGGCATGACGGTGGATGTTGTATACATGGAATTTAGCAAGGCTTTTGATGAGGTCCCTCATGGTAAGCTGATCCGGAAGATTAAAATGCAAGGGATTCACGATGACTTGGACATTTGGATTCAGAACTTGCTTATTCATAGAAGGTTGAGGATTGTGGTGGAAGGAAGATATTTTGACTAAATGTCTGTGACTGGCGGAGTTCAGCAGGGATTTGTGCTGGGAGCTCTGCTGCTTAATATATATAAATGACCTGGACATAAATGTAGATGGGTTGGTGAGTAAGTTTGCTGACAATGCCAACATTGGAGGAGTTGCAGACAGCGAGGAAGACTGTCAGTAGATACAGTAGGATATAGATCAGCTACAGAAATGGGTGGAGAAATGGCAAGTGTGAGGTGTCGCACTTTGGAAGGGTGAATGTGAGGGGAGTGTATACAGTTAATGGCAAGACCCTTGACAGCATTGATGTGCAGAGGGATTTTGGAGTCCAAGTTCATAGCTAACTAATGGTGGCAGCACAGTAGGTAGGGTGGTAAAGAAGGTGTATGTTATGCTTGCCTTCATTGCTAGGGGCATTGAGTATAAGAGGAAGTCATCATGCAGCATCTATAAGACTTTGGTTAGGCCACACTTGGAGTATTGCATGTAGTTCTGGTCGCAATGCCCCCATTACAGGGGGGATGTGGAGGCTTTGGAGATGATGAAGAGGAGGCTTACCAGAATGCTCCCTAGATTAGAGGGTTTCAGCTACAAGAATAGGTTGGATAAACTTGGATTGTTTTCTCAATGTCGGAGATTGTGGAGAGACTTGATAGAAGTATATACAATTATGAGAGGCATAAATAGGGCAGACAGTCCGAATCATTTTCCCCAAGGTGGAAATGTCCAACGCCATAGAGCGTACCTATAAAGTGAGAGGGGGAACGTTTATTGGAGGTGTGCCGGGTAAATGTTTTTACATATTGAGTATAAGAGTCAGGAAGTCATGATGCAGCTCTACAAAACTTTGGTTAGGCTGCATTTGGAGCATGGAACGCATTGTCAGGTGTGGTGGTGGAGGCAGCAGATATGATAGTGGTGTTTAAGAGGCTTTTAGATAGGCACGTGGAACTGCAAGGAATAAAGGGCTAGGCATCGTGTACTAGCAGATTATATCAGTTCGGCACAGTGGCATCATGTTCGGCGCAAACATTGTGGGCCAAAGGGCCTGTTCCTGTGCTGTACCATTCCATATTATGTTCTAAGGTGGAGGTCACTTTTTAACAATGCGTTTGAGCAGAAATCCAGGAAAATGGAAGCGCAAAAATTATTAGCGGGAACCTAACAGCGGATTCTGTTTTTGCGACGAGTGAACTGCAAGAAATTAGAATCATTCAAAACTTGATAATGGATGAGATGCTTTGGCATTCTAGAGGAATACCATTCTCTCTGAAGAAGGTTCTTGACCCAAAACGGCACCTGTCCATGTTCTCCAGAGATGCTGCTTGACGTGCTGAGTTAATCCGGCATTTGGTGTTCTTTTATGTATTAACTAGTACCTTCAAGTTGTTTGTTCACCATTCTCTCTAATGGGTGGTTGTTGTAGGATAGCATACAAACAGTGAGAAGCAAGAACATTGATATAGTCTGATCAACCCAAAGTATCTGGGAGATGGAAAACAAATGAACTGGAATTTATGCCATTGAACACTTAAACCATGTATTTTTTTCCTGGTCTTGCTGGAAATCAAATTATTGATAACAGCAAGTGATGTTCCAGATTAGCATCTGGATATGCGATACATTCAACCCAAGAGGGAGAAAGTGACTTGCAGCTTCTAAAGGAAGAGGGGCCATTGAGATAAGAGAGGATGGTAGTTTTGAAAAGAATGGAAACATTGTATAATGAGAGTAGAGTGATTTTGGAAGCAAAGTCCGCAAAATCTTCCCATCTACAATACAAAGTTGGTGGTAATAAAATAGGAGTTTGTTTTTTGCTTGCATTGAGGTATCCCCTGAGCTGATGGGATTTGACCTCATCAGAAGAGATGCATTCTTGTCCATAGTAGGGGAATCGAGGACATAGGTTCAAGGTGAAGGGGAAAAGATTTAATATGAATCTGAGGGGCAGCTTTTTCACACAAAGGGTGGTGGGTGTATGGAACAAGTTGCCAGAGGAGGTAGTTGAGGCTGGGACCTTCCCATTGTTTAGGAATCAGTTAGACGGGTACATGGATAGGACAGGTTTGGAGGGATATGGACCAAGTGCGGGCAAGTGGGACTAGTGTAGCTGGGACATTGTTGGCCAGTGTGGGCAAGTTGGGCCGAAGGGTCACACTGCATCACTCTATGATTCTCTGACTAGCTGGAAGTCATCTTGCCAGTGGCTCATAGAATTGATTTTAAAAGGTGGGTGTGAAAGATTTGGAGTTTGGAAGAACTCGGAGAAGTTTGAATGTCAGGCCAGAAGAGTGCTAGTGGAGACTCTGGGAAAGGGACATGTTAGAGTAGTAGGGTGAGGTGGGGCACGGGTTTAATCGATTGGGCTCTTATTGGCTCTTATTGGCTAGCAAAATCCCACTTGGCGGGGACCATTCAGGTTGAGTGTGAGATTGAGGAAAGCAGCAGAACAATCTGCAGAAGCAGTGCAAGTTGATGTCCCCTAAAATGGGGACACGCAGAGTTGTGAGGTCAATGGCGAAAAAACTTAGTAAGAATGCCCAAAGACAATAACCAGCAGGTGAAAGCTCAAGATTGAAGTCTCTGCAGGGTAAGCTTTCATTGAATGTAGAGATACGCAGGGCCTCCCGATGTCCCACGTCTTCCCTCTCAAGGTATTAGAGCAGCAAAGCAAAGTTGCCAAGAGTTGAGGGATGCCACTGTTCTCTGGCATGACTAGGTTGATGTGATGATTGGAAGCACTTTTGGGAGGGCGAGGTATTTAGCAATGTAATTAGAATGTACTTTATGGACCCTGAAAGACCCAGAGGTCAAGGAATGGAAACAGCTGTTGTTTGTCCTCATGATGTTATGTAGAATGGGTCATTTTTGGGAAATCTGTTCTCGTAAATATCAAGACTTGCCTCTTGCACTATGACCGTTCCCACCTGCATGATGACCAGCATGCTATTGATAGAGGCTGCAAGTTTGTCCAGGTGGTGGGGGAAGAGGGGGGCAGACAGACGGACACAATTTGTTTGGTAGAGAGTCAGAAGGCTCGGCTTAAGGCAGAGTTCAGATGGGTCTGAGGGGCTGGAGAGTGGGAGTAGTAGCCTGGTTCACAGCCAGTCTGCGTGTAAAAGAGATGGAGAACCCACATTAATTACAACTGTGAAACAAAGTTAAATGAGTAGTTAAAGTTCAGCTTCATTAAATTATTTTCAGTTAGTGTGGAATAGGAGGAGCTCTCCTTAATTTGATCATTGTAACCAGACTTGAGACTACACAGCAGTCTCCCAAGATCAACGCAGTTTGAACTCGGGAGACAGGAGATCCCAAGATCAATCCAGAAGGCAGAAGGCTCTGGGCCAGTTTGACTGTGCATCTTCAAGGCTTGGAAGCTGGAGACTGAGACATCACTACCACTTTGTGATGCTCAAAGCAATGTATCTCACGGTGGGGAGAACTAACAGCAATTGTCAAGTGAATGGCACTGTTGTGGTATGTACCCTCTAAACTGGCAGTTACCTAATTGTGTACAGTGCCTCTGTTCACCAGGTGTAAAGTGTGGCAGGTTGAGGTGCCAGAAGATACCTGATGTGCTTGTTGTGACTCGATAGTGACCTGGTTAAGACAGATAGCGGTGCAAGAGAGCATTACACAGTCAGGTCTGCGGCCCTGTGGCAAGATATTACTGAGTTGCAAGCGTGCCAAGGATGTAGTGGAATGTTGTGCCATGTTCCACTGTTAAAAGCTTTTTCATGGATTTCAAGCAGACTTGAGTCAATTATGTCTGTGGAAGGTTTGGGATAGGTTACTGATCACTGGCCGCTGTTAGTGGCACATGATGCCCAGCTACGAGCGCCCGTTTTCCAGATGTAGTTAGCTCCAGGAGGTGTCCTGTCAGCTGGAGTTGCGGGTCTGTGCAGAATAGGTCTGTGGCCCTGCCTGTGAAATGCCCTGCAGCTCAATGCTATTGAAGGGCTTTGAACTGTTTTTAACAGTTTTGAAAGTCTAATATTGTAAAGTACTATCAATAATTAGACATTATTTTATAATAAGCATTTATTTTATATAGCGCTTTACCAGGTGTTCAAAGCGCTTTACAAAAACAGTCATAACATAAAAACAAACAGACAAACTATCCTGACGGAGAAGCGGCGAACAAACAGCGCCAGCGTCCTCTCACGTCAGGGTCCGGCAGTAGTTTACCCGTGCTTCGTTTTTCCTTTGGATCACAAGTCCATTCAAAGCGGGGGGCTGATGTTTCTATGCTAGTCAGCTCTTCTCTCCAGAACGTCAGCCTGTACCACTGGGCTCAGTGGTGAGTCCGGTGGGGGAACAGGAGGTCGGATAGGCCATCGTCTGACCACCCGCACAGCTCGGACCTCTGCACCTGTTGGGCAGCCAAGGCGAGCTGAGTTGTGAATGCCTGACATTGTAAAGCAGGAAGCTGCTCTGCTCCTCTCCATAATCTTTCAGTCCAGACTGTAGAACGATGACCAGGCAGCTCTACTTCTGGGAGATGGAGGAGAAGTTGCTGAGTGAGAGGTAGGACCCAATCAAAGATCTGGGGCATATTCTGTGGAGTATCCTAGGAATGAGTGCATTGGGTGGAAGGAACCAGGGATTTCCACTAATGGGTTGTGATACTCATGGATAGAGATGTCGTGGGTGACTTATCCCAGGGTTGATGTGGGTGAATGAACCTAGTGGGTTGTCTCAGTGAATCTGTGCAGAGCAATGTGCGGCTGTTCTCAAGGATGCCCTTATGGAGAGGCAGCACTTTGAATATATTGCTCCTGAAGTATGGGTCCCTGGTTGCTGGGATAGAAACAACAGAAGTAGCCTGCGTTTTTATGGGCTGGATCATCTAAACCCCAGCGCCTGTGATGGAGAGTGAGAGTCTCGCCTCGCGGGCACCGTGGCAATCCTGACTGGCTGGCGTGGCAACGCTCTCACCTCTCCTGACCCTCGCATGGACAAACAACTTTCTCTTCCAGCAATCCAGGCTTGGCCAAAACCTTTCATGGCATTGAGACTGCTGACTGGCAGGAGATCACGTGCTGAAAAGAGACTCTGGTCCAGGGAGCCCCCTGGTCAAGTGTGGGGGCTTGTGGGGGTTAAAGCATTTCATGCCATAAAATGATGTCCTTTTTTAAATTGTGTTACTTCCGTTGAAATTAATTAGTTCTGGGCTGTTTTTTAAAATTATTATAAACAATAAGGTACTGTGAATCTTTGTTGAAAATGCACTGGGGTAGCAACCTATGTATTTAAAATCTTTTGACAATGAAGCTTGTGAATTTGGGCTCTGTCACTGGCCTTTGTCTTATTCGCCTCTGAAATATTGTAGGGGGATATATTGAGTATATATATATTGAATATATATATAGGGGGATATATCAATTACCACAATACCATATGCAAGTCAGACATGATCATTATGATACGAGTAGACAGCAATGCTTGAGATGATGTTTTCTTCACTATTCCCCACTGCTCTATAATCTATCCATTATATCTTGGCTGAGACTTTCGGTTGAATTCATACTGCTGCAAATTATTCCAATGCCATGGTATTTTTGTTGTATGTCTTGTAAATTATTCACAATCTTTCCCAGCGCTATGCAGCAGTCCCCTTTTAAAGGGATGGCCAGACAATGTACCAAGTACTAAGAATTAGCACTATTCAAGTGCTAAGAATAACAGATATTGCCTGAACAGCTTCTATTGGTGCCTTCACACTTCCCAGTATCACACCACTTCATCATTAGTCTTGCTGCGCGTCACGGGAGCATAATACTGTGTATTATGGCAGTTTGGCAATTGGGAATCACAAGCATGATCACAGGCAAAATGTCTATGCAGTTGGTGATGTACTTAATTTTGCTGGGTTTTAATTTTATGTCAATGGTCAAAATGTACATATATGAATTTAAGTGTATTGCAGTACCTGGTTAAGATTAAAGTGTTGGTGCGAGAGTTCATCCTGAGCCCAGTGCATTATAATTTATTCTGTACATCGCCAGCCAAGCATCCTTGAGATAGTGGACACAGGAGACGGCAGATGTTAGACTCTGGAGCAACAAACAATCTGCTCGAGGGACACTGGTTGAGGGAGCCCTCCCAGACAGAACAGGGAGACAATTCCTTGGTCCTTATCTTCAACCTCGCTAGCCTCCGCATCCAGAACTTCATCCTTTGACATTTCCGCCGAGTATATCGTGCTCCCACCGCCTGCCACTTCACCCTCACCCCAGCACTCGCAATGTCACTCTTTCCGTGACTCTCTCCGTCTCACCCATCCTCCCCCTCCCAGGCACTCTCCCCTGCGACTGTACGGGGTATAATTCCTGTCTTGACACCACCTCCCTCACCATCATCCAGGCACCGAGACAGCCCTTCCAGCTGAGGCAGATTCACCTTCACCACATCCAACCTCATCTATTATTTTTGATGCTCCTAGATGTGGCCTCCTCTATGTCGGTGAGACAAAACTGACTAGACGATCTTGTATGCTGAACACCAGCGCTCAGTCCGCTCTGGCCGTCTGGAGATCCTAGTTACAAGCCAGTTTAATTCCTCTTCCCATTCCTATTCCTTGATCTCCCCCACTGGCAGGATGTGGTAAAATGCAAACTAGAAGAATAGCGCCTCATGTTTTCCCTGCGTAGTTTACAACTTGACGGTGTGAGTATTGAGTTCTTCAATTTCAGGTAACCCACTCACCCTCGGTCCCTTTTTCCTTCTGATCTGTCCAGGTCCTTTCACATACCCATTTCTTGTGATCCCCACCGTCCTCTGCCTAGTTTATTTCCTCTTTCCCACCTATCCCACCTGTTTATCATCCACACACACATCTCACTGGCTCTTCCCCCCCCCCCCCCATGTTCGCATCTGCCAACCTACCTCCATATATTTGGTTCCTGCTGTTTTTTTAGATTTAGAGATACAGCGCGGAAACAGGCCCATCAGCCCACCGAGTCCGCGCCGCCCAGCGATCCCCGCACATTAACACTATCTTACACACACTAGGGACAATTTTTACATTTACCCTGTCAATTAACCTACAAACCTGTATGTCTTTGGAGTGTGGGAGGAAACCGAAGATCTGGGAGAAAACCCACGCAGGTCACGGGGAGAACGTACAAACTCCGTACAGACGGCGCCCGTAGTCAGGATCGAACCTGAGTCTCCGGCGCTGCATTTGCTGTAAGGCAGCAACTCTACTGCTGTACCACAGTGCCGCCCTATCTATCAAATTCCAACATTACACTCCTTTGTGGCCTCCACCCATCACCTCCATCCTACCTCTTGCCTCATCCTTTCCTCCCCTACCTGACTTCATCTGACAATCGACCTCTTCTCACCTGGATCCACCAACTGTCCAACGCTCTCCCTCGCCTCTTTCTACTGGCTATTCTTTCAGTCCAGATGAAGGGTCCCAACCCGAAACGTCAACTATCTATTTCCCTGCACAGATGCTGCTTGACCTGCTGAGTTTCTTCAGAAGATTGTTTGTTGATCCTTGAGAATGTGTTAGAATATTACACAATAATTAGTGGTGTTGGAAGAGCACCAAAAAAATAAGATGAAATAGGAATGTAAGATTTGTTCAATTTTAGCACAGTGCACAGATTGTCATTTCACTGCTAACTCTGATAGTACATGTTTTCACTTGTCAGTTGTTTTGGCTTTTTCCATATTTTTTTGGCCTACATTTGAAGACCCCAATGAAAACACTTATCTTGAATATTTGGAAACAGTGGTATATTTGTTCTCCCGTGTACCTACATTGGGGACTGGTGTCAGGCCTTGCTGGTAGTTAAAATACAAAAGGTGCTGAGGGGAAGGAGGGCATTCATGTCGACAACACCTGTAAGTACCTGAGAGGGCAGGTTATCAGTGATGGATGAGTGCCGGGGGATTTCACTCGTTACCCTCCTTGTTCCACTCAGCTCAGCAGGTTTGTCCATCGTCACTGAGCAGGCAGGTGAATATTGCCTCAGATAACCTGGCCCATTAATGTAGCATCATAAGATGATAAAATGTTGTCCTTGCTTGCTCTGGCCCCATCTCTGGTATTCTTTCCCCTGCCTGCTGTGTCCGCACTTTCCTGCCTTTGTTCCCCTACCTGCCAGCATGCCTGCAGCCACCAGCCTGCACCAGTCCCCCCAGCCTGCTTGCACACCGAATATGACCATTGGACCAATATATGCTGCTGTTTCTCCTTTGCACAGATCAAAGAAAATGAACGGGTCTCTGGATCACCCCGACCAGCCCGACATTGACTCCATCAAGATGTTTGTGGGCCAGATTCCGAGGTCCTGGTCAGAAAAGGAGTTGAAGGAACTTTTTGAGCAGTATGGTGTTGTGTATGAAATCAATGTACTCCGCGACAGAAGTCAAAACCCCCCTCAGAGTAAAGGTGAGCTGGCTGAGTTCTCTCCTGCTTTACTTCCAGGTTAACTTCACCAAACCTGTGGCACGATACAGTTCAGACCTGGGGTGTGGGTTGCAGGAAAATTCAGTCTTTAGGATCCGGCTAGCTCATGTTGTAGAACTGGTTACAGTACAAGCTCCCTTGAAGCAGTGCCATGCCCTGGGGCCCTTTTACTGGAAGCCATGGGGATTTGTGCATTGCAGGCAGATTCTGACATCCAGGCCTTTTCTGGCACTGGATGGATTGAAAAGACACAGTGGGCAGCATCAATAGAGAGCACAGAGACAGGCCCCCTGGACCACTCTGTCCATGCCCACCAGTGCCCTTCTCTCTAATCCCGTTTACAAGCAGTGGGCCCATAGCCTTCCAAGCCTTGGCCATTTGAGTGCTCATTTGGAAACATTAAATATGAGAATCTCTACTTAAACCACCCTTCCAGGAGGAGTTCTAGATTCCAACCATTTCCTGGGTGATAAAAACTCCTCCCTAGTTTCCCTCTCGACCTCTTCCCCCTTCCCTAAATCCATCCCTCCATTTGGAGATCCCATCTATATTAAGGGATAAGTTTCTTACCAGCTGTGTCCCTCATAATTCTGCATATCTCTTGCAAGGAGTGGTAATAGGGATTGGTCGATGGATTGAAATGTTGTTGTCACATGTACTTGGTACAGTAAAATTCTTTGTTTTGCATACAATACACAAGTATGCAGAGAGTTGCCACGTACAGGCCGGTCACTTTGGGCGCCGGGCTCGTCCTTGTTTGCGGCAGCCATTGGCCGAGTGGGGTCTTGATCGGCTCTGCACTCACGGCCAGGTCCGCTCTAGCTCGGCCACGCAGCTACACCGGAGGCTCCCGTCTCCCGCAGCTCCATGCTGCTGCCGTCTCCTGCAGCTCCATGCTGCTGCCGTCTCCCGCAGCTACATGCTGCTGCCGTCTCCTGCAGCTCCATGTTGCTGCCGTCTCCCGCAGCTCCATGCTGCTGCCGTCTCCTGAGGCTCCATGCTGCTGCCGTCTCCTGCAGCTCCATGCTGCTGCCGTCTCCTGCAGCTCCATGCTGCTGCTGTCTCCTGCACCTCCATGCTGCTGCAGCTCCATGCTGCTGCCGTCTCTCCTGCAGCTCCATGCTGCTGCCGTCTCCCGCAGCTCCAGGCTGCTGCCGTCTCCCGCAGCTCCATGCTGCTGCCGTCTCTCCTGCAGCTCCATGCTGCTGCCGTCTCTCCTGCAGCTCCATGCTGCTGCCGTCTCCCGCAGCTCCATGCTGCTGCCGTCTCTCCTGCAGCTCCATGCTGCTGCCGTCTCCCGCAGCTCCATGCTGCTGCCGTCTACCGCAGCTCCATGCTGCTGCCGTCTCCCGCAGCTCCATGCTGCTGCCGTCTCTCCAGCAGCTCCATGCTGCTGCCGTCTCCCGCAGCTCCATGCTGCTGCCGTCTCCCGCAGCTCCATGCTGCTGCCGTCTCCCGCAGCTCCATGCTGCTGCCGTCTCCTGCAGCTCCATGCTGCTGCTGTCTCCTGCAGCTCCATGCTGCTGCAGCTCCATGCTGCTGCCGTCTCTCCTGCAGCTCCATGCTGCTGCCGTCTCCCGCAGCTCCAGGCTGCTGCCGTCTCCCGCAGCTCCATGCTGCTGCCGTCTCTCCTGCAGCTCCATGCTGCTGCCGTCTCTCCTGCAGCTCCATGCTGCTGCCGTCTCCCGCAGCTCCATGCTGCTGCCGTCTCTCCCGCAGCTCCATGCTGCTGCCGTCTCCCGCAGCTCCATGCTGCTGCCGTCTCCCGCAGCTCCATGCTGCTGCCGTCTCCCGCAGCTCCATGCTGCTGCCGTCTCTCCAGCAGCTCCATGCTGCTGCCGTCTCCCGCAGCTCCATGTTGCTGCCGTCTCCCGCAGCTCCATGCTGCTGCCGTCTCCCGCAGCTCCATGCTGCTGCCGTCTCCCGCAGCTCCATGCTGCTGCCGTCTCCCGCAGCTCCATGCTGCTGGAGATGGGTGGACATTTCCTGTGTTATATGATGACAGGATGAGCAAAGGAAGCAGCTGATGTGATGTTCACCTGCAGGTATGGTGCACAAGGGCTGGTACACGCTAATGCCACCTTAAGTGAAGGTGGAGTGGGGCTGGGTGTTAATAGAGACATGATGCTTTGCTGTGGGTTGCATTGTATGTCAGTGCCTGAGGGGGATAGGAAAGTGCAGCAACTGAGAATAGATGAATTCCTTGGGCAAAGTAGGTGTGGAGGCATGGGATTTGCTGGCATTTGCCATTCTTGCCATCGTGAGGCAATTCTTGCTGTTTAATTTATGCATTTCTTTCTAGGTTGTTGCTTTGTAACGTTTTATACCCGTAAAGCTGCGCTAGAAGCACAAAATGCCCTTCACAATATGAAGATCTTGCCTGGGGTGAGTACATTGATATTGGCTGTCACGTTTCAAACGGTCGGGACTAAAGGCATGCCTGTGGGAGGGGTGCAGTTTTTAAAGTAAAATGGAACTGGCCTGTAGTTTAAGTGTTGTCGCAGTGACTTTAGCACAGTTGCTGACGCCACTGTGAAGCATGAAGGATCTGCATTGACTTGAGGTTGGAAGCCATTGGGAAATACAGGAGAGGCACAGGGATCAAATCTGCCTGTGGCAGCATGAGTAGCTTGTGCCTTGTGTTCCAGTAACATTCTTTGTCAGTTATTCGCACTGCCAGCTGACGATTATGCAATGAATTTCTGGAAGGTTTTTGTCAAGGTCCCACTTGGCAGAAAAAGTGAAACCCCAAGGGGGAATAGCACATTGGATCCACAGCTGGCTCATTTACCAGAAGGTGATGGTGATAGAGTTGTTTTTGTGTCTGGAAGTCTGTTATCAGTGAGGCTTTGTGGATCTGAGTGCTCAGCCCCTTGCATTTTATAATTAACAAATTAGACAAGTGTAGATGATAGAAATTTTACCCACGTGTTGCAGCCCTGAGGTGGAAAGCTTCAAAATGCAAAAATATTTCAACTGTCGAGCGGCAGTGAAATTTAATATAGAGAATTGGGAGGCAGTGCTTTTAGAAAAGTGCAACAAGGAAAGGGAAGAAAGTAAAGAATTAAGAAAGATTTGGAAAAAAAGTTTTAAAGCAGCAAAAGTTAAAGCCAGTGAATAAACAGTCTGCTTAGGGAAATGTAGTGGGTCAGGCAACACCTCAGGAGGGAAATGGACAGAGGATGTTTCTGGCCAGGACCCTCTTCATTGGGACTGAAAGAGTAGAGAGGTCAGTATAAAGAGGTAGGGGAGAGAGTGGGGAATGAGTTAGCAAGGATAGGTGGATCCAGGAGAGGTGTGGGTGAATGGCGTGGGGTCAGGTCGGGAAGTGATAGAGGCTGGGAGGTTGTAGCTGTGGGCAACAAAAAGCCGCAGATGATTTAATCTGATAGGAATGGAAGTTGAAACACAGAACGAACTAAGGGAGGGGTCGATGGGAACAGAGTAGATCATGGACAGATGAGTGGGGGTGTGTGAAAGGAGCAGGGTGAAAGGGGCTTGTGGGAGAGGAGGGGGGGGAGTTTGAAAAGAGCATATGTGTGGGAGGATCTGAGTAGATCAGAAGGATTTGAGAGTCAGCAGGTTACCTGAAATTGGAGAATTAGGTGCCATTGGTTTTCGAGACTACCCAGGAGAATGAGGTGTAGTTCATGTAGTTTGTGTTTGACTCACTGCAGTAGAGGAGGCTGATGACTGACAGATTGCTATGGGAACAGAGAGAAGGGAGAATTTATAATGTGAAATAAGGAAATGGCAAAGAATCTAAAGATTTTGTTTGTCTGCCTTCACAAAAGAAGACGGAGCAACTCTGCTAGAGAACCCAGAGTGGTGAAAAGAGGAACAGAAGGGAATTAGTAGAAAGGAACTGCAGATGCTGGTTTACACCGAAGGTAGAAGGTAGATACAAAATGCTGGAATAACTCGGCAGGACAGGCAACATCTCTGAAGAGAAGGAATGGGAGACGAAGGGTCTCGACCCGAAACATCACCATTCCTTCTCTCCAGAGATGCCGCCTGTCCCGCTGAGTTACTCCAGCATTTTGTGTCTTATCTTTGAAGGAAAGTAGCATTAGTTGAACAAAGTTAGTGATTCTTCAAGCCATTACATGCAAAGAACCCCACAAGGAAGGATATTCTTGCTATGGAGGGCGTGCAGCGTAGGTTCACTAGGTTAATTCCCGTAATGGCGGGACTGTCGTATGTTGAAAGGCTGGAGCGATTGGGCTTGTATACACTGGAGTTTAGAAGGATGAGGGGGGATCTTATTGAAACATATAAGATAATTAGGGGATTGGACACATTAGAGGCAGGAAACATGTTCCCAATGTTGGGGGAGTCCAGA
The DNA here is from genome assembly GCF_053455715.1 of Rhinoraja longicauda. Classification (NCBI taxonomy): domain Eukaryota; kingdom Metazoa; phylum Chordata; class Chondrichthyes; order Rajiformes; family Arhynchobatidae; genus Rhinoraja; species Rhinoraja longicauda. Next base: position 7,085,248 of record NC_135970.1, on the reverse strand, counting down.
ACAAGGGGCCACAGTTTAAGAATAAGGGGTAGGCCATTTAGAACGGAGATGAGGAAGAACTTTTTCAGTCAGAGAGTGGTGAAGGTGTGGAATTCTCTGCCTCAGAAGGCAGTGGAGGCCAGTTCGTTGGATGCTTTCAAGAGAGAGCTGGATAGAGCTCTTAAGGATAGCGGAGTGAGGGGGTATGGGGAGAAGGCAGGAACGGGGTACTGATTGAGAGTGATCAGCCATGATCGCATTGAATGGCGGTGCTGGCTCGAAGGGCTGAATGGCCTACTCCTGCACCTATTGTCTATTGTCTATTGTCTAATCCACTTCCCAGAGTTCAGAGGCAGGGGAAATGCTGCAATCTATACAAGGATGTAAAAACAAAACATCTGGAAAAGAAGAAGAGCATTGAATGGAGTCGTCAAGACTAATAAGAGGAAAATAACAATTATAGTACCATATTTTAATTCTTACTTCAATATGCCATGGAAGGAGACATTCAGCCTTCACATCGATGCTGGCTCTCAACAAAACCCTAATCCATTAAACATAATACCACTTTGGTACACGAAACAGAAAAGCAGAGTATTTAGTAAAGGTGACAGATTGCAAAAGTTGATGTTGAAAGAGACCTAGGAGTGCTGGCACACAAGTCACTGAAAGCGCGATTAGGTGCACAAACAATTGGGAAGGCCAGTGGTATATTGACCTTTATCATGAGAAAGTTAGAGTACATAATAAAGATGTCTTACTGAAATTATACATGGCTTTGAAGAAACGACACCTGGAGTACGATGTATAGCTTGGTTGCCTTGAAAAAGAATGTACTTCCTATAGAGAGAGTGCAGAGAAGTTCCATCACATGTCCTGAGATGATGGATTTGCTAATTATGAAGAGATCAAGTAGATTGGGACTGTACTCTCCAGAGAAGAATTTGAGCTCTCATTGATATTTACAAGATTTCCCCTCCTTGGCCAGCTGTCTACGGCTGTTTTTTATAGTCTTCTGTCATTCTATTGTCTTAGATAATTGCAATTTGTCGATTCGGCCGCTAGAGGTCGCTAGGGGTTGCGCAAGAAATCCCCGCGCCCTGGAAGTCTCCCCGAAAATGTGGCACCTAGGCTGGGCAAGGCAGCCAATCTCGACCTCATCGGGACTTCCATAGCCAATTTGTCAATTCGGTCGCTAGGGGTTCCGCAAGAAATCCCCGCGCCCTGGAAGTCTCCCCGAAAATGTGGCACCCAGGCTGGGCAAAGCAGCCAATCTCGACCTCATCGGGACTTCCACGGCCGATCGGTGGGTTGAATTTGCAACCTGCAGCTGGGGCTCTGGAACTCCAGCCCAGCTGGAGCCAGCACATCTATCCCCATAGTCGTCTTCCTTGGCCGGCTGGATAAACCAGCAAAGCTCTGGAACTAAGATTGTCAGAAAATCAGTGGTGGAACTGTAATGAGTAAATATTAAATTTAAGTGCAAGATTATATAACTAAATTAATTAAGACGGGGTTAAAATATAAAACACAGCAGAAAAGCCAATTACCACCTTTTTGGGCTGATTATCAATTAATGTGCAAATTTACTTCATATCATATCATATATATACAGCGCGGAAACAGGCCTTTTCGGCCCACCAAGTCTGCGCCGCCCAGCGATCCCCGCACATCAACACTACCCTACACCCACCAGGGACAATTTTTTTTTTTACATTTACCCAGTCAATTAACCTACATACCTGTACGTCTTTGGAGTACTTCCAACAAGTACTTCCGTATAGTATACTTAGTCGAGTCGCATATACCAACTTTCTTCATAACTTAGTCATAGATTTCATAACCATTGTTCTTTTATTCAATACCAAGAGAATTGGGATGTGGAAGGAAAAAGCAAAATAGGAACAAATATATATTTTTCTTTGTGTTGCAAAAAGTATCTGTTCAATAACCTTTCTATAAATAGCAGAATATACTCATGATAGGCCCGACATTGTACATGTAGTCCAAGAACTACAGACTGTTGGGAATAATAGTTGTTTCTCACACACATGAATGTAGCGCAACGTGTATGCACATTTGGCGTGCATACTTTTTTTTGCCGAAAAGTTGCATCACGCACCATATTATGAATTTTTATGAAAAATTCTGAATTTTGGACATCATAATTATGAATTTGTAAAATCAAATGTTGGGAGGTCTGCACTAGTCTAATTGGCCAGCCCTGGATTACACTGAATGCTCAACCCCTCCCCTTCCCATTGCTTTTCCAACTTCCAAATTAACCTGGGACGCAGTAGACGTTTCTAAGTCAAGTGCGACTTCTAAGGGCAGACCTGATACCTGGAAACCCACCAAATATTGACTACAACCTGCCATATCCACGCTCTGGGATACTGAGAGATAATTAGGCTTTTGGCTTTTCTTACACACAAGCTCTTGTGCTGAAATAAGGAACAGCATTTAAAATAGAATTCAAGCATACGCAATTACAACTGTTAAAGGCAGAGGAGAACCTCTTGCTTCCTTTGCACTGATATTGTTCTCTCATCAAGTTCACAACTTCCTATTCCATTGACGTGGTATTCAGTTCACTTTATGATCTCTGGTTCCTCTGCGCTCTAGAAATAGAATTTAAAAGGTCAGTAGTAAATGGTGAAAAGTGCAAATGTTGCAGACGAAATGCAAAGCAAAAGAGTGAGACATACATTTTGTGTAAGAAAATAACTGCAGATGCTGGTACAAATCGAAGGTATTTATTCACAAAATGCTGGAGTAACTCAGCAGGATCTCAGGAGAGAAGGAATGGGTGACGTTTTGGGTCGAGACCCTTCTTCAGTCTGAAGAACTTTAGTTCATCTTTACCTTCCTGTGAGTGCCCTGTAAAGACCATCTGGGTTTCTGGTCATGCAGTGGTATTATTTAATGAAATAGAATCTAGTCATGTCATCATTCTGAAAGGTTGTTTGGGTGCACCTGCAGGCCCTGACAGTGCTAACTCTTAAATGGGCAGAAAACGGTGCTAAACAGTGAGGATCCAGCAAATCTGAAAAGAAAGCAAAAAAATCTGTCAAATATTCGGCTTTGTTGAAATAGAGTCAAAGAGAAGCAGGTCCTTCGTCCATAGTCCCCACTGATCATCAATCACCATATACACTAGTCATTCTTTAATCTATTTTATTCTCTCCACATTCCCATCGACTCTCCTTAGATTCTACCACTCACCTATACACCAGGGGCAATTTACAGAGCCCTTTAAATTACCAACTAGCATGTCTTTGGGATGTGGGAAGAAACTGGAGCACCAGGACAACAAGTGGTTACTAGAGAATGTGTAAACAGCACCCAGGTCAGAACTGAACCCAGGTCTCTTGAACTGTAAGCAGTGGCTTTACTGTCAGCCAACCAAATGGTTGTACCTACCAGGTCAGTGTGTGTATCCGGGATGGCCAGTGGGTGTGCTGTACTCCAGCAGCAGTGAGCAATCAGCCAACCAATGTGTGCCAACTCAGTATTGATCTGTTGCCTCCTCCTCCTCAGATGCACCATCCTATACAGATGAAACCAGCAGACAGTGAGAAGAACAACGGTGAGTCATCCCATGCACATCAGTAGCCGAAGCCACGCTGCCCGGCACATTGCATCACTGGTGCACGCCATGCATTCCGAGTCTCGCGTCCAAGAGTGGATCCAGGCGCCAGTCCGTGCCTGGCATTTGGTGCTTGTTCTCTGCTCTTTGCAAAAGCTCCTGTAATAATCCCAATGTTTGATTGCAGCCGTAGAAGATAGGAAGCTCTTTGTGGGCATGATTTCCAAGAAATGCAACGAGAACGATGTGCGTGTCATGTTCTCCCCTTTCGGACAGATAGAAGAATGTAGAATATTACGGGGCCCAGATGGGCTGAGTAGAGGTGAGTAAGGGTTAATGTGACAGTGGGGCAGTGTCTCTGTGTGGGATCACACCCACCGGCACGTGTCGTATTGCTGCCTCGGGAGAATACTATACACACATCCCACCTCATTCCATCGGCTCACCTCAGCTCCTGCTTCACTGCATCCCAAAGTCTTCTTCATACTTCCCTGCCCCCCATCTTCTCCATGCCTCCCCTGTTCACCCTGCTTTTCTCTCCCATACCTGGCCCCAGCCCTCCACCCTCCCTCCCTCCCCTTCACCTGATCCTCTGCCCCATGTCACCCACCATCTCTCTGCTGCATTTCACCTACGTCTGGCCACACACCCTCCCTCCCTCTCCCTGGTTTGTCCCTAACAATCCATCCACTCCTTCACCTGCCCCGAGCCATTCACCTCTTTCCATCCTCAATCTCACCCTGACCCCGGCCTCTGTAGGATGTCCCCACTCCCATATTTGCTGCCCTCACTACCCCTCTATACTGTGCCTTGCTGCTCCCTGCTCCAATTGTTTATCTTTCTTCTACTGGCTTTGTCTTTGGGAAATAATTAGAGATTGTGTAAGACTGGGGGTAAATGCAGACGTCGATGTCAGATTAGAAATAGTGATCCCTAGAACCAATGTACGACAAGATCCCATGAGAAACACAGGCTATTTAAAAAGAGGATTTTAATTTATTTATCTTTTTGTTTTGTGTTCAAGATTCTCTTCAGTGAAGAATCGCAGCGAATTCTTGCTCCTATAGAGTCATAGTTGTAGCGTCATACAGCACGGAAACAGACCCTTTGGCCCAACTTGCCCACACCGAACAACATGCCCCATCTAAACTAGTCCTATCTGACAGCTTTTGGCCCATTTCCCTCTGAACCTACCCTATCCATGTATCTGTCTAAATGTTTCTTAAAGGTTGCGATAGGACCTGCCTCAAACAGAGTTGTTCCATACACCCATCATGCTTGATGTATAAAAAAAAAAGGTGCCCCTCATGTCCACCCCCCCCCCCCCCCCACCTTAAGCCTATGTCCTCTTGTTCTCAATTCCCCTACTCTGGGTAAAAGACTGTGTGTCTGCCCAATGTAGTCCTCTCATGATCTTATACACCTCTATAAGATCACCCCTCGTCCTCCTGTGCTCCAAGGAACAAGGCCCTAGCCTCTTCAACCTCTCCCTATAGCTCAGTGCTGGTAAATCTTCTCTGCACCCTTTCCTTGAGGTGTGTTCCAACCTGTGACTGGTGCTGCGATTTCCGCTGTTGGTTGTTTCCCCGCTGTTCGCGGTGTTGTGCTGTGAAAGAGCAGCCTGCCTCATTAGTTATATTGCTGTGCAAATTAGAATCACTTAGCTATGAAATGCTTTGGGACATCCAATGGTCATTGATAGCGACTGTGGTAGTAGAAACTCTGTCCCAGGGGATTAGTAAGGTAGTGTAGATACCTGGACCATATGGTGATGGGACCTGTGGCGTCTCCTCTCTGTCAACCCTGGCACTTGACGTTAAGTCGGCTCCTCTTACTCCCCTTGCGGACTGCTTCCTCTGTTTGTGTTCTGAACGCACCATTCTGTTGTCAAGGTCCCTGAAGATCTGTTGTCTCTTCACAGGTTGTGCATTTATAACATTTACAACAAGATCAATGGCTCAGAATGCAATCAAAACAATGCACCAGTCACAGACGATGGAGGTGAGCCCTGTGCTGCATGCTGGGAGGCCAGTCGGCTCCGTGTGCTGATCCAGCTAAACCCTCAGTATTGCCATGCCAACCTTGTGCTCTTACTGCTTGTGGTCCATGTACTTTTCAACAGCTTCGCAACTGTCCTGCCATTTCTGTGTGTCCGCTGTTGAATCTCTTACTGCCTGAAACTTGCTTAAAACGGTTTCCATCAGTTAATGCCCCGAGCAAAATGTTGCACTTCATCATTCTGTGCATTAAATTTCACCATTTTTGTGTGTAACCTTTCGCTGTTTAATCGCCACATTGCTGAAATTTGCCTTGCATCACTGAGAAATATTGTATCCTCATCTTTCCCTGAACTCTAGTTCATCCCCAGGACTTATCCTGCAAATCTGACGTGAGCTGGGTCCCACTGCCGCCCCTCCCCTAAACACACTGCCCCCACCCAGCTTCCTGCAGTGCACTCCCTGCCCTCGCTCTTCAGTCTATGTGATCCGTCCGCTCTGTGTCTCACCACTTGCTCCTTCACTTTGGCAGGGCTGCTCTTCTCCGATCGTTGTGAAATTCGCTGACACGCAGAAAGACAAAGAGCAGAAGCGAATCGCTCAGCAACTCCAGCAACAGATGCAGCAGCTCAGTGCAGCCACCATGTGGGGCAGCTTGGCTGGACTCAATACGCTTGGACCCCAGTACCTAGCAGTGAGTATCGTTAGGCCCAGGCTTGGCCTGGGAGAAACTGCCTTGATGACACTCTATGTTAATTGTGTTGATAATAAAGTGTGGTCATTAGTATTGATTCTGTTGGTTGGGATATAGCAAAATATCCTGGATCTTCGTGTGTATTGCTCTCACTCTCCCCCCCCCCCCCCCTCTCTTTCTCCCCCCCCTCTCTCTTTCTCCCCCTCACACTCTTTCGCCCCCCCTCCCTCTTTCGCCCCCCCCTCCTTCTTTCATCCCCCCTCCCTCTTTCGCCCCCCCCCCCCCACTTTCGCCCCCCCCACTTTCGCCCCCCTCCCTCTTTCGCCCCCCCCTCCCTCTTTCGCCCCTCCCTCCCTCTTTCGCCCCCCCTCGCTCTTTTTCTCCCCCCTCGCTCTCTTTCCCCATGTCTCTCTCTTTCCCCCATGTCTCTCTCTTTCCCCCATGTCTCTCTCTTTCCCCCATGTCTCTCTCTTTCCCCCATGTCTCTCTCGCTGGCTGATGCTTGCTTTCCCCCTTACCTATTTCCTTGTGCTGTTTTCTCTTTCCTCACCGCCCTTGTTTCATTCTCTTGCTTGCACACATTCAGCACAGCCCTCCTTCCCTGCCTCTTCCCCTTGCGCCCCATTCTCTGTACTATTGTTATTCTGCTGCTTCCCCCACCAGCCCAACCCCACCCTGTTCATCTCCCTTCTGCCATCTTTCTGCACCTCATCCCTCCACCCCATCCACTTAATCCATTTCGTCTTCCCCATTTTGGTCCGTTACTTTCTGTGCTGTTTTTTTCCCAGGGTCCCAATCTGCCTTCTATGGCCCTCTCAGTATGTACGTAGTTTCCAAACGTACCACCTCTCTTGTGAAATGTCATCTCAATAAAAATGTTGTTTTTTTAAAGTATGGCCTTTGTATTAGACAATGCATGCAAAATTGTTATGGGTTTTGACATTTTTGTCCAATATAAAGATTGAGACAAAAAACTGAAGATGTTGAAATCTTCAGCAAAAACGTGCTGGAGGAACTCAGCGTGTCAGGCAGCATCTGTGGAGGGAATGGGCAGATGATGTTTTGGAGTGGGACCCTTCTTCAGACTGAAGTAGGGTCTGACCTAAAATGTCATCTGTCCGTCCTCAGATGTTGCCTGACGTGCCGATTTCCTCCAAGATTAAGATTGAGTTGGAGTCATAAACTTGACCGATGGTGTGTTAGTCACGTGTGCCACATTTAACATCTCTTTGCCAGAGGCCATGATGTTTCTATGTTTGTTGCAGTACTTGCTGCCTTTGCAGCTAATTCATGAGTTGCCTTGGAGATCAGACTGCAAACTCAGCAATGAAATGTTTGCGTCAGTGGATTAACCGAGTCTGTGGCTGTCCTGTGACTGTCCTGTCCCTGCCTGTCCTCTCACTCACTACCGCACACCTCCCTTGCAATGTTTCTCAGACTCCTTTACTCCAGGCACTGCTGACCCATTCTGTTTTTGTTTTGGTGTAATGTCTAGCTTTATTTACAGCTCCTACAGCAGACTGCCTCTTCCGGGAACCTCAACACACTGAGTAATCTGCACCCGATGGCCGGTGAGTACCCTTTATCTGTGCTCATTCTCCCACTGTTGGTAACGACCAAGGGCAATGTCAACACCCTGGGTCTTGGACCATCACATGCAAACCAGCAGGCACTGCTAGTCAAAGACCGTCACACACTCCCCACCAGTCAAAGGCTGTCACACACCCGCCATGGTTCAATGGTTCTTTTATTGTCACGCGTGCCAAAGGTACAGTGAAATACATATTTTGCATATAGATCAGTGCGATTATTGTCAAACATAAAGACAATACCCGATTAACAGCCCACTGAGTCCATTTGCAATAGTCGCCAGATTGTGGCGCCATTTTACACAGCCCAAGCTGCAGCTGGACATAACTGTCCATTGCAGCCATCACCTTGCAGCCAGACAAAGGCCATGAGACGCTCCCCATCAGCTGAAGCCCAACGGGCACTCCCTTTAAACATCCCACAACCCAGTATCCTATCTTGAGGTGTCATTGAGTACGTGTGCTTGGGAGAACCTGCAGTTCATCATGGATCGAGCGAGTGCTTCACTCGGGTCATGCTCTACATATTATGTGATTGCAATTTGTCCCTTCGCCCCCAGGTCTCAATGCTATGCAGTTACAGAACCTCGCTGCTCTGGCAGCAGCTGCAAGTGCAGCCCAGAGCTCTACAGGGGGTAGCAACACATTGAACAGCAGCAGCCCTCTGAGTGCACTAACCAGTTCAGGTAATGACACTTATACATTAACACTACAACAGCCGTGGACAGTCCCTTTGCATTAACCACAGTTTACAGAGTGACTCTTGCTCTGGGCCACATGATGCTCTGTCCTACATGTGTATTTGATAGTACAATAGACAATAGGTGCAGGAGTAGGCCATTCGGCCCTTCGAGCCAGCACCGCCATTCAATGTGATCATGGCTGATCATTCTCAATCAGTACCCCGTTCCTGCTTTCTCCCCATACCCCCTGACCCCGCTATCCTTAAGAGCTCTATCTAGCTCTCTCTTGGATGTATTCAGAGAATTGGCCTCCACTGCCCTCTGAGGCAGAGAAGTCCACAGATTCACAACTCTCTGACTAAAAAAGTTTTTCCACATCTCTGTTCTAAATGGCCTACCCCTTATTCTTAAACTGTGGCCCCTGGTTCTGGACTCCCCCAACATTGGGAACATGTTTCCTGCCTCTAACATGTCCAACCCCTTAATAATCTTATACGTTTCGATAAGATCCCCTCTCATCCTTCTAAATTCCAGTGTATACAAACCTAGTCGCTCCAGTCTTTCAATAGTAATGTCACAGAGAGATACTGTCTCCTGAGCACAAGTAGAATAATCATAAAGTGTACTTATAGTTGTCACTCCAGGTTGGCACAAGGACAAGAACTTATTTCAGCACCCCTGTTCCTGTGAATACTGTGGTCACAGGGACAACAGCAAAGACAAGTCAGTCGGTTCAGGACTTGTGCATTCACACAAGTGGCCGGAGAGAGCAGAACAGATCACAGCAACATGCCTGTTTCAGTCATGATAAGCTTCCACCCATCCCACCTCACTCTGCTTAATAGTCATATTATGAATATATGGTCAATTTGAAGGAAAATGGCAGAAAGCTCAAATTAAATGGGTGGCTTGAATGCACTGAATAGTTGTAACTGATACCAAATTTATACAATGTGTCGGGAAAAAACTGCAGATACTGATTTAAATCGAAGGGAGACACAAAATGCTGGAGTAACTCAGTGGGTCAGGAGGCATGTCGGGAGAGAAGGAATGGGTGATGTTTTGGGTCAAGTCAAGTCAATTTTATTTGTATAGCACATTTAAAAACAACCCACGTTGACCAAAGTGCTGTACATCTGATTAGGTTCCAATGGAAAAAAAATGAAACATACAGTAGCACGCAAACAGTTCACAGCACCTCCTCAATGAGCCTCAAACGCTAGGGAGTAGAAATAGGTTTTGAGCCTGGACTTAAAGGAGTCGATGGAGGGGGCAGTTCTGATGGGGAGAGGGATGCTGTTCCACAGTCTAGGAGCTGCAACCGCAAAAGCGCGGTCACCCCTGAGCTTAAGCCTAGACCGCGGGATAGTGAGTAACCCCAAGTCGGCCGACCTGAGGGACCTGGAGTTAGAGAGGGGGGTTAGAAGATTTTTGATGTGGGGGGGGGGAGTGTCCATTTAGGGCTTTATACGTGAATAGGAGGAGCTTGAAGTTGATTCTGTACCGTACAGGGAGCCAGTGGAGAGAGGCCAGAATCGGGGTGATGTGGTTCCTTTTACGGGTACCCGTCAGGAGTCTCGCTGCGGCGTTTTGGACCAGTTGCAGGCGGGACAGGGAAGATTGGCTGATCCCAGTGTATAGGGAGTTGCAGTAGTCTAGGCGGGAGGAAATGAAAGCGTGAATGATTTTTTCTGTGTCGTCGAATTGGAGGAAAGGTTTGATTTTAGCTATGGTTCGAAGTTGGAAGAAGCTGGCTTTTACCACAGCGTTGACTTGCTTATCAAATTTTAATGCAGAGTCAAATATCATGCCGAGGTTTTTGACATGCGGTTTGACTAGGCAGGATAGACTTCCAAGACTGCCTGTTATCAATTTGATGGAGTCGGGGGGGCCGAATAGGATGACCTCAGACTTGCTCTCATTTAATTGGAGGAAGTTCTGTGCCATCCAACATTTTATGCCCTCAAGGCAGTGTAAGAGGCTGTTTAAATTTGACTGGTTGTTGGGTTTCAGGGGGAGGTAAAGCTGAGTGTCATCGGCATAGCAGTGGAAAGAAATGCCGTGCCTTTGAATGATTTGGCCAAGGGGGAGCATGTATAGAGAGAAGAGAATGGGGCCTAGGATGGAGCCTTGTGGAACTCCGCAGGAGAGGCTAGCTGGAGCAGAGGAATAACTGCCTATGTTGATGGCGAAACTCCTATCTTTGAGGTACGAAGCGAACCAGCTCAGGGCAGTGCCATCAATGCCAATCGCGTACCGGAGACGGTCAATAAGGATGGTGTGGTCCACTGTATCGAGACTCTTCTTCAGACCAAATTTATACAGTGAACACGAGAACTTCTAGCTTTCTCCTTGGAGCAGGCAGAGTGAATAATGTGCCAACATGCAGTAAAACTATCATTGCAGTGAGTGCAAGAGACATGGTAAAGGTGCACCAAGTACGTGAAAATCTGATACCTCAATCACATCGTCAATCGGGCTGTTGGCCGAAGAACCTCAATTCCAGAAGGTACAAGACCTCCTGCAGTCTGGAGAGCCTTTGTAAGCCGAGAGCTTTCCCTCCTGTCTGCTGCAGGCAACGTTTGTCTGGATGATGAGAGGAAACATTATTTTCAAAAGTACTGAGCTGGAAGGATTATGAGTTGGAGGTGGGGTGGAGCAGTGGCGTACATGTGTGAGGGAGACTGAATGAATTAGTAGTGACGACCATGGTGGAGGTGGTTGTGCATTTGTACGTAACCGAGCCATGTTGAAGGCAACGTTGAACACATTCCATTTCAGCCTCAGCTCCTTTTAAAAGCAGTTTTTGTCCACATATTTAGTGGGGCAAACCGGGTGCAGTGTATTCATGGCCTTCTGGAGTACATCAGTTTCCTATTTAAATCTCCTCAACCTCCACTAAAACCAAACTCCTTCTCTCCTTCCCAACTTTGCACTGAAAATTAAAATGTTCAGTCCAGTCCAAAATCAAAGACTGGGCAGATATTGATTCTGTTTCCCAATCCAGTTTGTCTGCCTTGTCTTTCCCCTACCATATCCATTTAAAAGATACACTAGTGCTGAACATCTATGAGTATTGCCATGGAAATTGATTCTTTTCAGACATTTGTGGATCCGTCTGTTAGTAGATTAGGTTTGATAAATGCCTCCTTCCTTTGATTGCAGGTTCATCGAGCAGTAACAGCACAAACTCCTCAATAAACCCAATGGCAACCCTGGGTGCACTACAGACGTTGGCAGGGGCAACGGGAGGCCTCAACGTCAACTCTTTAGCAGGTGAAGGAAATGATGTAAAATAAAAAGTAGCCCTCCCTGAAATGCGTGCGTATGGCTGTGCAAGGAAGTGCCAGCACTGGCATGTGGATAGTGCCACGTCGTGTCTGTCAGCATTCCGCATGTAGTGCAACCTGGCATGTTCCCTCTCAAGGAGTGAAGGCACAAGTAATGGGTGAATGAGGGTCAGCTCCCCCTCCCCCCACACCTCTGATTGTCGAACCCGGAGATTGGGTGGATTGGCAAAGTTAGACCCCTGACTGTTTTGTGCCATTTTGTAACCGTGTCTGTGTGCCAATTGCTCACGGCTTGTAGCAGTTCTAACAACGCGTGTTTCCCCAGGAATGGCGGCTTTGAACGGAGGATTGGGCACCGGCGGTCTGTCGAATGGCACGGGGAGTACAATGGATGCACTGACCCAGGCGTACTCGGGGATACAGCAGTACGCAGCTGCAGCGCTCCCTTCTCTTTATAACCAGAGTCTCCTCACTCAGCAGAGCCTAAGTGCAGCAGGAAGCCAGAAAGAAGGCAAGTATGTGTAAGGCTCTGAATCTTTACCTGGCAAGCAGAGGGACGGGAGGTGTTTTAGAGGGAGAATACATCAGTGGAAGAGGAGGGCTGTCCTTGTTTTGCTTTATGGGAATACTGTTGACCTCAATAAATAATGTAGATCATTTTGGGAAACTTCAGTTCTAAAGGATTCTCCAGTTTTAGGTATCTACCCACCCCCATCTCACTTCTTTTCATCTTCTCTGGTTTAGTTCTTCGATGCCACCTAGTGCTGGTGAATACAATTACAAATTTTGTTCAAAGGGGCACAAAATGAGTAGCTCAAGTTGCTCTTTAACCAGTTTCCACTCGCTCAAGCTGACTTTCCTGTTGGCACAGGGACTCCGAGGAGTTTGCAGCTGATGCATTTACTCTCCAATGGAACACTGTTTGTTCTGGAAAGTACTTTAAAGAAAGTGCCCTTTAAAGCACATCCTACCACTATGTACAAAGTATTTTAAAACAACCACTCTCATCTCAATGACATCGTAAACTCCTTCACTGAAACCAAATATTTTCTCGGTCACTTCTTTCACACAGAAGGTTCTGGGTTTATGGAACAAGCTGCCAAAGGAAGCAGCAGATGCAAGTCCAATTATCACATTGGGACAGGATATGAAAGGTTTAGAGGGATATGGGCCAAATTCAAACAAATGGGACTAACTAGGGAAGACATCTTGGTCAACATGTGTGAGTTGTGTCGAAGGGGCCTGTTTTCCTTGCTGTGTAACTCTGTGACACTATTCTGGAGCATATTGTCCACTCTGTCTGCCCTATTGAAAAATCTAGACCCAGCATTACCCAGCTCAAAGTTCATTCGGCACGGCTTTTCACCGTCACTATAACATGCCAAACTCAGTCGGTCACAGTGACCTGTCCACAAGGTTCCCATGTACCCAGCTGAACTGAAAGAGTAGAGGAAAAATGGCCAGTATAAAAAGGTGAGGGGTGGGGCAAGGCAAGAGCTGGCAAGCGGTAGATGGATTCAGGTGAGGAGGGGTTGGTAGAGTCAGGTGGGAGAAGAAAGGATGGGAATGGCGACAAAGGTTGGAGATGATGCCATATGTACCATTTTTGTTTATTTTACCCCTATTGTTTCAGTGTTAAAGTTATATGCACGGCCCTTCATTTCACACTTTATTACTTTGCAATACTGCACTATCCCTTTGTTTTTCCTTGTTAACTTTCTACATTTTCCCCTACCTGACCCCCACTCCATCTTCCACATTTTGTTTCAAGTTTCTCTCCTCAGCCTAGTTTATCAATTCATCAGGACATTGCTCCCAGCCCAATTCAGCAACGTCTGTACCGTGTGATTTGCCTGCATAACAAAGATGATCACACGTGACAATATTAAACCAAACCTCAATTGGCTTTTGTCATTACATTTGTGTCCTCCATCAATTTAGTTCCATAGCTTTGTCTTCTAAGGAAGGACTGGCACCTATAGGTGCTCAAGTTGCTGCCATCTCGGGACAACAGGGTGACCCATGCCTCTGTACTCTTGGTTCTGTACTCTGCAGTGTGTTCAGCTTTAGTTAATGTTTTTTTCTCTTGATTTTTTAGGACCAGAGGGAGGCAATCTGTTTATTTACCACCTGCCACAGGAGTTCGGAGATCAGGATCTGCTCCAGATGTTTATGCCTTTTGGGAACGTCATTTCTGCCAAGGTTTTCATTGACAAACAGACGAACTTGAGCAAATGTTTTGGTGGGTATGTTACTGGAATGGGCATCATCCTGTGTGTGAAGCTTCTGTACTGAGCGTAGTGGCATGGTGGCAGGTAGTTGTAGTTGGCTGTCATCGTGCATTTGGCCTTCTGTGCATCAATTTTTTGCTCCGTCCTCCTTTCCCTTCTCACCTCATAATTAGTAGTCTCTCACCCAATGATCTCTACTCCACTTGAAAAAAAAACATGAATTCAGTCCCTTTCTAGCGTTATGGCAATAGGGTATTGATGGTGGTTCCACAATGTTGTGTTCCTGGAGTTAGACCCTCAGCAAGCACATCGTTGAAGATGTATTTCCAATCAGGGTAGTCCATAACTTGAAAAGGAATGTGTGTGGTAGGGTTCTCGTGTGCCTATTGCCTTGCCCATCTGAGGGCTAGAGGTTGCAGCTTTGGAAGGCGCGGACAAAGAGGTTATAGCACGTTCTATCTTTGCTTCTTGGAGATGACATACATGTTGTGGTGATAGTGGAGGGAGGTGGTTGCTAGACACCAGTTAAACAGTTTGCCTAGTCCTGGATGATGTCAAGCTTCTTGAGTGTTGTTTGAGTTGCTTTCATCTGTGCGGAGAGTATTCCTTTACATTAACATACCTGATAAAGTATGGAAAGGCTTGGGGAGTTGTGAGATGAGTCATCTGCTGTGGAATACCAACCGTGTGACCACAATATTTAAGTTGTTGATTTACTGTTGCGTCCAGATTATTTAGTGGTGAGAGATTCAATGAGAATGCCGTTGAATGTCATGAAAATGTGGCTGAAATCTTCCTGGTTGGAGGTGACCATGTACTTGGCAATAGTTGTCCATGCCTGGAGAGAGATACAAAAAGCTGGAGTAACAGCGGGTCAGACAGCATCTCTGGAGAAAAGGAACAGGTGGCGTTTCAGGTTGAGACCCATCTTCAGACTGAATCCATGCTTAAATCTTATCTAAGTCTTGGTGCAGTTAGCAACAATACAGGCATTGCAAAAGGAGGTTTTCACTCTGAAGTCATTGGTGAGCCGGCCCCACTTCTGACTCGGCGATAGAAGGGAGCTCACGATAGCTGGTTACAAGCCCCCCTCTTAACTGAGAATATTCTGGAAATGATTGACCTCCAAAACCAATAAAAGGGCATCAACCTGAAATATTAGTCCTCACGTGCTGAATTACCCACCATTGCTTTCCAGCAGTGACTGTTTTGATATCTATTTCCAGCACGTGCAGGTTTGTTTTCTGATTCTTATTGACCACCTTTCTGGGTTTGATCTGTCGTTTTCACACCTTACCCATCCACATATCTCTAGACTCCCTCTCCCCTGACTCTCAGTCTGAAGAAGGGTATCAACCTGAAACGTCACCCATTCCTTCTCTGCAGTGATGCTGCCTCTCCCGCTGAGTTACTCCAGCATTTTGTGTCTGTCTTTGGTTTAAACGAGCATCTGCAGTTCCTTCCTACACCTTTATGGGTTTTCTTGATCACTGAAATGCGGTTCATTGGCCCATATTTGGAGCAGGGCCGTGATGAGGATGAGAGCCAGGTTACTCCCGCGATATCTTCCATCAATGTTTTGATGGTGTGGGGTAGACTGCACCGATAATCATCAGGATGAGATGAACACTGCACTTAGGGGAAAGCCCGTGCTTTGCCTGCTCAATACCAGTGGTGTAGCATTACTGAACAAGCGGCATCAGAGTTGACAAATAGTCCTGGAGTAAAGGCTTCAGCCATGTTGTTGAGTCCCAGAGACTTTGCTATGTCCAACGCACTTGGGCAATTCTTGATTTCAAGCAGCTGGTGAGGAATAGACCCATGCACTTTGTACCTGGCTGAAGATGGTTGTAAGTATTTTGGCTTTGCGTTTTCCACACATGCAGGATGAGGCCATTTCTATGGCTGGGTTACATGCTTAGAGCTTAGAGCTTAATTTCAGAAGTTTAATTCTCCGCCACCTTCCCACAATGGAATATTGCAGTTCTGTCGAGCTTAGCTTTGAGACAGTTGAATTTCTTAGCTCCAGCTATCTATCATGTGTTGCAAATGCTGTTGTGTATGTATGTGTGCATCGTAGCATGTTATTGCATTTTGAGGTAAGCCTGATATAATTTCTTGGATGATGATTGAAACAGGGATGGCAATCTGCCTCAGTAGTAATAAAGTGAGCTATGAGGCTGCAATGTGTGGTGAGAAACCATTTTTCTGCCGGTGATGTGTTGGAAGTGCATCCCGGATCCCGCTTATAAATTGCCGGATCTGCTGTGACTTTGTGTCATGCCATGTAGCCATTGTGTGATGGACATACCAATTAATATACCTCAAACCAGGTAAATTTGTACAAATGAGGGTAACTTGGTTTTTCCCGAAGTATGGTTCTCGCTCCACCTTTCACTGGCCCATTCTTCAGGAAACAGCCAGCTTATTCAGTACTAGTGCCACAAGCCAATTTAGTTGATGGGCATTGAAATCTCCCTCTCAGTTTGCATTCTGTAACCTTTCCACCGCACCAACTTCCCACCTCATTCCACCTGTGCTTTGGTGGTACCATCCCCAACATTTGAATGCAATCTTCTGGTCCGTGTCCAGTCAAGCCACACACTTCTTTTTGAAACGACTTGGAAGGGTATCTAGATCCTGGCGATGAGAGGGTGCTTTGCTGGTCACTGAAAGTGAAGGGACGAGTTGTAAAAGGCATTTTCCTATAGATCTTTATATAAGCATTTACTCCTACAAAACTGCCTTGTAGCTTTTGGATTTTCTCAGGGATTAAACAATTTTGAGAACATCAGCCTTGGATAATTGTAAATAATAACACAAAATACTGAGGGAAAACTCTCATCCAGTCAGACAGCATCTGTGGAAAGAGAAATGGTCAGTGTTTAAAATCCGAGACCCTTCATCATAACGGGGAAAGAGAGAAAATAACTTTTCAGCCACAATGAAGATGGGGAGGAAGGTGTAGGATGAAGGGGATATCTCTGATAGGCAGAGGCCAAATGAGTTAATGTACCAGTTAGAGCTGCTGGAGGGCCAGTGCCGAGGCATTGTATTATTTGATGGAACCTGCTACTGATAACTAAAACTTGATAACGTGATTAACCAAATGAAGATGTAAAAATCACACAAGTGGTCAAATAATTATTTTGCTGCAATATTAGTCATTGATGGAGAGGATAACAAATTAGATACCCCAAGCAAACTAATACTGAGTTACGGAAGAAGACTCGCCAAAATTAACATTAATGAGTGACTGTGATGATGAAAATAATAACAGGAAAAGTTCCTCGATCAAATAGATTTTATTGCAGAGAATTAAGAAAATACATGTTTAACATTGTAACTCCTCTTGTCTTGATTCTGGGATGATTCTATTACATTGGAAAATTGCACATACCTTTTGTCTATTAATAAAGTTAAAGAATGAAACTAAAGAATTATCGACTAGTTAGCGTAACATGTGTTCAGAGATCACGAGAGTCTACAATACTGAGAAAAGAGTTTGGATTAGAAGAATTAGAAGAATACTGGTTACCTAAAAGTTTTTCAGTGGATTGGACTGAGCTTGCAAAATGAAGAAAGGGATGCTTAATGGACGTGATTGAAAGTTAAGAAGAAATTTCTAAAGCAGGAAAAGTATTTGGTTTATTCATTTATAAGTTTGTGCCTACATATTATTGCCCATACCTACTTGCCCTGAAGAAATAGTGATGAGCTGCTGGCTTGAACCACTGCCATCTTTCAAGCGAGGGAATTTCCGCTGTAATGTTTAATAGAGTTTGAGGAATTAAACCCAGTGACAAAGGAATAATGATAGCCTTCCAAACCAGATAGTACAAGACTTGGAGGGGAGCCTACAGGTTCTCACGTGCCTACTGCCCAGGCGTGTGTTAGAGGTTGCAGGTTAGAGAGGCATTTTAACAGTATTTTAGAAGAGTAACTGTTTAAATGTAGTTTTGCGACTGATTTTGCTCAACCCTTGCCTCTCATAAATCGAGGTACATCCCCTGGTATTTGAATGTTATGCAGCTACTGTTTGGAATTCTCCACTTGACCCCGCTGCTCTGTTTATGGTTGCAGGTTTTGTAAGCTATGACAATCCAGTTTCCTCGCAGGCTGCTATTCAAGCAATGAATGGCTTTCAGATTGGCATGAAACGCCTGAAGGTCCAACTTAAGCGATCGAAGAATGACAGCAAGCCATACTGAGCTTTGATCAAAATGAACTTAAGTTTAAACATGTTCACTGGTAAGTGGTGCAGCTGTGAAAACCATTGGGAGAGAAAGTATCATCGGACTCCTTGAGTAACCCCAGCCTGACTGGGCAATTCACTGCACTCTGTTTTGTGTGTGTGCGTGTGTGCGTGCACTTGTGTGTGTGGATGTGTGACTTTAATAGTACAATTTTCTGTTATGAATTTTAAGTTATATTCAGAGATGTGCTGACTCTCAGTACAAAGGGAGACGAAAAGCATATTACTTCACTGAAATTTTAGTTGCCATATCATTTAAACTTTGGAGTTTGCTGTGTGCTGACGGTCACCCGTGTTACTGGAGAGAATAACCATGATTTTTGTGGTGTATGCCAAACAATTTTAGTGCAAACGCCCTTTTGAGGATTGAGGGATGTTCTACCAAAGTGCCTCTTGTCACATCTTTTTAAATAAAAGTGACTACACCTTTGGAGATGAGAAAGGAGTACGCCAAAAGGAACGGATTATCGGGGACAGGGTTGGTGACAGATACAGTGTCCATTGCTGACCCTCCTCTTCCTGCATATCCTCCTTCGGATCGCAGCACCCCAACCCTCTGCTACCCCATTCTCCTCTTTTCTGTCCTCCCCCCCCCCCCCCTAATTTTCCCTCTGTCTTCTCCCCCTCTGCCACCCCATTCCTCCCCTGCCCCCCTCCCCGCCCTCCATTGTCCCTCTGCCGCCTCCATTCACTTCCCCTGCTATCCCCCCTCCGGCTTCCCTTCCATTGGCTTTTGTTCCCCCCACTGGCTCCTCTGCACCCCACTCCCCCCTCTGTCCCGCTTGCACCCCAGACATCCGACTTCTTTCCATCCGCTTCACCTTTCCTTAGCAGCCATCCTCCCGTGGGCCCCAGCGATCAGTCTTGCCACATCTCACAGCAATGTAACCCTCCTAGCCTGCGGTGTTCCTCACACACACACACCCCCCCAGGCTTTTCCCAGCCGAGCTGACAACTTCACATTGCCTTCCAAACGTTAATTGCCTCCACATTTGCACCAACTCCCTTCCTTTCTCTGTACTGGCCTCTCTTGTGCACATGTGCCTCCTTTCTCTGATAACCCCCCATGTGTGAGACACTCCGTCACTCCTCAAAAGGTGCGGCACGGCCATTACTCTCGCACTTCCTCTCTCTGACTCCAAAGAAAACTGGTGCTTGCACATATCGTGACTGACTTGGCTGATCCAATATCTGATGTTCGTTGGATAACATCCACCGGCTCCCAGGATTTTGTTCTCTCCAGCGTTTTTCTTGACAATTGATGGCTTCACAACAAAATGTTTTTTGTTTTTACACGTTCAACTTGAAAACAAAATCTTCCAGGGGAATAATGTGAATTTGTTTTAAAAATGCACAAACCAGATTGGGGTGAATGTATAATTACAGTTCTACCTTTTCTATTTTTATAGAGGTTTTTTACGGCTCCCGAGTGTTGGAGATTATTTATTATCTGAAGTATTTTATTGGAGAATCAGTATTTTGTAGGTGACTGGTTTACATGGTTGTTATATGCAATGTTTGAGGTGGAGGTACTGGCACAATGTTCTTCTGGTGCTCTTTAATCAAATACTTGAAACCTATTGATTTTTAAATTATTGTGGAAGTGGAAGGCCTGACTTTTAAATTTAAAACCTGGGGAGAGATGATTAAAGCCTGTAGTCACATTGACATGTGCCCTCCTGTGTGCAGTCGGGCTCTGTCGTGAGGAGATGCTGGCTGTGAGAGGGGCCACAGCAATATTGAGACAGCCTCGGGGTGTCGGGAGAGGAGGCTGGCTCCAGGAGGACATTTCCGACCTCCTCCTCTGCAGAAACCCCCCGCCCAATTGTACTGCACTCTAGGTGCCTGTGAAGAGCTCCTCTCCCCACTCGTTTTGAGATGCGACATATTGCAGCAGTGGGCTCCATTTGTGACCAAAGACTTCCCTCATCCCCTGATGCGAATCCCAGCTCACAACGGCACAATTTCAGGGAAATGGCTGCTGTTAGACAACCCCCTTGATCCAGTTTAGACCCAAGCCGATTCTCTTCAGTGCTGAAGGAGTCCTGCACCAGGGTGTATTGAGCCAGCAATTCAAGGGAGGGCCGCGCACGCTATCTCGGTGGTGTTTGCAGCGGTAATGGAGCGCTGCTGGATCAGGGTGGTGCGGAGAAACACGGTGATCACTGCAGACTTGGATGGAGCCGTGCATCTCATAGGGGCAGTACCCAGGGAATGGGGAGAGAGAGGGGCTTCAATGTCAGAAAGGCAGTACTAAGGGAGAGCCGCATCCTAGGAGGGAGAGCACTGAGTTTTCCATTCTGGGAGGGGCAGTACAGAGGAAACACGTCACTGTGGGAGGCCAGTATTTGTGAGCACTACTCCTCGGGACCTATTGTGTTTCAAATAAGATTTCAAATTGGGGCCCAGCTTGTTCTCTCAGAAAAATTCCGAGGCACTATTCTGAAGAGGAGCAGAGGGATTTTTCCCAGTGCCATGGGCAATATTTTCCCTCAACTAAAGTCGCTAAAACTAATTTGGTCATCGTCATTTGCCATATGTGGGAGCTTGTTGTACTCAAGTTGGCTACTATGTTTCCATTATTACAACAGAGTCTGCACTTTAAACAGTATTGTGGAGGTTCAGAGAGATCGGAGGTGATGGAAGATGCTATAGAAATGCTAATCTATCCCCAAGATGAGTCTTATCTGATGATTTCTCAGTCAGACATTTAAGTTACTGAAGTGGTTAGTGGTGTTCTAGTTGAGTGGCTGCTCAGCTTTTTTGTGTGAACCAGGTCGGTCTTAATTCTGCAATTGTGGCTTGGCAATTTTTTTACCAAGTAAAACATCATCTAACCTATAATTCTCGGTGGATATTCCTCCTGCGTATCTGTGCCCATCTTGCCCAGTTGTGTCTCCCGTTTAAAGGATTTTTTGTCTTGCAGCCAGTTGGCGATAAGGTAGATGCAAGTTGCAGATGAAAGGACCCAGGATGAGGGCCCCTGTTCCTCCCTCTTCTCCCCTCCCACTCCCTGGCCCCTACGGGTGGCTAAGGATTGTCTGGTGTCTCTCTTGTACCTGTGTGAATTACATCTGTTGCAGTGTTTAGCATGTGCTGTTCCCTGTCCCATTGTTCAAATTATGCATTGATCTCATGCACTGTATCATTGTTTTGTTTTTTAGTTTTTGTTTCAATTTATTTCTTCCTTTTTTTTATAGCTTTGTGTAACTTGGTCCTTCTCCCTTTCTGGTTTTGTTTTCTCCTAGATATCTTCGTGCCCGTTTGTTCATCGTCTGCCTAGCATGTTGCTGTGACGTCCAAAGTTCATCGTCCCTCGTTGTCTCTGAGCTTCTCTGATGCTTGACCTCTACTGACTTTGACCTTGTTTTGACATTAAATTTGATGTATTTCAGAAATCTTTTGTTTCTCCTCTGTTTGCCAACCCCTCCTTGCTCTGCCCAACCCCACACCCCTGCCCTCCACCCCCAACACACACACCCTTCAGTGCTGCTGGGGCAGACCACTTTAAGCAAGCTTACACAAGCTGCGTTTAAAATTTTGAGAGTCTATTTTTCTAGAATTTCTTAACTAAATTGCAGCATTTTGACACTTTCTACTCCTTTTCGCAAAACAGCTTTTCTGGCACTGGCAGAGGGCTTTGTATCTCGATCATCTAATCAGCAAACAAACAGAAAATTACCTGTGTGTGCTCCTGTTTCATTTTTTTCTTTAAAAGTGTGTCGTGTGTTAGGGAAGTATGAAGTGTTTATCACATTTCATTCTTAAAGATGATGAGGCTGGAATGCTTTCTACTCCAGAAGAAGGAAGGGTGACAGCTTCTTCCCTTTTTTGTTGCAACCCTCACCCTATCCTGCTTTTTCCACCTCCTCTCCCTTCCCAGCCACACCGTGCCATTCCCCATTCCCTTACCTTTGTCTGTCTCTCTCTCACCCCTTACATCCATCTCTCCCATCCTCTTCCCCCCCCCTTCATCTTCTACCCACTATTCTCTCCCCAGTCACTCCATTCTCCCACCCATCCCTTTTCCACTGCCCCTCCATTCCCATACCCTCCTTTCCCACCTTCCCTGCCCTCTCCTATCTCTCCCCTTTCCTCCATGTCCTGTCCCTCTCCCTCATTATACTGGAGTGTCATCAGTAAAGAAGTACTTGAATAGCTTTTACAAAGTGTCGCCCATTTCCCTTGGGGTTTACTTTTTGGCACTTTGGTTTCTAACATTAGCAGTAAGTGTCTGAAGCAAAGGTTTGAAGAAATGAAAAGGAAGTCTTTAGTTTAATGTTGTCAAGTTTGGTCTGATTATACCTTGCATGTATTGTATCTATGCTCAACCCTCAGCAAGATGTGATGTGACTTGTTAAATTGATTTAGTGCCAAGTGTTATTTGCATGTTACAGCCTTTTACACTTTGTACAGCTTTTCTGTCTTCCTGACCTCGAATTTGCTGTTTGATAAAGGATAAAAATACAATTGAGTTGGAGGTTTAAATAAAGTATATTTTTGAACTGTCTCGTGGCAAATATCGTGCGCAAACCAGGTGACATCCTGTTGAACACCTCCTGCTTTGACCCTGGTGTTGATATGGCTCCCAGCAGCTCTACTGGGACGTGTGCAGTGTTTTTGTTTACAGATTGTTTGGTTTTGAGGGTTCTGGGGAGTTAGGACTTTCCACAAAGTGTTTAATGTAATCCAAGTGTCATTTTTGGAAGTGGTTTTGAGGGACATTTTCTGCAAGGGCTGAGTTGATCATTGGACACATGACAACTGGCGGGTTTCCACTATGGCCACCGTTGATTTTTACTAAATTATATAAGGCAGTGAAAAAGTTAACCCCTGCTTCTGCCTCCCCACTCAATCCTCATGTGCAGCCTCCACCTCCCTGCAGCACATATCCCTAATCCCAATCCTCGTGTTCACTCACTCTCCTCTCCCCCACAACCGACTTGCCTCTCTCGTTCCCCCTGCACCCTCAACCCCACAGTCCAAACCATATCCAGCCCTGCACCTCATCTTACAGTCCCAACTATTGAATCTCCACCCTGTATATCAACCCCTTCCCCAATTCTCAAATACAATCTAATTCCTATTTCCCCCAGTCCAATCCCCACAAATTGCATCCTCTCCCTACATCCACCCTTCCTCGTCTGTCTAGGTTTGGCAGATTTTGTTTTCTGCTGACATTAAGTCATTTTGCATCATCCTTTAACTCACTCTGTGTACCAAGGACAGGTAGAATTGCACACTGCAGCAGTGCAGCCTTTGTAAAACACGCTTGCTCTCACACCCACAAAAAGGCTCTCAACCACGCCCACACCAACAGCACAAGCAGCGACTGAAGCTGGTTATCAGTGCTCGCCGATCTGAGAATCCCATACACAGAGAATCACTAAGCCAAGCAATCTAATTATTAAATCAACATTTTTGGCAACTTCTTTCCTCACCCCTGCCACATCCTTTCTTGAGTTACAAGCTGATTTATTGTTCAGAGTGGAGTGCACTGATCAACCAGTCTGCCATTTCATAGTCGTTGAGAGATTGGGATTGGCCGGAACTAGATGGCTGGGGTGGGCAATCTATTCGGATACTGCCCATGAACCAGTTTCCAAAAGCACCTCAGCTTTGCACCTCCTTTCCAGCCGAGCCCTACCCTAGACAAACCCAGACAGCATGCACCTCATCCCAAGGTCCTTTATGTCTGCCACTGACTGAGGATGCAGTTGGGGGGACACCCTGGGCGATGTACCCTGGCAGGGGTTGATGTGTTGATGCTGTCTCGCCCTCAAGCACAGAGTGATTGTGTTCCTTCTGTAGCGCAATTGCCAACCCTCCAGCTTCTTCACGAGCACTCGGTGGTCCTTAGCACACCACCCGTGCCAGAATCCTGTGGAAAATGCTTAACGAATATTTAATTGCCATCTTGTTATCTTTTTGATAATGTAAACATTGAAAACAGATATTTGAGTGACTGTTTTTCCAAACCCTTGCTGCTTTGTAAGTTAACAAACATCTAAGAATCCTGTGGGCTTTTTTTGGTACAAACTGATTGTATTTAACTCTGTAGGTTTTGTACAACTTTGCCTTTTATACGAGGATTATAAAATGATTAACAAATGTGAATGATATTGATTTCTAAAAGTTTGCCACAATGACCAAACCTCTCTACTAAAGTAAAATGCAATTTTGCTCTCATTACAAAGAAAAAGCTTTTTTTCCAAAAGTGTCATTATCTTGTGTGAATTTTTTTTTCTGTGATGTAACCTTGAGACAAATTATGAGTTAATTATAAAAACATGGAAGAGAACCACTTGTAAGTTGTTTTGGAGCAAACTGTGTAGAGGTATGGCAAAGTGTTGCGAGTTTGAATAAAGCTGGTATTTGCTTCAGATTTTTCTTACTATTTTTGTCTTGACTAGGTACTAAACTGTTTTAACTGCACACACAGATTTGCAGACATTTTATATGAAACTGTGGTACCTTGTTTAGCATTTACTATTAAACAGTTTGAGATGAATCTGTCACTTGCCTCCTTTCTTGCCTGCGGGAGATGTCAGTAAACATGCATCAGTCAGTGTGTGTTTTCATTCATTCCCAGGATTGCTTGTATAGTATTTATCAATTCTCAAGAGTCACCAATGAAGTCTTGAGGAGGCACTGCCACAAAGAAGTACACAAAAAAGAGAGTACTAATATAACACAGTAATGATGCACGGTCAGAGCCACAAAGAAGTTTGAAAGATAACTCAGATTTAAACACAGTAATGATGCATGGTCAGTCACACTGAAAGATATGGAGGCTTTGGATGGTACATCGGAGGTTTACCAGAATGCTTCCTGGATTAGAGGGTTTCAGCTATAGGGAGAGGTGGGATACTCTTGGATTGTTTTTGCTGGATTGTCAAAGACGATAGAAGTATATAAAGTTATGAGGCAAAGGGTAGACAGTCAGAACCCCTTTCCCAGGGTGGAAATGTCCAACACCAAACGGCATAGTTATAAGATGAGAAGGGGAAAGTTTAATAGAGATGTGCACAATTCGAGTCAAGACACTTCTTCAGACATTAACTAGACATGTTTGGCACAAACATTGTGGGTGGAAGGGGCCTTTCCGATGCAGTGCTGTACTCTTCCATGTTCTCCATCCTTCCATTCTGCATATCCATGTGCCTATCTTAAATCTGAAGAAGGGTCTCGACTCAAAACATCACCCATTCCTTGTTTCCAGAGATGCTGCCTGTCCCTCTGTGTTACTCCATAATTATCTGCCCATCTTGGAGTTGTGGCCCATTGGTCACTCAGCCATATGGAAAGTTTTGAATGAGTGAAGCTTTCCTAACTTTACAGAAGAGGTTCACAGGCACATCTATAAGGCAATGCAGGTGATCGGGAGTTAGTCACTACAGTGGGAGCCTGACTAGCTGCAAAAACGTACCCAACGACGTCCTCATCCTGATGGCCATCTTCAGGTGTCGCTGCATTGAACGGTGCGTAGTTTGCCATTATCTGTGGAGGTTCCACCTAATCCCAGTGTTGCAAAGGGTGTGGCAACGATACCACGCAATGTGCCAGTCAGATGGACATTGTTGGGCCATCTGTTCTTTGTGGAAAGGTTATTCCAAACCAACACCTATGACCACAAGTCCATTGGGCAGTGGTCAGCATGGAACGTACTGCAGGACAAGGACTCGATGAATCTGTGGGATAGTTCCTTCACCAGATTATGTGGCAAAAGGTCTCATCACTAGAACTAACCAACACGCACCGAAACTTCACCAGGCTGGTGGTAGAATCCAGTAAAAATCTTACTCTACTAGGCACAACCATAGTTGAGTACAAGAGTATAAGAATAGGAGATTACACTGGGGCAGTACACAAGAATCGTTATATTTCTGGCACCATCTGTACACTCACGTCCAAAGTTGCTAAAAATGTAGTCTTGACTTGGCCATAAAGGCCAGTTGTGTTGTGGCATCACTGAGTGAGAGTTGCAGGGGTCAACCTACCCAGGCAATGTTGTCGATGACCTCCACAGCTGCTCAATTCTCTGTGCTGCTACAGGCCACATTCTGTCTGCGCACTTGGAACGATGCCTGATCTAATTGAACCCCAGACTACTGCAGGGCTTTCTGCAACCCATTCTACGGATACATCAACCCGCAAACACGCCGTCCCTTGCCTCTCGCGGCCACTTGCTCAACCTTCGTGCTCTGCGGCTCCCGAACCCAAGCTCAGAACACCAGTGATGAAGAGTCAAACTTACTCGCACTGCACTTGAGCCAGCTTGCTGTGGAGAGTTGCCCTGTGCGAAGAGGGTGTGGAGAAGGATGCAAGGATTCAAATCATGGTTCGTCCCAAGCAGCGGTGTAACAGAGGACTCTGGGTTGCCGGCCATTCCCAGGGGCATCATTGGAGATGGACATCGAATGCAGTTGGAAAACCGTCAACTTGGTGAAAGGGCGCTCTTTGGTCTGTCTGAAACTTGTTAGTCTCCCAGAACAGCGAGATGTCCTTCGGGTAATGTTGCCCTGGCCCATTCCAGAGTGCATCATTCTGTCATCTATCATCCTCGGGAGCTTCATGGGTAACAAGGGTGTTTTGTATAAAGATAGGTGCGAATCCCACTGATTATATCAACATTGAACACAGCCACAAATGTATGAAAAGTTATTGCGCGATTTTTGTTTTATATATCTTTTATTACCAATAAAGGTTATTTTTCGAGGGAATAAATATGCTGCATCTATTTTTGGCGGGAATAAATGGTTTGAGCTGCTCTGGTCTTTATGGGGATGGATTTGCCGGCTGCTGTCGGATTGCAGATTGTGTTTTATGGGATGGGTGTATTTGGGAGAACGCTAGTTGCTGCGGACATGAACCAGGTGAGGACAGGGCTTCTCCATCTCCCTTCTTTCCCCAGCCACCGAGTCACAACAGTTAGGGACTGGCTCAAGCCTGGGAGGCGCAAGGTACTGCTGTTGCAATCTTGAGCAAAACACGAAGGAGTGGAGAACACTGCGGGTCAGGCAACATCTGTGGAGGAGATGTTTCAGGACCCTTCAGAGCCGTAAGTCGGCGAGGCCGGTCGGTAGCCGCTTGTTCTCCTGTCACAGCCGTTCATGTTATCCGATGATATCCAACTTACAAGAAAAAATGAAGTTACCAAGAGTTGTTAGGAACGGAGCACGTTGGTAACTCTGTGACAGCGTGCACAGGGATAACAGTCTCTCAAACAGCACCATCTTGCTGCCTCCACCACTACCTCCCTCCCTCCCTCCCTCTGCTGCAGCGCTGACCTCCACCTCCCGCGGCTACTGCAGACTGACAGCCGTGGCTGCAGCCCTCAGCTCCGGACGGACACCGACAGCTGCGGCCGCCCCAACCCCCGCCTCCGCCCCGGGGCTGATCTAGTTTCAGCCGCGCCGGCCCTGCCGCTCAGACGCCGGCTGCCGCTGCAACGAGCAGTGCTTCGCTCCACAGCACAGTCTGTAGTTCCCCAGCGGCCCGGTCCCCAGCCCACCCCCGGTCCCCCCACCGACCCAGCGGCCCGGTCTCCAGCCCACCCCCGCGGCCTGGTCCCCACCCCAGCGGCCCGGTCTCCAGCCCACCCCCGGTCCCACCACCGACCCAGCGGCCCGGTCTCCAGCCCACCCCCGCGGCCTGGTCCCCACCCCAGCGGCCCGGTCTCCAGCCCACCCCCGCGGCCTGGTCCCCACCCCAGCGGCCCGGTCTCCAGCCCAGCGGCCCGGTCTCCAGCCCACCCCCGCGGCCTGGTCCCCACCCCAGCGGCCCGGTCTCCAGCCCAGCGGCCCGGTCTCCAGCCCACCCCCGCGGCCTGGTCCCCACCCCAGCGGCCCGGTCTCCAGCCCACCCCCGCGGCCCGGTCCCCAGCCCACCCCCGGTCCCCCCCACCGACCCAGCGGCCCGGTCTCCAGCCCACCCCCGCGGCCCGGTCCCCAGCCCACCCCCGGTCCCCCCCACCGACCCAGCGGCCCGGTCTCCAGCCCACCCCCGCGGCCTGGTCCCCACCCCAGCGGCCCGGTCTCCAGCCCACCCCCGCGGCCTGGTCCCCACCCCAGCGGCCTGGTCCCCACCCCAGCGGCCCGGTCTCCAGCCCACCCCCGCGGCCTGGTCCCCACCCCAGCGGCCTGGTCCCCACCCCAGCGGCCCGGTCTCCACCCCCGCGGCCTGGTCCCCACCCCAGCGCCCGGACTCCCCACCGACCCCAGCCCACCCCCGCGGCCTGGTCCCCACCCCAGCGGCCCGGTCTCCACCCCCGCGGCCTGGTCCCCACCCCAGCGCCCGGACTCCCCACCGACCCCAGCCCACCCCAGCGGCCCGGTCTCCAGCCCAGCGGCCCGGTCTCCAGCCCACCCCCGCGGCCTGGTCCCCACCCCAGCGCCCGGACTCCCCACCGACCCCAGCCCACCCCCGGTCCCCATCTCCCCGGACCGCCCTGCGCCCCCACAGCCCGGTCCCCCCATCGACCCCGCGGCCCCGTCCTCCCCGCTGCCCGGTCTCCACCCCAGCCCCGCTGCCCGGTCTCCACCCCAGCCCCCGGTCTCCACCCCA
Source organism: Rhinoraja longicauda (assembly GCF_053455715.1). Classification (NCBI taxonomy): domain Eukaryota; kingdom Metazoa; phylum Chordata; class Chondrichthyes; order Rajiformes; family Arhynchobatidae; genus Rhinoraja; species Rhinoraja longicauda. The sequence continues at coordinate 7,056,375 of NC_135970.1, read as the reverse complement.
GCCCCCGGTCTCCACCCCAGCCCCGCGGCCCGGTCCCCATCTCCCCGCTCTGTCTGTCTGTCTGTCTGTCTGTCCGGTCCCACCCCGTGCCCCCGGCCTGGCGATGGGCCAGGACCAGACCAAGCAGCAGATTGAGAAGGGCCTCCGCCTGTACCGCTCCAACGACACCGCCAAGGCGCTGCTGACATGGAACCAGGTGCTGCTGAAGAGCAGCGAGGCGCCGGGCAGGTTCCGGGCCCTGGGCTGCCTGATCACGGCTCACTCAGAGATGGGTCAGTACCAGGACATGATGCGGCTGGCCCTGGGGCAGACCGAGGTGGCGCGGCAGATGGGCGACCCTGACGCCCTCACCGAGTCCTACCTCAACCTGGCCCGCAGCAACGAGAAGATGTGCCACTTCGCCAAGACCATCGCCTACTGCAAGACGTGCCTGGGCACCCAGGGCGGCTCGGCGGGGCTGCGGCTCAACGGCCAGGTGTGCCTCAGTATGGGCAACGCCTACCTGGGCCTCAGCGCCTTCCAGAAGGCCCTGGAGTGCTTCGAGAAGGCGCTGCGCTACGCCCACAGCAACGACGACAAGATGCTCGAGTGCCGCGTGTGCTGCAGCCTGGGCGGCTTCTATGTGCAGCTGAAGGACTACGAGAAGGCGCTCTTCTTCCCCTGCAAGGCGGTCGAGCTGGTCACCGACTACGGCAAGGGCTGGAGCCTCAAGTACAAGGCCATGAGCCAGTATCACATGGCGACGGCCTACCGCAAGCTCTGCCGCTTGGAGGATGCCATGGGCTGCTGCGAGGTCAGTGGACGGCCCTGGCTGGGGAAAATGGATGGGGAGAGAGAAGGGCCAGGGGTGGGGAATGTGGAGGGGAGAGAGGGGGCAGGGTGGGGAAAGTGGAGGGGGCAGGGTAGGGAAAGTGGAGGGGAGATAGAAGGGCCAGGGGTGGGGAATGTGGAGGGGGAGAGGGTAGGGAAAGGGGAGAGGGGGTGGGGAAAGTGGACGGAGAGAGGGGGCAGGGGTGGGGAAAGTGGAGGGAGAGAGGGGGCAGGGGTGGGGAAAGTGGAGGGAGAGAGGGGTGGGGAAAGTGGAGGGAGAGAGGGGGTGGGGAAAGTGGAGGGAGAGAGGAGGGAGGGAGAGAGGAGGCAGGGGTGGGGAAAGTGGAGGGAGAGAGGGGGTGGGGAAAGGGGAGGGAGAGAGGAGGGAGGGAGAGAGGGGGCAGGGGTGGGGAAAGTGGAGGGAGAGAGGGGGTGGGGAAAGGGGAGGGAGAGAGGAGGGAGGGAGAGAGGGGGCAGGGGTGGGGAAAGTGGACGGAGAGAGGAGGGAGAGCGGGGGCAGGGGTGGGGAAAGTGGAGGGAGAGAAGGGGGCAGGGGTGGGGAAAGTGGAGGGAGAGAGGGGGCAGGGGTGGGGAAAGTGGAGGGAGAGAGGGGGCAGGGTGGGGAAAGTAGAGGGGGGGCAGGGGTAGGGAAAGTGGACGGAGAGAGGAGGGAGAGCGGGGGCAGGGGTGGGGAAAGTGGAGGGAGAGAGGGGGCAGGGTGGGGAAAGTGGAGGGAGAGAGGGGGCAGGGTGGGGAAAGTGGAGGGAGAGAAGGGGCAGGGTGGGGAAAGTGGAGGGAGAGAGGGGGCAGGGGTGGGGAAAGTGGAGGGAGAGAGGGGGCAGGGGTGGGGAAAGTGGAGGGAGAGAGGAGGGCGGGGTGCTATGGGGAAAGTGGAGGGGGATGGATGGAAGGAGGGAGAGTAGAATGGGGAAAGTTGAGGGGAGAGATGGGGGGATGGATGGATGGAAGGAGGGAGAGAGTAGAGTGGGGAAAGTTGAGAGGAGAGATGGGGGATGGATGGAGGGAGAGAGGGGGGTGGGGTGGTGTGGGGAAAGTGGAGGGCGATGGATGAATGGAAGGAGAGAGTGGAGTGTGGTAGGTTGGAGGGAGAGAGGGGGGCCGGTGTGCTCTTTGAAAGGTGGGATCTGATGCATTGAGGAAGGTAGGGAGCTTGGTGTGCAAGTGTGAAAGCTCTCCAAGCAAGGCAGTAAAAGTAGATGGGGTGGTGAAGAAGTCATAGAGAATCCCTTCAAAGGAGCATGGGGGATTAGGTACAACTTTGGAGCCGTAGAAACACAGGACACAAAGTACTCCATTAACTGAATGGGTCGGGCAGTATCTGCAGAATATGGATAGGTGACGTTTTGGGTCGGGGCACTTCTGCCTGATTGTAGGTAGGAAAGCAAAGCTGGGAGAGACGAGAGGCAGGACAAAGCATAGCAGGTAATGGGTGGGCACAGGCCGGGGGGAGGGGGATGAGAGACAGGTGGTTTGAACAAAGACCAGAGATTAAAGCAGATGGGGCGAATTGAAGATTTACAAATTGAGAAGCCAGAGGAAGGAATGTAGGAGGCAGAGTGGGGGAGGGAAGAAATAGGTGGGTCCAGCGGAGAGGGAAACATCGGAGGTCTGGGCGAGAAAGGGTAAGGTGGGGGTTAACATAGAAAATAGGTGAAGCAGGAGGCCATTTGGCCCTTTGAGCCAGCACTGCCTTTCTTTGTGATCTTGGCTGATCATCCACAATCAGTAACCCGTGCCTGCCCTCTCCCCATATCCCTTGATTCCACTAGCCCCTAGAGCTCTATCTAACTCTCTTTTAAATCCATCCAGTGTATTGGCCTCCACTGCCCTCTGTGGCAGAGAATTCCACAAATTCACAACTCTCTGGGTGAAAATGTTTTTTTCTCACCTCAGTTTTAAATGACCTCCTCTTTATTCTTAGACTGTGGCCCCTGGTTCTGGACTCCCCCAACGTTGGGAACATTTTTCCAGCATCTGCCTTGTCCAGTACTTTTATAATTTTATACGTTTCTATAAGATTCCCTCTCATCCTAAATTCCAGTGAATACAAGCCCAGTCTTTCCAATCTTTCCTCATATGACAGTCCCACCATCCTGGGGATTAACCTCGTGAACCTACGCTGCACTGCCTCAATAGCAAGGATGTCCTTCCCCAAATTAGGAGAACAAAACTGCACACAATACTCCTGATGTGGTCTCACCAGGGCCCTATACAACTGCAGAAGGACCTCTTTACTCCCAACACTCAAATCCTCTCGTTATGAAGGCCAACATGCCATTAGCTTTCTTCGCTGCCTGCTGTATGTGCATGCTTACTTTCAGTGACTGGTGTACAAGGACACCCAGGTCTCGTTGCACTTCCCTTTTACCTAATCTGGCACCATTGAGATAATAATCTGCCACCTTGTTTTTGCCGGGTTGTTAAAGGTTACCTAAAATTGGAGAATTCAATGTTCATACCTATTGTGTTGTAAGCTACCCAAGCAGAATATGAGGTGTTGTTTCACCAGCTTGCGTGTGGCTTCACTCTGGCAATGGAGCAGGCCCAGGACAGAAATGTCATTACGGGAATGGGAAGCGGAGTTAAAATAGTTAGCAACCCGGGAGATCCAGTAGGTCTTGTCAGACCAAGTATAAGTGTTCCGCGAAATGGTTGCTGAGTCTGTGTTTGGTCTTGTCGATATACAGGAGCCCCCTAGGGAACACCAGCTGCAGTAGATGTGGTTAGAGAGAGGAGGTGCACGTGAATCTCTGTCTCAGCTGGGAAGGCTGCTGGTGACCCTGGATGGAGGCAAGGGAGGAGATCTTGAGCCAGGTGTTGCATCTCCTGTGGTGGCAAGGGAAAGTACCTGGGATGGGGATGGTGTGGGTGAGGGGATAGTCAGCGCAGCCTTGTATGTGGAAGATCATGTCTCACAAATCTGATTTCGTTTTTTGAAGACGTGACCAAAAAGTTTAATAAGGGCAGTGCTGTAGATGTTGTATATTTGGATTTCAGCGAGGCATTTGACAAGGTTCCACATGGTAGGCTGCTCTGGAAGGTTAGATCCCACTAGATCCAAGGAAAGATAGCTGACTGGATAGAAAATTGGCTTTATGGAAAGAAGCAGAGGGTGATGGTGGATGGTTGCTTTTCAGACTTGAGGCCTGTGACTAGTGGTGTGTCTCAGGATTTGGTGCTGGGCCCATTGCTGTTTGGGTCAGGGATGTTTCTCTTCCTCAGGAGTCGATGAAGATCGCCCTGCAGCACCGAGACCGCCCCCTGCAGGCCCTCTGCCTGATGTGTTTTGCGGACATCCATCGCCAGAGCTCCAAAGTCGAGGTAAGGACGCGCCTATCCCCTCCCCGCTCCCCTAATGTGCTGGTCAACCTGAGGCTCTGAATAAACCATTGATGTCCCACCATCAACATCACACCTCACAGATCTGGGAGTTCTGGACAGCGTGAACCTGAGGCACTGCATTATGTGAGGCTCACAGACTGGAGAACAGAGTGTGTCATTTACAGTTAGTTACAGGTCCGTAACGGAACTAACAGCAAACCTTCCTCTGCCCATATTGTAGTGCAGCATTAAAATGACCACAAGCACTTGCAGGTGTAACTAACACCAGGCTTCTCCTGTTAGCATTGTAGCCTATACTTAATTGTATCTTTTCCTGCCTGTAACAGCAGCCTCTCCACTCTGCCTGTAACAGCAGCCTCTCCACTCTCCTGTAATGGCAGCCTCTCCACTCTGCCTGTAACTGGCAGCCAGTACGTTCTCCCTGTGATCGTGTGGGTTTCCTCTGTGTGCTTGGTTTCCTCCCACATTCGAATGACGTGCAGGTTTGTAGTTCTGTAACTTGTCTCAAGTGCATAGAATATAACGTGTATGGGTGATTATTGGTTGGCATGGACATGGTGGGCCGAAGGGCCTGTTTCCATGCTGTATCTAAACTAAACCAAAATCTAAACACCCCCTCATCCACACCCTTTTGTTGACGCTCATTCCTCTTCAAACCAGGACAGGACCTTCACTGTAAATGGTAGGGTCTTGGGGAGAGTTGCAGAGCAGATGGGTCTCGGAGTGCAGGTATGTAGTTCATTGAAAATGCAGTCACGGGTACAGTGCCCTTGATAATGTTTGGGACAAAGATCCATCATTTATTTATTTGCCTCTGTACTCCACAATTTGAGATTTGGATGACTTGGATGAAGGGATTAAAAGTACCATTAGCAAATTTGCAGATGATACAAAGCTGGGTGGTAGTGTGAACTGTGAGGAAGATGCTATGAGGTTGCAGGGTGACTTGGACAGGTTGTGTGAGTGGGCGGATGCATGGCAGATGCAGTTTAATCTGGATAAGTGTGAGGTTATCCACTTTGGTAGTAAGAATAGGAAGGCAGAGTATTATCTGAATGGTGTCAAGTTAGGAAAAGGAACGTACAACGAGATCTGGGTGTCCTAGTGCATCAGTCACTGAAAGGAAGCATGCAGGTACAGCAGGCAGTGAAGAAAGCCAATGGAATGTTGGCCTTCATAACAAGAGGAGTTGAGTATAGCAGCAAAGAGGTCCTTCTGCAGTTGTACAGGGCCCTAGTGAGACCGCACCTGGAGTACTGTGTGCAGTTTTTGTCTCCAAATTTGTGGAAGGATATTCTTGCTATTGAGGGCGTGCAGCGTAGGTTTACTAGGTTAATTCCCGGAATGGCAAGACTGTCATATGTTGAAAGACTGGAGTGACAAGACTTGTATACACTGGAATTTAGAAGGATGAGAGGAGATCTTATCGAAACGTATAAGATTATTAAGGGGTTGGACACGTTAGAGGCAGGAAACATGTTCCCAATGTTGGGGGAGTCCAGAACAAGGGGCCACAGTTTACGAATATGTGGTTAGAGTGCACATGTGGTTAGAGTGCACATTGTAAGATTTTAATATAGGCCATTTTTACACATTTTGGTTTCACCATGTAGAAATTACAGCAGTGTTTATACATAGTCCCCCCATTTCAGGGCACCATAATGTTTGGGACACAGCAATGTCATGTAAATGAAAGTAGTCATGTTTAGTATTTTGTTGCATATCCTTTGCTTGCAATGACTGCTTTTTTTGATGTCTGCGATTCATGGACTGCGATTCTGCCAGGCCTGTATTGCAGCCATCTTTAGCTTATGCTTGTTTTGGGGGCTAGTCCCCTTCAGTTCTCTCTCCAGCATATAAAAGGCATGCTCAACTGGGTTCAGATCGGGTGGTTATCTTGGCCACTCAAGAACTGACCAGTTTTTAGCTTTGAAAAACTTCTTTGGTACTTTAGCAGTATGTTTGGGATCATTGTCTTGCTGTAGAATGAACTGCCAGCCAATGAGTTTTGAGGCATTTGTTTGACCTTGAGCAAATGGCACAACTTTGGTCCTCGTGGTGATAAATACCAATAAAAGTTTCCAAAGGTGATGGAAAGACTGGAGGAAAGACTAGGTGCTGAGAGCTCTCTTATACCTGCATTAAGGAGGCACCTGAGCAATTACAAACGCCTGTGAAGCCATGTGTCCCAAACATTTTGGTGCCCTGAAATGGGGGGGACTATGTATAAACACTGCTGTAATTTCCACATGGTGAAACCAAAATGTATAAAAATGGCCTTTAATAAAATCTGACAATGTGCACTTTAACCACATGTGATTTTGTTCCTATTACAAATCTCAAATTGTGGAGTACAGAGGCAAATAAATAAATGAATGGTGTCTGCCTCAAACAGTATGGAGGGCACTGTATGTAGTTCCTTGAAAATGCAGTCACAGGTATATAGGGTGGTCAAGAAGGCTTTCTGTACATTGGCCATCAGTCAAAGTATTGAGTATGGAGAAACAAAGAACTGCAGATGCTGATTTATACCAAAGACAGACAAAAGGTGCTGGAGTAACTCGAGGGGTCAGGCAGCATCTCTGGAGAAAATGTTTAGGTGACGTTTCGGGTTGGGACCTACTTTAGACAGTGCCTATTGAGCATGGAGGTTGGGATGCTACGGGGGTTGTCATTACGGAGTCTCTACGTTTTCCCCTTGACCTGCGTGGGTTTTCCCCGGGATCTCTGGTTTCCTCCCACATTTAAAGGCGTCCAGGTTTGTAGGTTAATTGGTTTGGTAAAATTGTAAGTTGTCCATAGTGTGTATAGAATAGTGTTAATGTGCGGGGATCACTGGTTATTGCGGACTTGGTGTGCTGAACAGCCTGTTTCCGCCCTGTATCTCTAAATTGAAACTAGTAGTGTTGTGAAATCACACAGATTTTTGTCGCACAGACATTATAAACCCCCACCCATGTCACACATGTGCAGTCTCCAGTGGATCTTCAGTGAGGTGTGAACACCGGTCAGTGTGACTGAGCCTCCTGGTGTTGGTGACCCCTGCCTTCTTTTGCAGAAAGCAATTCCGCGATACGACTCTTCACGGAACATCATGAGAGATATTGGTAACCGTCTGGGCCAGGCCCAGGCGCTGCTGGGCATTGCCAAGTGTTGGCTGATAGAGAAGGATGCAGACAAGGTAGGAGAGAGTAAAGGAGGTCAGTACCCCCTAGTTCATCTCGCTGAGGGTGAGGGGGGGAGTAGCTGGGGCAGTGTGCAGGGCAGCTGCGGTTATAATGATGCGTCCGCCACCAACCAAAGCACCTGGAAGGCAGGACATAGACACAGCTGGCTGAGGGTGAGGGAGTGGGTGAAAGTGAGAGAGAGGAAGGTTGGGAGGGTGTGCGTGAGGGGTGGGTAAAGGTGGGAGGGTGTGCGTGAGGCGGTGGGTAAAGGTGGGTGAGGGAGATGGAAGGGGGTGGGGGCAGTGGAGAGGGAGAGGCTAGAGAAGGGGCGGGGGTGAAAGACGGGCATGGGCAACAGTTGGTGGGGTTCCAGTAACCCAGGAGGTGGATGTGCTGAGAGTGGGTACAGCGAGTCAGAGTTTCGATGGGTCCAGGGAAGAGGATACGTGTTTTACCCCAAACCCTTGCCAACGGAGAACGTGTGTGTGATTCAAATGGCCTCACGGTGCCAAACGCATTGTGTGGAGGTCTCGGTGTGCATGTAAAACTGGCTGCCTCACCTCCCTTCCCGGCGCTCTGGTTCCCCCACCACGTCTCGGTGCCCAGTTTCCCCTCACCACCATCACTCCCCGGCTCTCTGCTTTACCCGCACCCTCTGCCCCAGTGCTCTCTCTCCCTGCCCTGCCATCCTCCCTCCATTTTTTAGCTCAACCCATAATGCCTCAGTGGACATTCCCACCAGTGTGTCCTCTCCGGGTACTGCGTGACGTTCTCCCCGATTAGCAAAGCAACTCCTCCACCTCTTTAACCCCTCTCTATATCTCGTGTGAAACGTCCAGACCCAGGCACGTTGAGCTGCCAGTCGTGCCCCTCTTACAATCACGTTTCAGTAATGATCACATTACAATTCTGAGCACTGATCCAGGCTCTCAGTTCATCAACTTTACCCACTGAGAATCGAAGTAAACACTTCAACCCTTCATTATCCTCGTATTCACAAACCTTTCCCTGCCTGTCCTTCCTTTGATACTTATCATATCCTCCACTTTCTCATCAGCCATTCCATTTGCTGACCTGCAGCTCTGGTTCCCGCTCCCCTGTCATTGTAGTTTAAACCCTCACGAGTATCACAAGCAAACCTCCCTGCAAGGTTGTTGGTGCCCCTCCAGGTTAGGTGCAACACGTACGTCTCTCTTGTGCAGGTCACCTCTGCCCCAGAAGTGATCCCAATGGTCCATAAATCTGGATCCCTGTCCCAAGCAGCAACTCCTCAGCCACGCATTCATCTGCCCCATCCTCGTATTGCTACCCTCACAAGCATGTGGCACTGGTAGTAATCCAGAGATTACTGCCCTCAAGGTCCTGCATTTTAACCTTTTGTGTAACTGCCCATATTCACTCCGCAGGTCCTCATTCCTTTATCTACCTGTGTCATTTATACCATATGTCACACACAGATTCACACACTGCATCTCTCCAGGGTTTACTCTACACAACACCAATATCCTTGACTTACACTCACTCCTGAAGCTAAACTGCATGTCGTATCTGAAATAGCACTGCATCTCACCCAGGGACTTACCCTGCCATCCCCACCCCCACTTCCCAGGGTCCAGTCTGCTCTCCTCATTTTACACTGCCGAGTACGTCAATCACTCCTAGGTTGACATTGTGTGTCACTCACCAAAGTGTTCTTTTTGTTTTGTAGAGTTTAGAGGTTGTACGTAAAGCAGAGGAAGTGGCAGAAGAAGTCGGAAATAAGGTAACAGGTGATGTGGAATCAGCCAATGAGCATCTCACTGTGTTGGGGGGCCAACAAGTTTCGGGCTGACCAAAAAGCATCTTTCACTGGGATGATGGTCTCCCACTTGCACATGATGTCCGTCTCTGAATGTGTTTGTGGGAACAGCCTGTGAATCAGAGAGTCCTCTGGTACGGAGCAGTTTGGGATGAACCGCGACAAGGTCCCATGCATCATTCTCTTTGCAAACTCACACCCGGCCAAGAGGTGGACAACCGTCTCCTCTCCTTAGCGACTGTCCCGAGGGAAGCTTGCATTGCAGTAAGATTCCAGCGGTACAGGAAGGCTCTGACTAGAAGGGCCCTTCTCACTGCCAGCCAAGCAAGGTCTTGTTGCTTGTTGATGAGTTCTGGCAATGAGGTATTTTGCTAGGCAGTCTGCTCAGGGAAGCATGCTGCCGAATCCATTAAGTGCCTGCAGTATGTTCTGTGCTGACCATTGCCCAATGCATTTTTGCTCAAAGGTGTTGGTTTGGAAGAGCCTTTCCACCAAGGACAAGTGGTGCAGCAATGTCCAGCTGACACATTGCACAGCATTGGTGCCAGGCCCATCTTTTGCAAAACCAGGGAGTTGTAGAACCTCAACAGGTATTAACACTGGTTCTACGCACAGCTTAACGCAGCCACACATGAAGGTGGCGATCATGGTGAGGGCGATGTTGGGCATGTTTTTGCCTTCATCGTCTACTGACGTGCATCGTGACAAGTCAGATCTGCTCCATCTTTGATCCGGATTGCTGTCTGTTGATGAGGAAGTTAAATGATCCAGTTGCAGAGGGATGCACAGGGACACAGTTGTGAGAGCATGGAGGGGATGATTGTGTTGAATGCCGAGCTGCAGTCTATGAACACCAGCCTGACGTATGTGACCCAGGGCGAGATCACTGTGACCCAGAGCGAGATCGCCGTGACCCAGGGCGAGATCGCCGTGACCCAGGGCGTGGGATCACCGTGACCCAGGGCGTGAGATCACTGACCCAGGGTGGGATCACAAAATGCTGGAGTAACTCAGCGGGTCAGGCAGCATCTCAGGCGAGAAGAAATGGGTGACGTTTCGGGTCGAAACCCTTTTTCAGACTGATGTCAGGGGAGGGAGCAGGACAAAGATAGGATGTAGTGGGAGACAGGAAGACAGTGGGAGAACTGGGAAGGGGGAGAGGAAAGGGAGGGACAGTGGAATTATCTGAATTTGGAGAAGTCAATGTTCATAATGCTGGGGTGTAAGCTGCCCAAGCAGAAATATGAGATGCTGTTCCTCCAATTTGCGGTGGGCCTCACTATGATAATGGAGGAGGCCCATGAGAGAAAGGTCAGACTGGGAGTGGGAGGGGAAGTGCTGAGCCACTGGGAGATCAGGTTGGTGAAGGCGGACTGAGCAAAGGTGTTGAGCGAAACGATCGCCGAGCCTGCGTTTGGTCTCGCCTATGTAGGGAAGTTGACATCTGGAGCAGCGGATGCAATAGATGAGGTTGGAGGAGGTGCAGGTGAACCTCTGTCTCACCTGAAAAGACTGTTTGGGTCCTTGGATGGAGTCGAGAGGGGAGGTAAAGGGACAGGTGTTGCATCTCCTGCGGTTGCAGGGGAAAGTACCTGGGGGTGGTTTGGGTAGGAAGGGACGAGTGGACAATGGAGTTACGGAGGGAACGGTATCTGTGGAAAGCAGAAAGGGGAGGAGATGGGAAGATGTGGCCAGTAGTGGGATCCCGTTGGAGGTGACGGAAATGTTGGAGGATAATTTGTTGTATACGCTGGCTGATGGGGTGGAAGGTGAGAACGAGGGGGACTATCCTTGGTACGAATGGGAAGAGGGGGAGTAAGAGCGGAGCTGTGGGATACAGAGGAGGTCCTCGTGAGAGCCTCATCTGTAATGGAAGAGGGGAACACCCGTTTCCTAAACAATGAGGACATCTCTGATTCTCTAGTATGAAAGATCACTGTGACCCAGGGTGAGGGGATTGTGAGAAGTCCACTTGATACACTTTGAGTGATGCAGAGTGACCTCGTGCTTGGTGGGGTCGTGTCACGTCAGCCCTCTCGGGACAGTCCACATGAGAGCCCTGTGTGTTACAGTGGCTTGCTCCCCAGGACACGGCCAACTGTGTCTGAGACTGCGGCATGTCTGCGTCCCTGTCCACGTGAACCTTGTTGTGAAACAGAGTTCACTTGTGGTTTGACTGATCGTATTGAACCAGGGAAACGGTCCTGGACCTGGGATGTGAGTGAGTGGGCAGTGTGACCAAGGCTGGGTGTTCCACATGACAACATAGGTTGTGGGGACGGAGGTTTGTGTGAAAGGAAGGCCAAACAGTAAGAGGAGGTGTGGCCAGTGTCTTCACCACCTGTCTTTTTGAGCTTGTCTCAGACTTTACATCTTTGCACGTTTGTCTCTATGTCTGTCTCTGTGCCTGCAATATGTGAATTGGTACCTGTGTGCGTCTGTGCTTTTAATTCCCTATATATGTGTGTAAATATGCTTTTGCGTAGTGGTTACCTGTTGTATGTGTACTGTGAATGCATGTTTTAGTGTGGGTGTCTCCATATGTGAATCCTTGGGTAGCCGTGTGCATTTGTACGTGTCTGTGTTTATCTCTAGGTGCTGTGAGTGTCTGTGTGAGCATCTTTGTGTCCAGCTGCTTGTCTGTCTGTGCGCGTAGTGCTGCTGATGTCCACCTTCTGTGCCCCCTCCAGCTGCTCCTGCTAAAGGCGCACTGCTTGTGCGAGGCCATTTATCGAGCCAAAGGTTCCCAACAACTTCTCCGAGACCATGTTGTCAAGTTCCACGAGTGTATGGAGGACATGGAGTTGTACTGTGGGTTGTGTGGCGAGTCGATCGGCGACAAGAACTCCCAGCTCCAGGCGCTACCGTGTTCCCACCTCTTTCATCTCAAGTGAGTAAATGTCCAGTTAAACACTGGAACCAGGAGACCAGTGTTGCTACAAGTTCTGTTCCACCACTGACTCCATCCCCCCCCCCCCCCCCACCCGTGACTAAAACACGTAGACTTTTTGCAATCATGATGTCATTTCTAACCCAGTGGTGGTTTCTTGATAAAACAATGACTTGGTTTTAACATGTCAGCTCCTTGCATGTTCTCTCCATTCTGTACCTGCCCCAGCTTTATATCCATTCTAAATATCTTGGCTCTTCTAACTTTGGGCACTTGCTGATCCAGTTTTACGCACTCAAACCAATGGCAGGCATGACTTCTGTAGACAAGGCCCCTAGCTCCTGAGTTCCTTCCTAAACATATGGAAATGGCTCCTTCCCATTTATTTTAAATCATCACCTCATATACGTCTCAGTTACTTCCTCCTCTGTTCCAAAGAAAATAAGCACAAACTACCCAATCTTTCCTCAGTATGTTCAGTCCTGGCACCATCCTGATATGTCTTCTCTGCACCCTCTCCAGCAAGTCAGGTCTTTCCTGTAAAGTAGCGAGAAGCATTGCAAGAAGGAACTGCCTCCCCCAGTCTGATGAAGGGTCTCGATCCGAAATGTCGCCTATTCCTTTTCTCTATAGGTGCCGTCTGACCCCCTGAGTTACTCCAGCATTTTGTGTCTATCTTTGAGAAGAATTGTAAGTTTTGCTCAAACTTGGCCCAATTAGTGAAAGAACATAGAACAGCACAGGAACAGGCCTATCAGCCCACCACATCTGTGTTGAATATGATCCCTAGATAAACTAATCTCCTCTGCCTGCACGTGATCCATTCCCTGCATCTCCATGTGCCTATTTAAAACCACATAAATGGCATTATCATATCTGCCTCCACCACTCCCTGGCAGTGCATCCCCCTTACACTTTGCCCCTTTCAACTTAAAACTTTGACTCTACATTTTGACATTTCCACAATGGGGGAAAAAGCTTCCAACTGTCTTCACTACCCATGCCTCTCATAATTTTGTAGATTTCCATCATGTCTCCCCTCAATTTCAGGCCTTCCAGAGAAAACAATCCAAGTCTGATGTATAGAGTTGTACCCTAACCTTGCTGTTCCGACACCCTGTTCATCCTGCATGTCCTCTCAAAACAGCTTATTGACCATCTTTTAAGACTATCCCTCCACAACACTCCACATCCTGCTATTTACTATATGTTCTCTTGCTTTGTAGCCCTTCCTCGTCCTCCCCCAAAGTGCATCACTTTTCCAGATTAAACTCCATTTAACAATTTTTCTCATCTGCATCCTCCTGCAGTCTAATGTTTTCACCTCGTTGCCAACCACACAAACAATTCTTGTTCCATTGCCAAACGTTGTCATTTTTAAGTCTAAATCATTCATCTATTATAAAGAAATAGAATTCACATATAAATACATGGATCTTGCAGCAAGGCTGATGCTGTCATTTACATGGCATGGTAAATTTACTTTTGATAGTATATGGGAAAGGTGCATCTTGCTATTGGCTTATTATTATCAATACAATACAATACAATACAATATATCTTTATTGTCATTGTACCCAGGGGTACAACGAGATTGGGAATGCGCCTCCCATACGATGCAATAATTTAAGCAATTTAGACAACAGCAACCCAACGAAACAAATGTAACAGTTTTAGACAGGGTAAAGTGCAAGTTGATCTATGCGTTGTGACCATCCGGCTCTGCAGGACCACATGTACTGAGATAAGTCAAAAACATGTTTTGCAAGCTAACCAAGTAAATCATGCCATTCATGAGTCCAATCATGATGCAAAAGAGAAAATAAACAGTGTGTGGGAAAGTGTGTGGGAAAGAACTGCAGATGCTGGTTTAAATCGAAGGTAGACACAAAACGCTGGAGTAACTCAGCGGAATAGGCAGCATCTCTGGAGAGAAGGAATGGGTGACGTTTCAGGTCGAGACCCTTCACATTGATCGTGTTACAGCTACAAGGAAATTGCACATTTTTAAAAAAAACCTCTAATGGCTGCAACTAGGTTAGGTATTGCCCAGAACAATTATCACAATGGAGTAAGTCATTTAACTGTAATTTACTGATTTACTTTGCACTTGAAGCATCATCGTAAAACTCTTCACCGCACGATTTGGCTCGGGACTGCCCACGGTGTCCAGAGATAGCAGCTGCCCGGGAAGTTTGGGACTCTGCGGCCATCTCTCACGGGGAAAATCCAAGCCAAAGCCATTTAGGCCGGGTCACAATCGGGAAGTGGAGGAAGCTTGACTGAGAACTCCTGCCAGTCAGTAAGGGATCATACACAACCAACCATTTCTAATCATCCACCCTCTTGTTCCAGATGTTTACAAACCAGTGGAACCAGGGGTTGCCCAAACTGCAGGCGGTCATCTGTGAAGCCAGGTTACGTGTGACCAGGGAGTCCCACTCACGCCAGAACACGTGAAGACGAACCCTTGTTTTGGCATCAGCCACGAGTCATGGATTCAGAGTGTAGAAGGCAGCAAAACTTCCGGGGAAGATAATCCCTGATCGTATCTCACCAGAGTCAGAAGTTAGCTCACTCCCCAGTGAGACCTCGGCCAAAGACCGCATTAGGGTCGGATCAGAGGTTGGAAACCAAAACAATGGCCTTAGTTTGTGGGTCTTTTGGAGAATGGTGAAAACTCCTTGGGGCATCTGGCGCCAGGCGGTGGTGTGTGTGAGACTTGGTGTGGTTCATTGGGTCACCGTCTGAGCTCCCTGGTTCCTGCTCCCTCTGCGGCTGGAGATGCCAGTACTACGATCTGAAGGACTTGTGTGTTTGTTTATTATCAAGTGTACTGACGTACAGTGAAAAGCTGTAATTTGCATGCTATACAAACAGATCAGATATATGATACATAGATGCAATCATTTCACACTCGAGTACAATAGATAGACCAAAGGGAAGGTTCAGAATGCAAAATATGTCTCATTTTTAGATTAACATATCATAGCATTAAGCATGAGCAGGGAGCACCTCTTGTCTGATATTTGTTGAAACATTTCCTTTCTTGTGCCTAAAACAAAATGCTGGAGGAACTGGAGCAGTATCAGGGAAAGCTCTGAGGCAGGTCCCGACCTGAAACAGTGACTGTCGTTTACCCCCCACAGGTGGTTCCTCGAGAAGGTTGTTTTAGGCCCCAGATTCCACAACTGCAGTGTCCTCCTGAGTCTCCTCCTCAGTGGGGGTGGGCTGAGTGTGACGGGGGGCAAGGGCCGTGTGATTTGGGATGGAGAGGCAATCTCCACTTCATCCCCAACTGCACCCCAGCCACAACCTTGTCATGTACTGTCCCTGTGAATCCTGGCACTGCCTTCATCAGCAACCATGTCTTAGTCCAACATCTCATCCCGAAGGCTGACCTTCCCCCAACAACGTGACCTCAGACCCCACCTCATCCTCCCAACCTCACCCCATCCTGACAACGTTTCATCCATTGCACCACGACCATTAACAGCATTCCACAGCTGACTGCATCATGCTTCCGCCCCAAACTTTGGTGTGGACCTCCCTTAAAGGCTGTGACCCCCACTTCACCCCTGTCCTCTGCTGTTCCCCGACAGTCCCAGCCCTGACCGCCACAGTTGCAGCCACATGGCCGCCACAAGGCAGGGGACGACGGGAACCAGGAAAAATGCCCGTGCTCATTCCCACCCTTGTGAACACCAGCAGTCTTTCCAACATTCCCCTTCTGCTGATCGATCCCCAGCCAGTTTCCTAGATACAATCGGCTGATTCAAACCTTCCTTCCTTCCTTCCCCCTACCCCCACAGACTAAACCCACCCTCACAGCCCAACTCCAGAACCAAACCACCCCCATCAATCATGGCCCAACCCCAGAATAATGTTCCTTACTCACGGCCCAATCCCAACCGTAAGCTAACCCTACTTCCTCTCTCAATCAGATATACTGATCCTTCCATTACACTGCCCACTGGCTGCAATTCACCTGATCACACTGCCTGTGATTCTATTGATGCTGGATTACACGACTGTATGCACTCCACCTGATCACACTGTTACCTGTTTATACTTCCCCCTGATTAGACTAGCTGCTGATTACACCCCCACCCCCGATTATCATGACGCTTTAAACTGCCCGATTGTACAAACCCTCACTTGACTGCACTGTCACTTAATTCTACTGCTGCCTGATTACACTCCATCTGATCACATTGCTGCCTCATTACATTGACAGCTTATGATATTGTTGTTTGATTACATTATGGTTTGATTACGCTATGGTCTGATTAATCTGTTGCTTGATTAAATGCTGCTTGATTATATTCTGGCCTGATTAAATTGTTAACTGATGACACTATTGTTTGATTACACAGTGGTCTGATTAATTCTTGCCTGATTACACATTCTGATTACTGAAGATCCACACAAAATGCTCGAGTAACTCAGCGGGACAGGCAGCATCTGGAGAAGGGTCTCTATGTTATGGTAGGCCATTTAGAACGGAGATGAGGAAAAACTTTTTCAGTCAGAGGGTTGTAAATCTGTGGAATTCACTGCCTCAGAAGGCAGTGGAGGCCAATTCTCTGAATGCATTCAAGAGAGAGCTAGATACAGCTCTTAAGGATAGCGGAGTCAGGGGGTATGGGGAGAAGGCAGGAACGGAGTACTGATTGAGAATGATCAGCCATGATCACATTGAATGGTGGTGCTGGCTCGAATGGCCTACTCCTGCACCTCTATTGACCCGAGATGGCACCCATTCCTTCTCTCCAGAGATGCTGCCCGTCCCGCCCAAATTGGAGTATTGTGGAGCCGTATTGGATCCTTTCAACAACAACAAGACCACCCTGGAGAAAGTACAACGCTAAGCAGCCCACTTTGTATGTAATGACTACAAGCGCAAACCAAGCGTGAATAATATGCTGACTTCTCTCAGATGGGATACCCTAGAGCTCCGCAGAATCAGGCTAAGACTTATTGCAATTTACAAGGAGATTCACAAAATCACGCCATCAAATCATCCGTCATCCCAGAGCACCAACTGCCATGAAACAAGACACAATACTGCTCCAGACAACATCAATTTGCTAAATTTCAATAAACTTTGCTACCAATATTTCCTTTAGCCAAGGACGATAAGGGAATGGAATATGTTACCACCCAATGCACGTGCTGCTCCTGATGTAAAGTCATTTAAAAAGGGCATTGAGTAACTAGATCTCCTCAACTTGGTTTAAAAGGCCCATTTCAAAAATGTAATGACTGCTCTACTCACTCCGACCTGCGCGACATAACCACTGGTGAGGTTTTTGCGCAGTAATCACCCAGAGCCACAGCCTGTCCCGCTGAGTTACTCCGGCACTTTGGGTCGGGGGCGGCCTTGTGTCACTGCAGAGATACTAGAGGAACAAGATGGACCACTGCGTTGAAATCGCCTAGACTGAAGTGCACGCAAAGGAGCGGAACGCCCGCCATTTTAATAAGCAAAACGTGACGCGGGGTCTGCTAAGCTTCTCGCAGTGTAATCTGTGTTTTGGTGGAAAAGTATGTGTGATGATACCATAAAAATGCAGAATATATCTCATCTATCAACTCACAGATTTTTGTTATTTGTCTTTTTAAATGTTTCTGCAAGTTTCTGCCTACTAAAGTGGCGCCTTGACGTGCTACGGTTTTTAGGGTCGAGTGGTCTTGTCCTCCAGCATCTTGCGTCACGTGGCACCGCACACATCACGTGATCGCATTGTACCCATGTGACGAGGGGGGTCTGCGCTTCACGCGCTGTGATTGGCGGGGGGCGTGTGGCCCCGCCCCCCGACGCTCGCGGCCAATGGTCAGCGGGGGAGGGGCGAGCGGGGGCGGGGCTCCGTGACCCGGACGCACTGCAGGCTGGGCGGCCATGGCGCTGCAGCGGCTGCTGCTCCGTTACCGGGACTTCGTGCTGGGCAGCCCGGCCGGGGCGGCGCAGCTGGAGGGAGGCGTCCGCACCGCCTCCTACCTCATCGCCGGTGGGTCCCGGAGCCCCACGCCCATCCCCCGCTTCACTGCCCCGTGTCCCCGGTCCCTGGGCTCCCGGTGTGTCACCTGTTAAGAGCCCCAGGTGCAGCACCGCCTGTCCCGCTGCGTTCCCCCCGCATTCTGTGTGGCCGCAAATATTGATACCGGTTTCTTGCCTTTGACCATGCGATGCACTGTCTGATAAGGGGATGGGGAGCATCAAGGAACTGCCGATGCTGGTTTACAAAACAAAGACCCAACGTGCTGAAATAACTCAGCGGGTCAGGCAACATCTCTGGAGGACATGGAGAGGTGACGTTTCGGGTCGGGAAACTGGAGAAGGTCACTTACCCAAAATGTCACCTCTCCATGTTCTCCGGAGATGCTACCTGACCCGCTGAGTTACTCCAGCAATTTGTGTCCTTTTTGGAACATTAGGCCTTTGGGTCTCTGCTGTATCGTTGCTAACTCCCGCTCCAGCCCCATGTCATGAATGGCATGGTGAGTGTGAGCCTCGGAGAAAGCCCAGACTGCCTTGAGCTCCACTATATCCAGTGGCATGATTAACTCAACACCCCTGATGATTTTGTCGTGGTTACCGGTGTTCAAAATGAAGCAGATGACACGGAGAATTCTTCAAGAAGTTAAAAGCCTTTATTTGCAAACAACGGCTGGAACAATCAGGATGTCAACCATCTGACTGCCCACTTAGTACACCGGGCAGCCTATTTTTATAGGATTATTCTAAACCTTATCTCCTTTACATTACCTCATACCCACACTCCTTTCTTCAGTCCTTCATTTCTTTGTAGTACCCGTTTGTTCCGCCACCATTAAATCCCATTTAGTAATATATCCTTATCTCAATGCTCACATCCCTTCATATTTCGCCTCCCTTATTTCCTGCTAGTCCATCCCTCACATCCATCCATCACCCCGCCTATGTTTTTCCTTATCTCTTCTCTTGCCACCATTAAATCCTACTCATTGATGAATGTCTGCATCTCTTCAGATTCTGCTACCCTTATCATCTAGGCTAAAGCAAAGGTAAAGGCTAAAGCAAAGGAGTGTTATGTTACAGAGACGTGTCAAGGGTAAGGAATGTCTAGAGCGCCTTAATTAGTTACAGAGAGGCGCCTAATGCCTAAGTAGTTACAAACCTTAAACAACAATGTATAAAATAATACCGTAACAATGTAATGTATAAAATAATATCATGCATAAAATAATATCGTATTATCTCCCATATTTTCAGGTATCCCCTCAGAAATTCAATCTGCCTTGTTATCATTCAGCAAGTACTAAGTTACCAGTCCTGCATTTGGGTTCTCCTGATGGGAGATAGTGAGACTTCACTAAGTTTAGTCATTGGCAGAGGTTTCATGACAGTGTTTTCTTTTGCAGGCCGTTTTGCTGATTCGCATGAACTCTCCGAGCTGGGTAGGTATAGATGTCGAGAGGTAACTGCTGAAGGTCTGTGGGAGAACTAACTTTCACCAACTCCAGTAATTGCGCAATGCTAACATGCTCAGCTGGGGAGGTGGCGTTTAGTTGGCTGTTTGAACAACTTGGCTCCTGCAATAATGCTGCACATTTCTGCACTTTGCCTTTGGAGCCAGGCAGGCCAGAGGGTTGCACCCTTCAAGGCTAGGATCAGTATCAATGGGTTTTGTTGGGAGAAAGCATTCAAACTGCTTGCCTGGAGAAATTGGAACCTGAACATTGAGGCAGATGAGCACAATCAGAAGGTTACAGAGTTTGGAGAGCATACAAGGTTGGAAAAGGGAATCTGACTATCTTCAATGGGACATAGCAAGCTGGGAAGACGCTTAGTGATCAGGGAAGATGAATGAGTTGAAAGCATTGCTAAAGTTGTATGACGATGTTACTGGAATGTTTTACGAGGGGCAGGAAAAACAATTTTGTTACAGACTTTACGCTTTAAACTTTAAAGATACTGCACAGAAATATTGGCCCCACAAGTCCATGCCAACCAGCAATCACCTCATACATTAGCACTGTCCGACACACTAGGACAAGTTTCAATTTTACCAAAGCCAATTAACCTACAAACCTGTATGTCTTGGGAGTGTGGGAGGAAACTAGAGCACCCAGAGAAAACCCAAGCGGTCACATGGAGAACGCACAAACTCTGTACTGCGTAGTCAGGATCGTTCCTGGGTCTCTGGCACTGTTAGGCAGTAATTCTACCACTTCACTACTGTGCTGCACTGTTTTACAGTGAGAGGAAGGGGAGCATTCTTGGAGCTTAGAAGACTGTTGGGTTGTTGAAACATAAGATCCTAAAGTGGCATTGACAGGGTAGATGTTAAGGTGGGAGAATATTAAATGACAAGAACATAGTTTAAAAATGGATGTTGGAATAATGTAGTCAATCACTGCAATTTGATACACCAGAGGGTTGTGAGGTTAGATCAAAGGAATTGAAGGCTATGAGGCACTGACAGGAAACCGCAGGCCAGTGTAAATCAGGCATGATCGCATGGAATGGTGAGGTACGTGTGAGGGGCCGAGTGGCCTAGTCTTGGCTTGGGTGAAGTGGCAGTATTGGATTAAAGAAGTGAGGTTTCCATTACCTTAATATTAACAGTGAAAGTGTCAGAGGCATAAAGAGAACAGAATTCTTCAATAACTTTCTGGTGATTTTTTTTTGTTGTATAACAAGCTAAAAAGAGAAGCACTTCTGTCTGGTGGTCAGGGGGGTGCTGGTGAAGCAGGGAAGTTGGAAACAGCATGGGTGGGAATGGGTTTTTGTGGCAGTGATCACATCTCTGTTAAATTTAGCACAGTTATGGAAAAGATAAGGGAGCAAATGTTCCAACAGAGATTGCTGGAGATATTCAGCATGTCAAGCAGCATCTATGGAAAGAGAACCAGTTAATGTTTCGGGTTTGAGACCCTTCATCAGGACCGGGAAAGCGATTGAAGGATGCAGGATGGCTCAGGTGAAGGCTGATGGAGTGAGACCAGGTGAGAGAGTTAATGGGGATGCAGGATGGCTCAGGTGAAGCTGATGGAGTGAGACCAGGTGAGAGAGTTAATGGGGGTAGTTAGAGGGTGATCATTACGTGTTGCTGTAGCAGGTCTGTGGGTCATGCCCAGTAGGTCACTAACAGAAAGAAAACATCTCGGCCGCATGACCGGCATAAATGCCAATAAAGCCATCTGCCTGACGTTGGAGAAACCAATATTGTTCAGAGGTGTGCAAGGTGCACATGTGGGGGATGAGGTATTGTTTCTCAAACTTGCGATGAGCCTCGTAACAGTGCAGGAGGCCACCAACGTATGGGTCAGCAGCAACTATTTTTTTCCTGCCTGTTAGCTGCAGTTTCTAGAAGATTCTTCTATCATGATTTTCCTTTCACACGTGCAGGTTGTCTCCAACAAGTGACATTGCACCACTTCCTTAACGCGATCCAGCATTTTCCTTCCTACTGATGTTGGATTATTGGCTAGTTTACCCTCGTACCTCATCTTTTCTCCTCGTATTGCCTTTTTAGTTAACTTTTGTTGCTCTTTAAAAGAGTCCCAATCCTCTGTCTTCCCACTCTTCTTTGCTATGTTATACTTCCTCTCCTTAATTTTTATGCTGTCCCTGACTTCCCTTGTCAGCCACAGGTGTCTCTTACTCCCCTTAGAGTCTTTCCACCTCTTTGGAATAAATTGATCCTGCAACCTCTGCATTATTCCCAGGAATACCTGCCATTGCTGTTCTACCGTCTTCCCTGCTAGGGCCTCCTTCCAATCAATTTTGGCCAGCTCCCGCCTCATGCCTCTGTAATCCCCTTTGCTATACTGTGTAATCCCCTTTGCTATACTGTGGGCATCTTGGATAGCATGGACAGGTTGGGTGGAAGTTCCTGTTTCTATGCTGTGTGACTAACTCCATGTAATAGGCAGTCGCTAACCGTTCTGGCCGTATGAAGGAAGTATGGTCATTGAAGAAGCAGCCTAGGTGACTGAGCTTGAGACCCTTCCCTGAGGTTGTTGTGTAACCCTGATCTGTCAGTATTTCTGATATTGACATCCCCATCTGAAGCATGATGTAGAAGAGAGTGATAAACTCACTTATCATGTTAGTAATAGATTCATTCACAAAATGCTGGAGTAACTCAGCAGGTCAGGCAGCATCTCAGGAGAGAAGGAATGGGTGACGTTTCGGGTCGAGACCCTTCTTCAGACTGATGTCAGGGGGGCGGGACAAAGGAAGGATATATGTGGGGACAGGAAGATAGAGGGAGAACTGGGAAGGGAAGGGGAAGAGAGGGACAGAGGAACTATCTAAAGTTGGAGAAGTCAATGTTCGTACCACTGGGCTGCAAGCTGCCCAAGCGAAACATGAGGTGCTGTTCCTCCAATTTCCGGTGGGCCTCACTATGGTACTGGAGGAGGCCCATGACAGAAAGGTCAGACTGGGAGGGGGAGTTGAAGTGCTCAGCCACCAGGAGATCAGGTTGGTTAAGGCGGACTGAGCAAAGGTGTTGAGCGACACGATCGCCGAGCCTGCGTTTGGTTTCGCCGATGTAAAGAAGTTGACATCTAGAGCAGCGGATGCAATAGATGAGGTTGGAAGAGGTGCAGGTGAACCTCTGTCTCACCTGGAAAGACTGTTTGGGTCCTTGAATGGAGTTGAGGGGGGAGGTAAAGGGACAGGTGTTGCATCTCCTGCGGTTGCAGGGGAAAGTGCCCGGGGATGGGGTGGTTTGGGTAGGAAGGGACGAGTGGACCAGGGAGTTACGGAGGGATTGTTAGTAATAGACGTGAGGGTGTTGAGCACTGTAGCGTAGGCTTCAATACCTGCCCATCTGCAGTGGAAGTGTCGGGTGAACGCTCTTTGGTTTTGTGCTGCATGACGGAGGGACAGGGACCCCTGAAGCTTGCCACGAGACGGCCATGAATCTTGGGCTACTTGATTGTGACTTCCCGCAGTCAGTGTGGCAGTGGCTGTGAGTGTTTCTCATTGCTGAGGGAGCTGAGTGTCTCCGTCAGTAGCCGCTATTGAAACTAAGTTTGTTTGTTTGACAGTGTATTCTGTGTCGAACCTGCTTGTGCTATTGAACGATGGGATATTGAGGAAGGGGATCCCTCAGTCGCTGCTAATGGTGAGTAGTTCACAGTGGCGCTGTAACAAAGGGCAGGCAGTACATGGCGGGTTGATTTAACCTGGGTCTCCACTAAAATGTATGCTGCTTCTATAATCTCATGGTTTGTAATGTTTCTTCTTGAAGTGTAAACTTGAATTCTTCCAAATCCAGCTTGTGCCTTGCTTCTGCTACAAAATGGCAGAAGTAATGGTGTGATGGCAGCTGCAGGTTTAAGATATGGGCCACAGCAGCATTTATCGCCCACCTCTGCCTGTGCCTGAGGGGGTGTTGGTGAGCCCCAGTTGCAGATGCCGCCTGCTCCTGGTGTGGTGCTAGTTGGGGGGACCAGTGACGATGAAAGTCCAATGCCATCCGTCCAAGTCAAGGTGACGAGGGGAACCCGCTGGAGGTGGCGTTCCCATGCACCTGCCACCCCTGTGCTGTACAGAGCAGCTGTGATGGATGTGAGGGTTGCAGCCCCTGGTGCTGGAGCTGCCTGCAGGGTCAGTGCTGAGTTATATCTTTTGCTGTCAACGTTTACTAACACTGGTGGCGCGGGTGTGTTGACTGAAGCTGGGGTCTTGTTCCTGCTGTCCGCCTCTGCTCTGCCTCTCTGGTCCCGGGCAGGTGTGGCGGGTCACTGACCCATGTTCCAGGCAGTGTTTACTGAGCCAGGGTTGGTGTTTGGGGTGGGTGGGGAAGAGCACCGTGTGTTGGGGGATTCCGATACTCCAGTGCCCGCCCTGGAGTGGGAGAGCCTGGTGGTGTGGGAGGACAATTTCCAGGTCCACACATCGCCTGGACTCTGGTGTGGGGTGAGTGTGCTGCTCAGGCTGGCAAGGACAGTGCATGGGGCAGGCGTGTGGGCACGTGTGCTGCTGTGGCATGTGGGCTCTTGTGCCGCCGCGTGTGGGCATGTCTGCCACTACTGCAGGCAGAGGTGCTGACTTTGGGGCAGGTGTGTGCGCACATGTGCGGCTGCGTGTGGGCACGTGTGCCGCACATGGGCCACTACTGTGGGCAGAGGTGTTGGCTTTGGGGCAGGTGTGTGGGCACCTATGCTGCTGAGGCGTGGGCACGTGTGCCACTACTGTGGCCAGAGGTGCTGGCTGTGTGGCAGGCGGGCGGGCTGCTGTAGTTGCTCTCGTGGCCAAGTGCTGGGCCTGTCCTGACCCGGTCGGTGCCTGCCTTCCTCCCCCTGCAGCCTGTGCCCCAGCAGCGGTTGATGACATGGCTGACGGTGCTGGAGCACGTGGAGGTTTTCATGGAGATGTGCTCGGCCAAGCTGAGGGGCGAGAGCTGCCGCTGGCTCGTCATCGTCCTTATCCAGCTCTGCAAGTGAGTGACTGAGGGCACCATCCACCCCCCCACTCCAAACTCCAGTCCCTGCCCCCACCCACCAAGCTACCGTCCCTCCCTCCCTCCTCCACGCCTCACCCATTGTCCTCGGGTATCGATCGTCGCACTGCCCCTCCAACAGGTTGGAGTCAGCTCTCCGTGCCGTTAATCTGTTCTGCCCTCCTTGTTGCAGAGCGGTGCTGAGGGTAATGCTGCTGCTCTGGTACAAGGCTGGGATCCAGACATCGCCGCCCATCGCGCCGCTCAACAGGGAGAACCATGTGTGCAGCGAGGCCCGTGATGGTGAGGAGCTTGGGGGCAAGGGCCAGGGCAAGGTGGGGGGAAAGCCCAGAGAGGCAGTGGGAAGGAAGGGGGGCGGGATCTGGTGTGGGGGAGGGGCATCACCCTGCCATCCTACCCCTCCCACCACCATCCATTCGTTTGCTCTTCCTTTCCCCCCTATCTCTTTGACCACAGGATACTCTGCACAACCTTAATCTCTCTGCCCTCGCTCCACCTTGCAACTATCGGTTGCTGAACACTTTAACTCCCCCTCCTAGTCCCACACTGACCTTTCTGTCCTGGGCCGCCTCCATTGTCAGAGTGAGGCCCAGCGCAAATTGGAGGAACAGCACCTATTTCGCTTGGGCAGCTTACACCCCAGCGGTATGAACATTGACTTCTCTAGCTTCAAGTAGCCCTTGCTTTCCCTCTCTTTCCATCATCTCCCCTTCCCAGTTCTCTGACCAGTCTTACTGTCTCTGACTACATTTTATATCTGCACCGCCCACTCCCCTGAGATCAGTCTGAAGAAGGGTCTCGACCCGAATCGTTACCATTCCTTCTCTCCAGAGATGCAGCCTGTTCTGCTGAGTTACTCCAGCATTTTGTGTCTATCTTCGATTTAAACCAGCCTCTGCGGTTCTTTCCTACACTTACAACCTAAAGGTATGATATTGATTTCTCTAACTTCAAGTAACCCTTGCTTTACCTCTCTCTTCATACCTCCCCCACGCTAATTCTCCGACGTTTCACTGTCCTCCTGATTAGTTTTATAAGATCATGGGATTGGAGCAGATTTAGGCCATTCAGCCCATCAAGTCTACTCCGCCATTTAATCATGGCTGATCTATCTCTCCCTCCTAACCCCATTCTCTTGCCTTCTCCCCATAACATCTGACACCCATACTAATCAAGAATATATCTATCTCTGCCTTAAATATATCCACTGACGGCCTCCACAGCCTTCTGTGGCAAAGAATTCCACAGATTCATCACCCTCTGATTAAAGAAATTCCTCCTCGTCTTCCTAAAGAGCGTCCTTTAATTCTGAGGCTGAGACCTCTAGTCCTAGACTCTCCCATGAGTGGAAACGTCCTCTCCACATCCACTCTATCCAATCCTTTTACTGTTCTGTACGTTTCAATCAGGTCCCCCCTCATTCTTCTAAACTCCAGCGACTACAGGCCCAGTGCCGACAAACGCTCATCATATGCTGACTTACTCATTCCTGGGCTTTGACTGTGTGCCTCGTTGTTACCTTCCCTTCATCCATCAGTGAGCTATTGTACATTTCCTTGAGCATCATCTGCTTTGATCTGTTCTTTTTATACCTTCCATGTTCTTTGTACCCCTCCATATCTCACTTCTCTCTCCCCAGACTCAGTCTGAAGAAGGGACTCGACCCGAAACGTCACCCATTCCTTCTCTCCAGAGATGCTGCCTGACCTGCTGAGTTACTCCAGCAGTTTCTGTCAGTCTTCGTTGTAACTGTTGCCATCCTCTCTGGTTGCAGGACAGCCCAGTGGTGAAGCTGAAGACTCCCAGTGTTGCTGTGCTACCTTCGTTGGCCATCGATCGCAGAGGGTGGTCCGGACCCTTGACCGCAGTGAGTGCCCGATCCTTGCTCCTGCCCGCCATGCATGTGGAGCGCGACTTCCCCCGACCCCCATGTGTGAGGCTGTGAAGGCAGCCGTGACTCGGTGGGCACTTTGTGTTCCAATCCCACTCCAGAGGCACAGATGTGGAATTGTGCAGAGCACTCCTCTGACAAGGGACAGTCGGCCTTTACTCTGAGCCCCCTCTGTACCCCGAGGGAACATTAGACATCATGAGGTACTCTTACAAACAGAGCTATGTGCTTTTGTAACCCTGCCAACACTTCTCCTTGAAGTAGCATCAGAGGTTAACTGCTCGTTATCACATTGCTGTTTGTGGGACCTTTGTGACCAAACCTGCTGTTGTATTTCCTCCATTTTATGCCTCTACTGTTCAAGTGTTTTGATGTGATGTCGTGGTGTTTTGCCATGTCTCTCGCACGGATAAAATGTGTTACTTTGCCGATGCAGCATTCCCTCAGCTGTCACTGAATCGTTGTGGTTTGTGGTACAGAGGAGATATGTTTAGTTTAGAGATACAGCATGTTAAAAGGCCCTTGACCACTCATGCACTTGTTCTATGTTATCCTGCTTTCCCATCCTACAGACTAGGGCAATTTACAGAACGCTTCTCACTGTATCTCGGTACCTGTGACAATAAAGTAAACTGAAACTGAATTAACCTTCAAACCTGAACGTCTTAGGAATGTAGGAGGAGACTGGAGGACCTGGAGAAAACAAGGAGAACAAACTGCACAGATAACGCACGCACGCACACACGCACGCACACACACGGACGCACGCACGCACACACACACACACACACAGCTAATCGTGAATAATACTCAATAACTGAGCCTCCAGGCCTCAGAGATATAATTCCAAAAATCTAGCACCTTTGCTTCAGTTTTGACTCTGGTTCTAGTCATTCTAGTCAAGGGAAACATCATCCCTGCGTCTGCTTTGTCGAGCC
Source organism: Rhinoraja longicauda (assembly GCF_053455715.1). NCBI lineage: Eukaryota > Metazoa > Chordata > Chondrichthyes > Rajiformes > Arhynchobatidae > Rhinoraja > Rhinoraja longicauda. Next base: position 7,029,054 of record NC_135970.1, on the reverse strand, counting down.
TGGTTTCAAGGTGAGCTCCATTCATTCTGGTAAAGAGTGCAGGCCCAGTCTGAGTAACCTCTCATCGAGCAACTGCCTGCCATCCCAGGAAACAGCCTGGTGAACTTCTCCCTCTGCCACTTGTATTTCCTCCCTTGGATAGTGAGATCATACCTCTCCACAATATTCCAAGTGTCGTCTTACCAGGGTCCCATGTACTCTCAGCAAGACCTCTGGTACTTGTGTCCAAGCCCTGGTTGTTTCCACTTGTCAGCTGTCCCTGCGTGTCAGCTTTGATTTGTGGACAAGGCCACCTGTCATTCTCTCACCATTAACAAAATCCATTATTTTCCGATTTTCTATCAAAGTGGATGACTTTACGTTGTCACACTGATTTTCACAAAGTGGATGACTTTATGTTGTCACACTGATTTTCATAAAGTGGATGACCACGTTGGCACACTGATTTTTATAAAGTGGATGACTTCACGTTGGCACACTGATTTTCCACCAGTTATGTCCTTGTCCGTTCGCTTAAACTCCCTATTGAGCTGCTCTGTCACAGCTCACTCTATTATCTAGTTTTGTTTCGTCAAAACGTTGTATATATTAAACAGTTCCCTCCTTGTAATAGATTGTAAATAATTGGGCCCTGCCGCCCATCGGCAGACCACACTAGCATCCAACCCAGGAATAGTCCATTCATTCCTGCTCCGTCAGATAACCTATCCTCGGGCCAGTATGTAACTCTGAGGATAACTATTGGTATAATCCCATCCACTCCCTGGTAAAGTATAGGCTGAGGCTTTGTTTAGAATGTAACTTGTGGCCTTCTTGCAACGCCCCTTTTAGCTTCAACACCGCATTTCCGTCATTGGGGAGTTCCGGAAGAGAAGAGGCACCGGCATTCGCAGGGAGACCGGCACCTCCCGACAGCCCTGGGGACGCAGGAGATTGTGGCTGAGGCTCTGTACATCGCCCGACCTCTGGTGCACTGTATCCTACAGCATGGCGTGACCTTGTGGGGAGCGGTGGGGCCGTTTAGCCCTGTTGGTCTGAACACTGCAGCTCACTGAGGAGCTTGAACCTGCAGATGTGGAACAGGATGGGGGGGGGGGGGGGGGCGTTTGGATAATAGACCCGGGCACTGAGTTACAGGCACAGGCTGTTCCGCCCCTCTACCTGTGGTCTGAAGCAGTGGAGGCCAATCAGCACTTTGCAGGATCGAACACAGTTGACAATCCCTGGATCTCTGTGGATTTTGTTTGTTTGTTAAATCCCTTAACTGTCTCTGTCAGTGGTGTCGATGTGTATTTGTGGACGGGGATCATGGAAGCCGTGGCTAGTGTCTGGAATCCTCGATGTAACAAGGTGAGTGTGGCAGGTTATCCTCAGCGCAAGGTACTGGCACACTGCCTGGTTACAGGGACTGGAGTTATACTGAGAGCAGCACACTGCCCAGTTACAGGGGCTACACTGACACGGGTGGGTGTGGTACAGCTGTCCATGGACCGGCTTTATATAGAGTGCCAGTGCTAGAGTTATACTGACACCAGTACTCTGTCTAATTGCAGGGATCATAGTTTTACGGACTGGTTCCAGGGACTGGGATTACACTGATGTGAGTGGGTGTAGTGCTGCTAATTGGCAGGGTGTGGAGTTAAGACTGATGAATGCCCTGCTGTGGTCAGCCTGGGAAGTCACGCTGTGCCTGGAGTGGTGACCTATGCTACCTCCTGCAGTGTCACTGCTGCTCGCCCACATTCCTCCCTGTTTCCCCACAGCTTGAGTTTGCTGAAAGAGGCCAAGGCGATGGTGGGTGAGGAGCGGGCTGAGCTTCGCCGCAGGACCTTCATGCTGCTGTACTACCTGCTGCGGTCGCCTTTCTACGACCGCTATTCTGAGTGAGTCAGCTCGCTGCGGCATTTTGATTTCTTGCTCATGGGTTGCCCTGGTGTGCGGGTGAAGGCGGGGGTGGGGGTGGGGGGCGGGGGGCAGGGGTGGGTGAGAGTGGATGTGGGGGTGAAGGCGGGTGTGGGGGTGAACCAGGGGTGGGGGTGAACCAGGGGTGGGGGTGGGTGAGAGTGGATGTGGGGGTGAAGGCGGGTGTGGGAGCGGGGGTGTGGGGGCGGGGGTGAAGGTGGGTGTGGGGGTGGCTGAGTGGGGACGGGTGTGGGGGTGAACGCTGGGGTGTGGGGGTGGGGGTGAACGCAGGGGTGGGTGAGAGTGGGGGTGTGGGTGGGGGTGGGTGTGGGGGTGAACGCAGGGGTGGGTGAGAGTGGGGGTGGGGGTGAAGGCGGGTGTGGGAGCGGGGGTGTGGGGGTGGGGGCGGGTGTGGGGGTGAACGCTGGGGTGTGGGGGTGGGGGTGAACGCAGGGGTGGGTGAGAGTGGGGGTGTGGGTGGGGGCGGGTGTGGGGGTGAACGCTGGGGGGGTGGATGTGGGGGTGAAGGTGGGTGTGGAATGTACTGGGGCTGCTTGGCCCTGGGTGTCTGGTCCTGCTTGGCCCATATCTGTGGACGGGTGAGTGTTGGGTTCCAATGCCTCTGATCCTGTGCACTGGGGGGCCGGGGGATTTCCTGTGTGATCTGTACTGACGGTCTGTTTGTTGCGGCCCGTGAGCTCTCGGTGGGCACGGTTCCATTTGCTGCCCTCCTCTCCCCAGCCCTGAGTGGATCTCCAGGATGGAGTCTGACCTGCTGCTCTCCTCCTCTCTCCCCAGGGCCGTGATGCTGTTTCTGCTCCGGCTGCTTGCGGACTACATCCCTGGAGCAGGCCTGGTGGCTCGTAAGTATGGTCATGTGGTCGGCGCTGTGGCCCTCTGTTGGGGAACCCCCTCCTCCAGTTTAGAGGTTTGAAAAGCGGGGAGAAGGGAGGGTCTCGACCCGAAACATCACCCATTCCTTCTCCCCCGAGATGCTGCCTGACCCGCTGAGTTACTCCAGCATTTTGTGTCTACCTTCGATGTAAATCTTGCCCCTCTGATTCTTTTTAAATATTTCCTCTATCGCCTAAAACCTGTGCAGTCTGGGTGGGCCCAGTTTCGCCAGCGTACTGAGGTTTGCCCTAATACTCCCTCACTTTTTTTTTCCCCAGGCCCACTGATGGATTATTTACCAGTCTGGCAGAAGGTTTACTTTTACAATTGGGGGTAGGCTGGAAGTTAAACGATACTGTACTCTTCATGAACATCTTGTGCTGAGAAAGCATCCTGCCAAGCCTGCCTTCAGAAGCTCCTGGTTAATGGTGTGTTGTCCCGTGGCCCTGGGCAACGAGCTCACCCTGCCAGTGGCTGGTGCCCTCGGTGCCTGTGGCTGTGTCCGACTGTGCTCACAATCTGATGACAGCTGCGTTGGAGACCAGGTGGGTGTAACCAGAAGCTCCCAGGCCAACAGTAACCGCGTCCTTTGTGACCGAAGCCGTGCCGTCTGACCGTGACTGTCCACTGGAACCCCACTGACTACAGCGGCGACTCAATACCAGCCCATGGCCCAGCAATAACTACGAGGCAGTCCAGCGACTGCTGACAACGGCGCCAGTGTCCAGCTGACGGTTGCAGAATGGCAGAACGGTCACCACCTGGCAGGAGACCATTTGGCCCATTGAGTCTGTACTGGCCCTACGTAAGCAGTCGGGGCAGTTGCTCGCCCTCCCGCCCGGCTCACGTTGAATGCCGCCACTGATGTTGTTTCCCCGGCTGCCTTGTCACAGTCCCGACCCCAACCACGCTGTGGAAGGCCCATAGTATTCCTCCATTCACATTGGCTTATTTCACCAGGGACTTCCAGTTCCAGCTGAACCAGTATTCTTCCAATGTTCGCCACGATTTGCAGAACGAGCTTTTCACCACTTTCTCAATCAGCGAGAAGGAGCCTGGCTTGCAGCCTGCATACAGTGGACCAGTCCGGTGGCAGTGCAGCCACAGTCACACTGGATAAGCAGCCGCAGAAAGTGTTTGAAGATCAGTAATCTGCTGTATCTAAGTAGCTCTCTACCTCTCTCTCCTCCAAGTTGCACATTAAACCCCAAGGTTGTTCAACAGGGTTGTGGTCGTCTACATTAATATTTCCTTCTGGAGCTCAAGGTCAATTTGTTTGTTAATCTCCTATGAATGGCTTTGGATCAGTAACTTTAAAAAGCACCCTATAAAAAGCAGCTGCATTATTTTTAATCTGTCACGAGCTTGTACTCTGACGACATGCACATATAATGGTGATCGCCATATTTGATTAGTCAGAACATGACACCACCTTCTGATTTGACTTGGTCAAGTCCCCTGGTTTGGCCCATCGCCAGAGCGGGGGGCTGGGGAGGAGGGGGGGGGCTGGGGAGTGGGGAGCGACCCTCTGCGGTGGGACCGTCGCCGTTGAGGTCACTGTGTTGAATTGTCTGGATGATTCAACACGCAGCCCCCCCTTGGGAATGATCTCTGCCACCTCACCATGTAATCAGACGTATACGAATGGTCAGATCACAGCCCAGCACTAGCGATCTGACTGCAACTAAAGCAACAGGTTCACAATGTAACCGCGACTCTCTAAAGGGACCAACTCACAATCAGATCAACTACAGTGTGACTAGCTAACACAATCTCATTCTAACTGTCTGATGGACCAGCACAGAATCTGGCTGACTATGATGGCAATAACTCACCGGCTGACCATCGCTGACTAAGTACAAGCACGGAACACAAGAGCAGGAGCAAGGGTGGGCTATCTGGGCCACCATTAATCAGGATCTCGGCTGATCTCCCTCAGTGCCATTCTCTTGCACTATCTCCGTATCCCTCCGTGCCCCCACTGTCCAGTGATCTCTGTTTTGAACAAACTAGGTGCCTGATCCTCTGGGGCAGAGGATTCCAAAGCTTTGTATCATCTGCATATTTGCTAATGGTACTTTTAATCCCTTCATTAATGCATTGACCCCTTGGACATAAGGCTATGAGGTGACAACTAACTCAGTGAATTCAGGAACCTTGAACGCGAGGGTGTGCATACACACACACATACACACACACCTCTTTCCAATGCACTGGATTACATTTCCTAATGTAAAATGGCATTCTCTAGCTCCTGCCTCAGTTCACCATGTTCATCTAAAGGAGGTTATTCTATTCTGTGGAGAATATAAATATGCTATGGTAGTTTGAGAAGGAGGTGGGGCTGAGGCTCTTGAAGAGCATTTAAGGTGGATAAGTCCCCAGGGCTTGATGGGACCTAGCCCGGGTTATTGAGGGAGGCAAGAGACACGATTGAGGGGCCTTGATGAGGATCTTTGTTTCCTCTTTAGCCACAGGTGAGGTCCCGAAGGACGAGCATGGCCAATGTTGTTCCTTTGTTTAAGAAAGGACGCAGAGAGAATCCAGGGTGAGAGCCCTGGATACATCGTTGCTGTGGAACTGGTTAATAAACTTTTAGTGGAAAAAGGGGGGGGGAAGAGAAGAGGTAGCGAAGGGCTTCCAGTTTCCCCCCCCCCCCCCCCCACTACAATCAGTCTGAAGAAGGGTCACAACCCCCGAAACGTCACCTATCCATTTTCTCCAGAGATGATGCCTGACCAGTGGAGTTACCCCAGCCTTTGTGCCTATTATAGAAGTAAATGTAGATGAGTTGGTGAGTAAGTTTGCCGACGACACTAAAATTGGAGGTTGCCGTGAGGAAGGCTGTCGGAAGATACAGCGGAATATAGATAATCTGCAGAAGCATGCAGAAAAATGGAAGATGGAGTTTAACCTGAGCAAGTGTGAGGTGTTGCACTTTGGGACGTTGAATGTAAGGAGAGAGTATACAGTACGGCAAGACCCCTAACTCCATTGATGTACAGAGGGGTCTTGGAGTCATAGCTCACTAAAGGTGGCAACGCACGGTGGTAAAGAAGGTGAATGGTATGCTTGCCTTCATTGCTAGGAGCATTGAGTACAAGAGTCAGGAAGTCTTGATGCAGATCTGTAGGGCTTTGGTTAGGCCGCATCTGGTGTATTGTGTGCAGTTCTAGTCACCTCATTATGTGAAAGATATGGAGGCTTTGGAGAGGCCACAGAGGAGGTTTACCAGGATGTTGCCTGGATTAGGTTTGAGCTCTAGGGAGAGGTTGGATAGAGTTGGATTTCTTTTGTTCTGGAACATTGTAGGTTGAGGAGAGAATTGATAGAGAAGTATATAAAATTACGAGGGGGATGGATGGTGGATGTCGACTTTCCCACATTTCACATTTCCCACATTTCTTTTGTTTAGTTTATTGTCCAGTGTACCGGAGGTACAGTGAAAAGCTTCTGTTACAATGCCAACCAGTCAGCAGACAGACAATACATCATTACAATCGTGCCATTCACAATTTACCCATACATGATAACGGAATAACGTTTAGTGCAAGATAAAGCCGGCAAAGTCTGAAACGGTGCTGAAGGAGTACAGATTTAAGAGTGTGGAGCGATTGCAATGTGTGATTGCAGATCCACTCCTGTGATGAGCACACAAATAGTCACCTGGGTTGTTCAAATTCCTGCCCAGGTAGTGCCAACCAGTGCCAGGATCCCACACAGAGGGAATGTTGCTTTCCAAGCACCATGCTTATATATCAGGGGATCATATGTGACCTCCCTGCTCTCATCACTGGCTATGAAGGATCTCATGACACATAGAAACATAGAAAATAGGTGCAGGAGTAGGCCATTCGGCCCTTCGAGCCTGCTCCGCCATTCAATATGATCATGGATGATCATCCAACTCAGTAACCTGTACCTGCCTTCTCTCCACACCCCATGATCCCTTTAGCCACAAGGGCCACATCTAACTCCCTCTTAAATATAGCCAATGAACTGGCCTCAACTACCTTCTGTGGCAGAGAATTCCACAGATTCACCACTCTGCGTGAAAAAAACTTTCTCATCTCGGTACTAAAAGTCTTCTCCCTTATCCTTAAACTGTGACCCCTTGTTCTGGACTTCCCCAACATCGGGAACAATCTTCCTGCATCTTCCTGCCCCTTAAGAATTTTGTGAGACACTAACCAAAATGTATGCAAAGGCAGTCCTGGTCTCCAGGGTGCTCTTTGTTCAGTAACTAAAACACCAGCTCATCATTTCACAAGATCATTTTTCACATCAATGTGGAGAATATTAAAAAGTAAGAGCAGTTTGAGATCAGGATGGAGGTGGTGTTGGGGCTTTAAAAGTATTAAAGAGGAAAGTCCCCAGGACCTGATAGGCATCTATCCCAGCTTACTATGAGAGGAGATTGCCGGGGCCTTAACAATGTTCTATCTTCTCTGGCCACAGGCGAGGTCTCGGAGGATTGGAGAGAAGTCAATATTGCAACGTTGCCCACTCACAATATCCAGAGAAGGGCCTGAGCCAAAATGTCACCTATCCATCTTTCCCCAGAGATGCTGCTGGACATGCTCAGTTCCTCCAGCACTTTGTGTCTTTTTTTGTAAACCAGAATCTGCAGTTCCTTATATCTCCTTTTTACCAAAATGCCCCCTAGATCAGGGGGTATTAGCTACAAGGAGAGATTGGACCAGCTTGGATTGTATTCTCTGGAAGGCTGGAGGTTGAGGGGGATTCTTGATAGAAGTATATAAAGTTAGGAAAGGCATAATTATAGGTAGACAGTCAGAATGTTTCTCCTGGGGTAGAAATGTTAAAAAGTAGAGGGCATAGCTTTCAGATAAGAGGAGAAATGCGGGGCAAGTTTTTTACAGAGTTCAGGAACTTGTTGCAGGGGTGCTGGCAGATACAATCGTGGTATTAAAGAGGCTTTAAGATAGTACATAGTTATGCTAAGAATGGAGGGATATGGATCATGTGCAGGAAGATGAGCTTAGTTTATTTTGGCATCATGATCGCAGACACTGTGGACTAGAGGACTGCACTATTCCTGTCCTGTGCTGACTGCTCAATGACTGCTTCAAGCAGTGTGGTATTTAAAATAAGGATGATCTTATAATGTTCTCTTGGTGCCTGACAGGGTAGACGTTTTCACTGGAGGGATAGTCGCAACCAGGGGAATATCTGGTTGATGATGTAGGTGGGTGATGACTGCTGTAAATTGAGAGGCATGTAAATTTCTTTCTTTGAGGGTAGTGTCTCTGGAATATCCTGGCCCTGAAGATGGGGGAGGTGCATCATTAGATATATTTGAGGTGGAAATGGATTTTATAAATCGGGGGAATTGTGGGTGACACAGAATAGACACAGGGGAGGGGTTGAGGCCAGAGGGGATTAGCCATGAATGGCAGGACAGTCTCGAGGTCCTGCCACTATCTGCCTGTGTTCTCGGGATGCCGTGTTGAGAAGAGTGTCACGTTTCCTCTGCAAGAGCAAGTACACCCAGTGAAATTTGAAACAGCTGAGAAGTGCTTTGGGTGTGATTGAATACAGAGAGTGCTCGGGGGTGCTTTGCTGTTCACCTGCAGAGGGAGCAGGAAGGACAGGCAACACTTACAACGTTGGTCTGTTTTGCTTTTGTTGGATCCTGCTGACAGTTTTCTAATTCTGTGTTTTTATTCCAGCATCTTTTGCTTTGGTTCAGAAAGAAACCAGAGAATGGCAAACTATTCCTTTCCTATTTTGTGCAGCTCATCCCTGCAGTAGATGCACCTGAACCAATTCCATGAGGCTTCCCAAGAAGGTATTGACCCTCACAAAGGGTTATGCCTCTCCCCAGGATCACACATTGCCCACTACACTTGACCCCACTCTTCCCCCTTCAGCAAGGATTTGATTCTTGTGCATCTTTCCAGATGTTCATTACCGATGAACTTTTAGTGCTCTAATTAATATACCTCCCAACTCTCTTGCCAACCCTGTCTTAATCAGTCACCCTTTTCCCTGCTGTCTTGTATTTAGCTCAACATTAACTGCCAAACCCAGGCTCTGTGCAAGTGCATTCACCCTGTGATGGGGCAAAGGTCCATTTCATTCCAAAGATTAGTGGCTTGCACATTGGCCCTTTCTGTTGTCTGTGTGAAGCTCTGCAGTGCTACCCTGTGAATGTGTGGCTTCCCCCAGGGTGCTCCAGTTACCTCCCACATCCTAAAAACAGAATTATAGAGTCAGTCAGCACAGATACAAGCCCTTTAACCCGACTTCTCCACTCCCACCTAGTTACCAAACTGAGTACCATTTCCGTGTGTATAGAAACATAGAAAATAGGTGCAGGAGGAGGCCATTCGGCCCTTCGAGCCTGTACGCACCGCCATTCATTGTGATCATGGCTGATCATCCACAATCAGTAACCCGTTCCTGCCTTCTCCCCATATCCCTTGATTCCACTAGCCCCTAGAGCTCTATCTAACTCTCTTTTAAATCCATCCAGTGAATTGGCCTCCACTGTCTTCTGTGGCAGAGAATTCCACAAATTCACAACTCCCTGGGTGAAAAAGTTTTTTTTCATCTCAGTTTTAAATGGCCTCCCCTTTATTCTTAGACTGTGGCCCCTGGTTCTGGACTCCCCACAACATTGGGAACATTTTTCCTGCATCCAGCTTGTCCAGTCCTTTTATAAATTTATACGTTTCTATAAGATACCCTCTTTAAAAGACTGGACCCTTCCCCACCCACTCCTCCCCAAGCAGCAATTCACAATTACTCACAGACTGACTCCAGTTTGCAAAGACTGGCCCCTACCCCCCCCCCCCCCCCCCCCCCTTCTCTGCAATCACCAATTTCCACATACAGCCTGACTCCAGACTGGACCCTCGTCCACTGCCCAACATCAGTCTGGCCACTTCTCCATCTCCACCAATAGAAATTGCGGAGGTGGAGAGGCTATTCAGGAAACAGAAAAGCCGGAAATTTCCAGAACCGGACAATGTTTCCCCTTCTACCCTCAAGCTCTGTGCCGAACAACTGGCACTGATCTACACAAACATTTTCAACCATACCCCTGCAAACCTGCACTGTCCCTGCCTGCCTGCACTGTCCCTGCCTGCTTCAAGGTCTCCACTATTGTCCCTGTACCCAAAAAGACAAGGATCACTGGTCTTAATGACTACAGGCCTGTCACACTGACCTCTTTAGTCATGAAGAACTTTGAAAGACGTGCTGGCCCAGCTGAAAAACATCACAAACCCCCCGCTGGACCCTCTGCAGTTTGCAAACAGGGTCAATAGATCGGTGGATGACGCAGTCAATCTAGGCCTGCACTTCATCCTCCAGCACCTAGACCGCAAGGGGACCTATGCCAGGATTCTGTTTGTGGATTTTAGCTCTGCATTTAACACCATTGTGCCAGAGCTACTACACTCCAAACTCTCCCAGTTGACTGTGCCTGAACCCCTCTGTCAGTGGATCATCAACTTCCTGACGGACAGGAAGCAGCATGTGAGGCTGGGAAAGCACATCTCGGACCCGCAGACCCGCAGCATAGGAGCACCACAAGGCTGCGTACTCTCCCCTCTCCTTTACTCTCTCTACACCAACGACTGCATCTCCACAGACAGAGGTGTCAAGCTCCTCAAGTTTGCGGATGACACAACCCTGATTGGACTGATCCAGGATGGGGAGGAATCTGCCCTCAGATGGGAAGTGACACAGCTGGCGTCCTGGTGCCATCGCAACAACCTGGAGCTCAATGCTCTCAAGACAGTGGAACTAATTGTAGACTTTCGAAGAGATCCCCCTCCCCTCCCCCCACTCACCATCAACAACACCATAGTTACATCTGTGGAGTCATTTAAGTTCCTTGGAACCATCATCTCCAGGGACCTTAAATGGGGGGCCACCATCAACTCCACAGTCAAAAAGGCCCAACAGAGGATGTACTTCCTTCGGCAACTGAGGAAACACAATCTGCCACAGGCAATGATGGTCCAATTCTATACTGCTATCATTGAGTCCGTCCTCACCTTCTCCATCATGGTCTGGTTTGGCTCAGCCACCAAGCACGACATCCGGAGGCTGCAACGAATCGTTCGCACAGCTGAGAAGGTTGTTGGCTGCAACCTTCCCCCCATTGACGAACTGTACACTGCAAGGGCCAGGAAGCGAGCGGGCAAGATCATCTCTGACCCCTCTCACCCTGGCCACATACTCTTCGAAGCACTTCCCTCTGGAAGGCGACTCCGGACTGTCAAAGCAGCCACAGCCAGACATAAAAACAGCTTTTTTCCACGAGTGATAGTTCTACTCGATAACCAAAGTCTGTAGTCTCTTTTTTGTTCTGGTTTATTTTCACCCACATGTTTAGACCGTAATGGTGTATCCTTATTGTTTTGATGTATTTATGCTTTATTCTTAATTGTTAACTGTATGTTTGTGTTGTCATTTGTGAGCGGAGCACCAAGGCACATTCCTTGTATATGCACATACTTGGTCAATAAACTTATTCATTCATTCATTCATCCTTCTAAACTCCAGTGAATACAAGCCCAGTCTTTCCAATCTTTCCTCATATGACAGTCCCGCCATCCCGGGGATTAACCTTGTGAACCTATGCTGCACTGCCTCAATAGCAAGGATGTCCTTCCTCAAATTAGGAGACCAAAACTGCACACAATACTCCAGATGTGGTCTCACCAGAGCCCTATACAACTGCAGAAGGACCACTTCCTCTAGCAGCCTATTCCACATAACTAACAGACTGAAAATACTTGGCCCTCAGGTCCCCTTTTAATGTTTTCCCTCTCACCTGAAACCTACACCCTCCAGTTTTAAATTCTCCTACCCTGGGGAAAATACTGTGACCATCATGATTTTATAAATACCTCGACAAGGTCACCCTCAGTCTCCTTTATTTCTAGAATAAAAGTCCCAGCCTACCCTGTCTCTGCCTACCTGAAACCCAGTCCTGGCAACCTCCTGGTAAATCTATTATACACTATTTCCAGCTTAACAGCATCCTTCCTAAAGCAGGGCTAACAGAACTGCACATAATACTTCCAGTGTGGTGTGACCAACAGCTGTAAATATGTCCCTGCTCCTGTACGGAATAACCTGATCAATGAAGGCAAGTGTGCCAGATACCTTCATCATCACTGCCTCTCTCTGTTGCCACTTCCACAGAACAGGCCAACTAGGGCGGCAAACTGGTGCTGGGGTAGAGTTGTTGCCTTACAGCACCAGAGATGATCCCGACTACGGGTGCTGTCTGTACGGAGTCTGTACGTTCTCCCCGTGACCTGCGTGGGTTTTCTCCGAGATCACCGGTTTCCTCCCACACTCCAAAGACGTACAGGTTTGTAGGTTAATTGACTTGGTAAAAATTGTAAATTGTCCCTAGTGTGTGTAGGATAGTGTGCAGGGATCACTGGTTGGTGGGCCAGAGGACCTGTTTCTGCACTGGGTCTCGAAACTAAACTTGAATCTTAAAAACTTAATTGAAAAAAATAAGATAAGGGGTACAGGGGAATAAGGAAAGCAGCAAGACTGTGGAGTCTGTTCCTGGAAGCCAGTACGAGTCTGATGGGCTGAATGGCATCCTGGGGGTGTCACTGTAAGTCTATCTAGATGGATGCATTAAGATGATGACCTGCAGTGTGAAGGGAGCCACCTTCTCAGATGCTGCAACTGCACTAAAGGACATGACTCCGAGAAGCAATTCTTGTCCCAGCCATCAGTTCAAAAGCCATGTAATCCATGGTCTGCTATTAGTGGAACCACACAGTGGGTGAGGTGCAAGATGAGAAGGAGTCACATTCCCAGATTACAGCAGGGACCACCTTCTAGGGCTGTACGTACGGATGGAAGTCAGGGCAGACCCTGGGGCACAGGCAGTGAGAGCAGAGAAGGTGCAAGGACAGTGCTGAGGCCGAGACTCCAGTGGGGAGGGATGAGGAATGGAGGGGTTGAAGCCCAGCCAATGGTCCCAACTGTGGCTCTGCAATTCTGGCCTGATGAGGGGGGGAGGGGGGGGGGGGGAAGCCAGAGGGAACATTGAGCCCCATCCCTGAAGGTGGAGTTGCTGCCCCGGTCAATATTTCTCCCTCCACAGTCGAGTCTGAAAGATGAGCCGGCTCTGACTGCTTCTCATCCGTGTCCATGCTGTTGCCTTTTCTGGAAGCCCTTCAGAGAAGGGAACGAGCAGCATTCTCACACCGACCAGCCAACATCGATCCCACTGCCCCAACTACTGTGACCACAGGCAACTCTGAAGCACAGGAACATGGTTGGCACAACCTGCCCTCGAGAATAGGCTGGCCTTCATTCCTTTTAAAGCCATCACACTGAGACACTAATGTTGCCAGTGTTGACCCAGGCCAGGACTCATGGGACCAAGCTATAGGGAAAGAGGCCAGACTAGGAGTTTATTCCTTGGAGCGTACAAGACTGTGGCGTGCTTTTCCTCATTCCTGGTAAATGCCCTCACGGCATTCAGCTCCCAAGTCTTGTAAGAATGTTGTGCTTCAATATTCAGCATCCGTTTAAACTCCACAGAATACACTGTGATTGCACTGAGAGTTTGGCTGGAGCCGCAGCGGGTTTAGTTTAGTTTAGAAATACAGCGCGGAAACAGGCCCTTCGGCCCACTGAGTCTGCGCCGACCAGCGATCCCCGCGCACTAACACTATCCTACACACACAAGGGACAATTTACAATTTTACCAAGCCAATCAGCCTACAGACTTGTGCGTCTTTGGAGTGTGGGAGGAAACAGGAGATCCCGGAGAAAATATAACCAGGTCGCGGGGAGAAGGTACAAACTCCGTACAGACAGCACCCGCAGTCAGGATGGAACCCGGGTCTCTGGCGCTGCGAGGCAGCAACTCTACCGGTGCGCCACCATTGCGCCCCAGCACAGAGCTCAATCTGGTGGTCAATGTTGTCGTGGACAAGCTTGTCTGCAACTGCTCTGCTGAGGGTGAAACAAAGTGAGCTGTTCCCTTGTGTGCAGCATTAAGAGGTTTCAAGGGTGTATGAAGCCAGGCCGGTGAGCAAGGACATTGCAGACACAATGTAACACGGGGAAATGTGAAATTATTTGCTTTGGTGCAAAAAACAGAATATTGTTTAAACTGTCAGAGGTTGGCTAATGTTGATGTTCAAAGGTTGATGTCCTTCTGCAGAACTCGCTGAAGGCCAATGTGCAGGCGAAACAACTAGTTAGGAAAGTATGTTGTTCTTTACTACCAGAGGATCTAGGCATAGGAGTAAAGACATCTTTCCAGTGTTACTAGGGGCTTGTTGAGCACACCTGGAGCACTGTGTATAATTTTGCACTTCTTACCCAAGATATCAGAAACCAAAGATCTAGCATCAGGTAGTTATGGAGGGAGAGATAGGGGAATACCAGCAAAGATAGATTCCAAGGGATATTGCACTTACCACATGGAGAGATATTGAATATAATCTACTCACGAGGTAAATGAGAAGGATCTCATTGAAATGTATAAGATTCATCAATGGCTCAAGGCTGAGAACCAGGAGGCACAGATCACAAGTAACCATTAGAGACTGAGAGGAGAAAAAGATTCTTCACTTGGTAAATCTTTGGAATTTTTAATCTTTATGGTTTTTTTTAGAGATACAGCGCGGAAACAGGCCCTTTGGCCCACCGAGTCCGCGCCGCCCAGCGATCCCCGCTCATTAACATTATCCAACACACACTAGGGACAATTTTTACATTTACCCAGCCAATTAACCTACATACCTGTACGTCTTTGGAGTGTGGGAGGAAACCGAAGATCTCGGAGAAAACCCACGCAGGTCACGGGGAGAACGTACAAACTCCGTACGGACGGCGCCCGTAGTCAGGATCGAACCTGAGTCTCCGGCGCTGCATTCACTGTAAGGCAGCAACTCTACCGCTGCGCCACCGTGCCGCAAGGAACATTTCGGCCCAACTTGCCCACACCGACCAACATGTCCCATCTACACTACTTCCATCTGCCTGCAGTTGGCCCATATTCCTCTAAACATATCCTATCCACGTACTTGTCCAATTTAGTTTTGAATGAATGAATATAACTTTATTGTCATTCAAAACTATACACCAGGCGAGTGCATATTTGAATGAGATTCCGTTGCAACTGGCTCACAATGTAACACCAAATAATATAAGTTGATTAAAGAAAAATAAATAAATAAGTAACTCGCAATAATGGCGGTGGATCATTGTGAATTGAAGAGTCTGATGGCTCGGGGGAAGAAGCTATTGCAGAACCTGGCTGTTCTGCTCCGTGTGCTGCAGTACCTTTGACCAGAGGTGAACAGTCCATGATGGAGTTGGGTGGGGTCTTTAATGATATTTTTGGCCTTGGACAAGCAGCGTTTGTGTGCAATGACCTGGATGGAAGGAAGTGAAGTCCTGATGATTTTCTCAGCCGTCCTCACCACTCTCTGCACGGACGTCCAGTCTGATGGGTTTGCAGCTCCCAAACCAGACAGAGATGCAGTTGGTCAGTATGCTCTCTATGGTGCCCCTGTAGAAAGTGGTGAGGATGGGATGGGTGAGGTGTGCTCTTCTCATCCGGCGCAGAAAGTGCAAACGCTGCTGGGCTCTCTTGACTAGAGACGCAGTGTTTAGGGACCAGGTCAGGCTGTCTGTGATCTGCACCCCCAGGAACTTAGTGCTACTGACTAACTCCACCGCGGTGTCACTGATGTGGGGTGGTGTGTGACTGTGCCGGTTTCTCCTGAAGTCAACGATGATCTCCTTTGTTTTGGCGACATTCAGGACCAGATTACCCGTGTTGCACCAGTCCACCAGTTGTTTCACCTCCTCCTAAACAGCAGTGGACTCAGTTCACTTCAAACATAGAATAATTAATTTCCACATTGCCGTCCAGGATTAGGCCCACCACTGTTGTGTCATCCGCGTACTTCATGATGTGGTTTGTACTGAACTTGGCGCAACAGTGGTGGGTCATCAGGGTAAACAGCAGTGGACTCAGTTCACTTCAAACATAGAATAATTAATTTCCACACAGGGAATTGAAAAATATGGGAATAACTCAATAAAATGGCTCTGTGCTAGAAGACCAATTATGATCTTGATGAAGGGTGGGGACAGCTTCAAAGGACCAGATGGCCAACTCCTGTTAATTTTACCCCTCCATTCAAAAGACAGGGCATTTTTATTAGAAAAGACAATTCAAACACTTTCCTGCCCTGATTTCGTACGATGTTTCATTCAGCTGTTTCACACAGGTCTACAGATCATGGGATTCTGAGGAAGGGACTTCACTGAAGCAAGAACAACACTTGAAGAGACCACGACAGCATTAAAGATCATTTGTTTTGGTCCAGAGAGCTACTCTGACAATGGAGTATGAGACCTCGTTGGAATCCAATGGCAATTTTTCTTTTCTCTATTTTAAAGAGATTCTAGGGTTAAATTTTAAAAGAACACTGCATAGATTTATAACTAAAACCTGAAACTAGATTAGTTATTGTTATTAACAAGAATAAATAGCCACCTTCTTGCTAAATACAGTTAAGGCAGACTTGATAGGTCCCATGCAACCATTTTAAGTGGGAGTTGACGCCAGCCATTCGTGGCAGTCGTACCTGCAGCCCAAGGAACTTTGGTTCAGAGTTGATGATCCAGTCAGAGATTCAGACTGATGATCGAGGGAGGAGAGAAGGTACAAGGGACACATTGCTCCAGGAGGTTACGCTCCTTAGGTGATAGTAGAAGTGGTCAGTCAAGAGGGGCAGGAGGGCAGGACTAGGAGTGAGGAAGGTTTGGGAATGCAGGAGGTGCAACTTTACCCTCAGGCCTTGCTTGCCCAACATGTACAGGGCTCACTGCCTGCATAGCCGAAAGCAGGGAGCAGAGAGTGGACACACAAACTGACCACAGCACTGTGGTGCAGGGAGCTATTCAAGCCAGAGGACTGATGTAGTGGTCATAGGTGCCAGTACAGTTACGAGCTTTTAGTTTTTAGTTTCAGAGATACATCGTGGAAACAGACCCTTCGGCCCATCGAGTCCAAGCCGACCAGTGATCCCCGCACATTAACACTATCCGACACACACTAGGGAACATTTACAATTCTACCAAGCCAATTAACCTACAAATCTGTACGTCTTTGGAGTGTGGGAGGAAACCGAAGATCTCAGAGAAAACCCTCCCGGTTACAGGGAGAACATATAAACTCCGTACAGACAGCACCCGTAGTCGGGATTGAACCTGGATTTCCGGCTCTGCACACAGTAGATATAAATTTTCTGCAACCATAATGACCACAACTGTGTTGCTTGTCCAGGCCATAGGTTGCCTGCGATGGAACATTTAAAGTATGAGGGGACTCCATATCTTTGGAACAGGATCCAATGCTCTCTTCACAATGGCCAAGACCACAGTTCCTCTGTTTCCGTTCAACTTACCTGGAACAGCAGAAAATTAACCAACTTGTACAACATCGAAAAAGTTGATTTAAAAGAGTGCTGAGATGTTAATAGGAATAAGATAGGTGTGCCTCAGGGTTCGGTGCTGGGCCCATTACTGTTTGTCATGTACATCAATGATTTGGATGAGAACATACAGGGCAAGATTAGTAAATTTGCTGATGATACAAAACTTAAGTGGTTTTGCAGATAGTGAAGATAGTTGTGAAAGATTGCAGCAGAATCTGGATCGATTGGCCAGGTGGGCAGAGGAATGGTTGATGGAATTTAATACAGAAAAGTGTGAGGTGTTGCATTTTGGGATGTCGAACAAGGGCAGTAAATGGTAGGCCTCTGGGTAGTGTTGTAGGGCAGAGGGATCTAGGAGTACAAATGCATGGTTCCTTGAAGGTCAAGGCACAGGTAGATAAGGTGGTCAAAAAGGCTTTTGGAACTTTGGCCTTCATCAGCCAGAGTATTGAGTATAGAAGTTGGGAGGTCATGTTGCAGTTGTATAAGACGTTGGTGAGACTGCATCTAGAATATTGTGTTCAGTTCTGGGCACCGTGTTATAGGAAAGATATTGTCAAGCTTGAAAGGGTTCAGAAAAGATTTACGAGGATGTTGCCAGGACTAGAGGGTGTGAGCTATAGGGAGAGGTTGAGTAGGCTGGGTCTCTATTCCATGGAGCGCAGGAGGATGAGGGGAGATCTTTTAGAGGTGTACAAATTCATGAGAGGAATAGATCAGGTAGATGCACAGAGTCTCTTGCCCAGAGTAGTAGAATCGAGGACCAGAGGATGTTGGAGAAAAGATTTAATAGGAATCCGAGGGGTAACCTTTTTCACACAAAGGGTGGTGGGCATATGGAACAAGCTGCCAGAGGAGGTATTCGAGACTGGGACTGTTCCATTGTTTAAAAAACAGTTAGACAGGTACGTGGATAGGACAGGTTTGGAGGGATATGGAACAAGCGCAGGCAAGTGGGACTAGTGTAGTTGGCCGGTGTGGGCAAGTTGGGCCGAAGGGCCTGTTTCCACACTGTATCACTCTCTGACTCTGAGATCCAAGGGTTCGGTAATGTCTGGCATGTCCATAGGCCCAAGCAGGTGGATTAACCAAGGTTTACATGAGGCTGTGAACAACCTGCCTTTATTATTGTTGCTGGAGGGAACCTGGAGCACAGGACCACGATCTAATTGTTGCCGAGCTACATGTGTCAATCAGTGATGGAGGCCAACCAAGAAGGTGGTTTTGATGAAGGATTATGAACAATTAGGATCCAAATCACTTATCTCTGGGTTACTAGTCAAGGTAAATACAAATTGGAACCAGGGCCAAGGAGATTACAGAATTAAAAGTGTGTCTCAAACTTTGGCCTTGGAGAGATGGTTTCAATTCATGGGCCACTGGCACCAGGACTGAGGAGGCAGGGACCCAAACCATCAGACGGGCTTCACTTCCATTGCGCTGTGACCATTGTCCTACGCAAATCAAATAACTTGGGCTGCAGGAAAGACTTTAAATTAAGTGGGAGAGGGGTGGGAAGTGAAGTCTTCAGATGAAGTGAAATTTAACAAGTGAAAGGCAAAGTGATGGTGCAGGTAGTGAAATGAGCAACGATTACCGCAGTGTGTAAGAAAGGAACCTAGCAAACAAACACAAGCCGATGATAAGTGATGTTCTGCAGGGCTCAGTGCTGGCACCCTTATTATAATATATGGGAATGATTTAGGTATGAATCATTCGTGACGTGATCATTAAGTTGCTCAGCAGCTGCAAGGTGGAGCCTTGTACAAAGACGTTACAAAGTCATCGGAGGCCAGGGCCGCGATTGGGAGCTACTTGCAATGATTTGAACTAACTGGGCGATGGATTAGGGCAAGCCGAACAAGTGCAGAACTTTGCCCGAGGATTGTGCAGACAGATGTGGCCATCACAAAACAGCTGGATGAGCACAACTGTCTTTGCTGCGCGTTGAGCCGGGGAGGGCAGTGACCCAGCCAGTTCTGCGCAGATGGGCCGAATGGCGTCTCTTGCACAGAGCAAGCAGCTGTGTGAACCGGCCTCCCGGATGCAGGAACAGCACAGGGATGGGTCCCAGAATGAGTCGCCAAGCCAGTGGGTGATCGCTCATGTTTATTTTTCTCTTGGCAGGTACACTCAAGATCAACGAGAACATAGTCCTTTCTGGCTTGGTTAAGAAATACATCATCTTTCACTCATAAATCGTCACTGCATCTATTCCAGCATTCACCCTGCTCAAACTGCCCTTCATTGTTTAGAAAAAAGGATAGGTTTCATAGACATCTGGACCAGGAACCCATCCAACCATCCGGAACCTACACTGGGAAGTGGCTCAGACCACACAGCATCTTTGGAGAGAGCAACTTCAGTATGTTTGCTCAAAACCCAGGCCATGGGCCTAAAACGTCAACTGTATTCCTCTCTTCATGGATGCTGCCTGATCTGCTGAGTATCTCCTGCTGTTATTAACGAAGGGGCACTCTCAAAAGTCATGGGTCTGCTACCTGAACAGTCTATCAATCATAAATACCGCGCTGTTCATTCTAGTGGCTCGGTACAGCTGCCTCAGGCACCTGGTTAGATAAACAAAAACAAAAACATGAGGGATCGCAAGGTGCCATCCAAGGCCGCGGATTAATAAACACAAGTGCTTAACTGTAGTGTCTGTAATCCTTCACTCAAGGGATAAAAGTGGGAGAAGGAAAAACAATCGTCAGCAAAGACAGAGAGTAGGAGAGGTAGAGGCTGCAGGAAGCATCGATCAGGAATGCACCAGCACTGCGTAGTTGGCTGGGTACAGTCCTGCTTGTCCGCTGCCGAGTTGACCCTTGCACCAGCCTTGTTCATCCTCTTCTCCGATCTTCAGGAACTCTTCACCTGTGGGAAAACACGAGGACAAGTAACCCGGCTGGTGCTGGGGATGGGAGCGACCTGACGAGGGTGGGAGTGGGGCTGCGGTTCATGTCCTGACCCAGGGTGCAGGTGGAGCTGCTGCCGTACGAGGTGGGAAGCTAGGGGCAGGCTTCAGTGACGTACTCCACAGTATGTATCCCACTGCAAGTGCAGTACACAATCTGCAACAAATGCTGCCTTGCTGTTGTTGTGCTCCGCCCACACCTCCTCACACAACCATCAGGCGATGACTAGATCCCAGCGTGGGGCAGGTCAGGTCAGGTCAGGTCAGGCCGCCCCCTCCCCACAAAAGGCCTCATTTATTTAGCGACTGGCCCCCAGAAGCTGCTGCCAGGAGTCAGCAAGGTCAATGCACCGTGAATGCAGGCCACGTACTGGCTCCTACACTGGTGTGGTGTCCTGGTAAGGCCACAAACTTGCTGCTGTGAAGCAGAAGTCTTCAGGCTTCAACTGGAACTTAGTCAGGCAACTTCAGGCTAGAGGTTAGAAGTGTAAGTCCAAAGTGGGCAAAATTTGATGCTGGCTTTGTGCCTGAAACCATGCACAGGATTGAAGTTAGCAAGCAGTGTGCAAAGACAGCCAAAGGTTAATGGGCCTGCAAAAAACAAGCCAGGCTCCATTTTACAGTCCACAGCATGCAAATGTGTTCCACATAACATGCTTGGCAATTGGTGCTCCACACCTCCACTGTCCTGAAGCTCGATCCTCCCACTTCCAAACCCTTGGGGGAAGAGTAAAGAGGAATATTTGGCTGCATGGCCATCCGCTGCACTGTAAGCTTCCATGGGCCCAACTACTCTTGCACAGATACAGCATGGAAACAGATCCTTCGGCCCACTAGTCCATGCTGACCACCAAACACCCATTTATACCAATCCTACATGAGCCCATTTCATTCCTACCACATTCCCATCAACTACCCCAGATTCTACCATTCACCTACCATTTACATACACATGTGTATTCACATACACATGGGGGCAGTTTCAGTAGCCAATTAAACTACCAGCTCACACATTGCTGGGACGGGTGGAAAGTGGAGGACAGAGGAAGGTGCAAGGGTGAAGGTATAAACACCACAGAGACAGCAGCCAAGGTCAGGCTTGAACCCAGATCTGTGGCATGCTAATGCCCTCTATCAGCTGCACCACTGTGCCCGCCAGTGATCAATACCTTGGTATAGGGGTCAGGCTTTGAGCAGCTCAGAGCCTCTGTATTCTGCAGTGAGTGACTCATCTGTTGACACTCCAAGCCTTTCCACCATCTTTGTTTATATTCATTCAAGGGATGTGGGCTTCACAGGGTGAGCCAGCATTTAATTGCCCATCTCCACTTGCCCTTGAGAAGGTGACGATGAGCGATCATCTTGAACCGTCGCCATCTTGAGGTGTGACAAGGTGACCCACCATGCTGTGAGCAAGTTCCAGGAGTTTAACCTAGCGATGGTGTAGGAACGGTGATGTATTTCCAAGTCGGGATGGAGGGTGACTGGATGGGCAACCTGCAGTTGGTGCTTTTACTGCCCTTATCCCTCTAGTTGCGATTGGCCCCGTTTGGAAGATGTTGTCTAAGGATTTTCGGCAAGTTGCTGCAGTGCATCTTGTGAATGGTACAAACTGCTGTTACCCTGTACCAGTGGTGATTGTGACAGGGCACCCAGCAAGTGGACCACTATGTCCTGCGTACTGTGTTGGAAGGGGTCCTTCGGCTTGATCAAGCTGCGGTCATCCAGATAGGTAGAGCGCATTGACTCAAGCCTTGTGGATGGTGGGAAAGCTTTGGGAAGTTGGGAATGCGAGCCGCTTGCTGCAAGATTCCCAGCCTCTGACCTGCTCTTGTACCCACTCCAGTTCAGTTCCTGGTCAATGGTATTCCCCGCCCACAAGGCACAAGTCAGGAATGTGATGGAGTACCCTCCACTGGCCTCCAACAACACTCAGCGAACACAACACCATCCTGGAAAAGAAGTTTGCTTGATTGGTTTCCCATTCACCTGCCGAAATATTCACACCCCCCCCCACCCTTGGTGCACAGTGATTGCAGTATGAAACAGAAACAAACATATAGCTGTTACTTTCCTCAGCTACACCGACAGCATCTCCCAAACTCACAACCTCTTCTACCTAGGGCAAACAAATTTGTTAAACAAATGTTCTGTCAGACAAATGTTATGCACGGCTGGCTTTTTCTGCTGGGGGACCACCTCAGACCATTGAACTGCATGAGGAATCCATTGCAGATTGGATCACTGGGGGTCTTTCTTTGGGATATGTGGGTGGGTCCTGGTACCAAGAGCTGGCCTCAGGGCGGGAGATAAAGTGATTGAGATGCACGTGTCCAGGGTGTAAGGGGGTATGGGGAGAGGGCAGGAATGGGGTACTGACTGAGAATGATCAGCCATGATCATATTGAATGGTGGTGCTGGCTCGAAGGGCCGAATGGCCTACTCCTGCACCTATTGTCTATTGTCTAAGATGAGAATGCTGGAAACATTCAGATCAGGGGAAGGAGAAAGAACAAATGTTTTGGGTGTTCGACCCTTTGTCTGGCACAAGGGCAAAGGCACATGGGAACCCAACCACATGAAGTGTCCCTCCAAATCATTTACCACCCTGAGCCGGAGAATATCACCATGCCTGCACGGCTGCTGGGACTAAATCCTGAAACCTCCCAACCACCCTTCATGGGAGAACCTTCATCGGGGGGACTGGAGCAGTTTGATATTATGCCTCACCACCACCTTCCCAAGAGCAATTAGGGTAATCAAACATAATGCTGGCCTAACTCAGCAGGTCAGGCAGCATCTCGGGAGAGAAGGAATGGGTGACGTTTCGGGTCGAGACCCTTCTTCAGACTGGGTCTGATCAGTCTGAAGAAGGGTCTCGACCCGAATCGTCACCCGAGATGCTGCCTGACCTGCTGAGTTACTCCAGCATTTTGTGAATAAATACCTTCGATTTGTACCAGCATCTGCAGTTATCTTCTTATAATGCTGGCCTCACAGATGACAACAAAATACAAAGACAATTAAAAAAAAGTTTCATCCTTTTTGTCCCATGCTCCCCCTCATCCTCCGTTATCCAACCAAGACAATCCCAATGTCCTGTTCACTGTCCACTGTTCCCATTCAACACCACCCAACACTCTCACATTGCCTTCAATGTCCCAACCAGTCTGATTCCAGTCTTCAGCTCAATCACCAAGTCCTTTAACCCAGTTCGGATCGCCGACAGTTTCAGGGGGAACTGCCTGGGGTGGTGCAGAGGTGGTTGGGGGGCGATGAGCGGGCCAGCGATTCACAGAGGGACTGGGGCCCTGTGCAATGCATGAAGGGTTGGGTGCTGGTGGAATCCCATTATAACTGGTGTCAATGGCAAAGGGCGATGAGCTGGATGCAGAGGCTAGCAGAGTGAAAGGCGAGGACTGGGGCAACTGTGACAGCAAAGGGGGTGGGCGAGAGCAGAATCCCATGAAATTGAGGAAATGAGAGAGAATTCAATGGATCCCAGTGAAAGAGGGATTGCTCTGGGTGGGATGTGGCTGGGTCTGGCAGTCTGGGAATGTGAGCAGGGTGGGCCATTACTCTGGGGAACAGCAGCAGGGTTAATGGAGTATTGGCGTTATTTCTCAGTGTGTTGTTGGTCAGGTTAGGCTCTGTTGTGAGGTGCCCTTTGCTCTTGTCAGCCAACTGATACTGCTAGGTTGTGAGAGAAGGTGGAGTTGGGGGCATTGATCACCACATGAACATGCAGAGCATCTGAAGGCCACTTGGGCAACATTGCGCATCAAAGCCAACGTGTGTTAGTTGGTCAGTACCTGCAGAAAAGCTCAGCTCATCAGCCTCCTGCCCCAGGTAATCATACAGTGCTCGCACTCTGACAGCAGATACCTTCACTGCCGCCTCCGGTCCCGACATGCACTTCCTCGGACTGTCGTCATCCGACCAATCCGATGAGTGATCTTTAACTCCGCTGTGGGAAGGAAGGCAGGGATGAGTGCAAACGTAGCGAACGATCGAGAGAGTGAGAGAACAGGGAGAAATAGTGATGACCAGCGTGCTGCTGGGAGGAGGGACTTGTAGAGACAGCAGAGAGTGTGTGGTTATCAGTGGAGTCAGAGCGTAAGCTAGAATCAGGTTGGGCGAGGGGTGGAGACACTGCTGTCAAACACCTGCCAGGACAGTCAAATACTCCGAGTCCGCTGCCTTCCTTTGAGTAGCTGGTTGTCCAAACCTGTTTCCTGCTGCCCTTTGCTCATCTCCTGGCACATGGACCCCCTCACTGCAAACAGCTTCCATTTATGACTAAACTATTCACGATTCTCAGCCTCTGCACTCCCAACAACCCGACATGCCCTCGTCTCTCCTCGTCACCCAAATCCCTCATCCCTGGGACCTTCCCGGGAAACTCTTCAGTCTCCTCTGCTTTGCTTTCCCAAGGACGGACGCACAAAATGGAGAATGGTACTCCGGCTGAGGTGTGAAGAGTGTTTTACAGCAGATAAAGCAACGTGCCCGCCGCTCGCTGCGGATTAAGCTAAAGATTCTGTGGAGTTTCAAAGCACCATCTAACAGTCACCCGTCAACTTCAATGCAGCAGGTATAACCCATTCCTGATATTGTTTCTCCATTAAAATATATCACTTCATTATTCTGTTAGATACCAATTGCAAAGTGCCAGCCTGTTTCATCGGAATATATCTGTCCTTACAACCTAATAATTGTTTGCTACATTTGATGTGTTTTTTTAAATTTTGCTGGCTGCAGACTTTGAAATGATGCCTTGTATACACAAGTGCAGGTCGGTAACTCATGTGGAATCCACCGTTCAGCAGCATTGAGAGCTGGCAGTGGGCAGACCCTGCCTCCAACCCTCTGCACACACGCCTGAGGCAGACCAATGTCAAATACCTTTTTGAAATTCTATCCCCACTTGCCAGTCAAACAACCAAAACTAATCTCAAACCACGCACTCTGTCTCTGTTTCGCCAGCTGTCATTTACCAGCCTGGACCATTCAACGTAACAATCAATCTTTTTTTTAACAGGACCCCGTCTCTAGGTTCACACATCACCAGCGTTACATTATCTCCTCCCTGATGTGTTCGAAAAAACACTTCTCATTTTCCTAAATAAGGGCATAATATTTGCAATACTCTCTTCCCCAGAGGCAAACCACATGTGGCCAGAGTTTCCATGAGAGAGGGAGGGAAAGAGAGAGAAAGAGAAGGAGAGAGAGAGAGTCAGGAAGGCAGGGAGCAGAGCAGGGCTAAAGGGGAAGGGGGGGGGGAAAGCAGGTAGGGGGGCGGGGGAGGGAGGCTGGTAGGGAGGACCGAAGGGGGGGCTGGGCAAAAGGGGGGGGGGGTGGGGGTTGGAGGAAAAGGTATGGGGGGGAGGGGGGCAGGGCAAAAGGGAGGGGGGTCACAGGAGAGCAGGGCAATTGGGGGGGTTGGGGGGGGGGGGGAGGGGAGCAGAGGAGAGTGCTGAACAGGCTGGTTACTGACATTTGCCGATGGCCATCAGGTAAAGTTGTGTCTGAGACTGTCTTCCCCTCCATGTTACACCTGCATTGTTAAAAAGCAGTTTAGGAACAGTAAAATCCTCTATCCACCCACCGATCTCCCTCCTCCCTCCTCCCTGCCTGATCCTGCACGGTCAGGAACAAGATCACACAGTCTTGCCTCCTGTCATTCTCGACCTTTCTCTCCAGTGGATCTGCTGCCATCAGGGTTTGAGTGTCACTTCACCCCGGCAAACCCCATCCTTCACAACCGCCTTCATCTCCTCTGAACTTCCCCAAGCCCTTTCAGGGCCTCTTTTGATCTCTTACTCCTCATTATCTCTGTAACTCCCTCTCCCCTGACGCTCAGTCTGGACCCAAAATGGATGCTGCATGTCCCTCTGAGTCACTCTAGCATTTGGTGTCTATCTTCGGTTGTAAACCAGTATCTGCATTTCCTTCCTACACCCTTTCATCATATGTTCGGTGCCCTCGAAGCTCGAAGGGGCTGAATGGCCTACTCCCTGCACCTATTGTCTATTGTCTATTGTCTATTGTCTGCTGTTGGAGGTGAAATGGTTGTGCCTTGTGTGTGTGCGCACATGACAGATGTGGAGAGGGCAGTGTGGGGAGCACTGGCCGATGCCCAAGAAGGGGCCTTGCTACGGTGGTCCAGTCCACAATTACTCTACCACCGTCGGCTTGGACCCAAGCCCCAGGAGTCTCTCCCTTGGCAAAGTGACCGCAGCTGGCTTGTCGAGGTGTTGGCAATGGGTAGTTGGGGGGCAAGTGTGTTTGCCCCCCCCCCCCCCCCTCTCACCCCTGGGTGAGTAGAAGATTCAGTTAGCAGAGGTAAGCTGGCATCATCTCCACAGGCAGGGGGCAGTGCTGCCGGAGCTCACGGGAGCAACCGCTCCGACACCTCTGTGGAAAAAAAAAGCCTAAATAAACAGCGGGGAATTTTAAACCAGCGGGGAATTTACCCAGCGGCTGCTCTGGCACCAGCGACAGCTCTGGCACCTAAAACATTAGCGCTGCAACACTGTCCACACCGTCAGAGGAGGCACGGAAGACCTCCAACCACACATCACAGTCTGCAGACTGCCACCCTTGTGCCATGGAAGGAGAGAGAGTAAGGGGCGAGGGCAGGGATGGGGTGAGGGGTCGTTGTCGGAGGCTTGTACCTGTCCTGTGGAGAGGTGTGGGACATGGAGTCACTGGACGGCAAGATGTTGGTGAGCGTCACTTCCTCGATGACTTGACCACACTTCTCCTTACGGTGTATTGCTCGGTTTGCCTCAGGAAACCACTCCTTTCAGGGGCAGAAAGAAAATGTACAGGTGGCAGGAATGACTATATTTACAGCGTGATTATACTTATAGCGATGCTCAATGCCATGTGGCCCCTGGGTCTACAATAATTCCAATGGAAGCAATCCCTTTATTCCCATTTCCCCCTCTCCTCCTTTTCCTCTCACATGCTAGCAGGAAATCCATGTGGTCTCGACAGGACCACTGAATGGTTTCGTCATTCAAATGGACCAAGAATAAAGGTGGCTGCAGAAAGCGGTGGATATTTCTCAATACTGAGCTCCCCAGCATTAAAGATAACGTGCTACAATGGTCTGGGTTACCTAGAAAGAAAACTGATAATTACTTGTATATTTATTTGGCCCCGTTGGTGCATTTAATGTGCCTGCAAAGTTGCACAAGATAGAATCTCTTTGTTCCAGTCCCGATGCCACACGACAAGTAAACCTGCTCTTGACCCCCTCACCTTTTGGCAGGGCGTGCAAACTCTGCCAGACAGCACCCGGAGGTCAGGGATGAACCTGAAGCAGCAAGGCAGGCACTGTAACGGCTGCACCACTCTGCTGCCTGGAGTTTGCTCTGCAGAAGTCCTGCTTCTTAGCTTCTGGTGTATGCACCTTCTCCAGAGATTAGCCCAACGTAAGTAGGGATGCAGGCACCGTATGCAGTGCAGAAAGCTAATGGAATGTTGGCCTTCAATAACAAGAGGAGTTGAGTTTAGGAGCAAATAGGTCCTTGTGCAGTTGTACAGGGCCCTAGTGAGAGTATTGTGTGCAGTTTTGGTCTCCAAATTTGAGGAAAGATATTCTTGCTATTGAGGGCGTGCAGCGTAGGTTCACTAGGTTAATTCCCGGGATGGCTGGACTGTCGTATGTTGAAAGACTGGAGCGGCAGGGCTTGTATACACTGGAATTTAGAAGGATGAGAGGGGATCTTATTGAAACATATAAGATTATTAAGGGGTTGGCCATTTAGAACGGAGACGAGGAAAAACTTTTTCGCCCAGAGTTGTGAATCTGTGGAATTCTCTGCCTCAGAAGGCAATGGAGGCCAATTCTCTGGATGCTTTCAAGAGAGAGTTAGATAGAGCTCTTAGAGATAGCGGAGTCAAGGGATATGGGGAGAAGGCAGGAACGGGGTACTGATTGTGGATGATCAGCCATGATCACAGTGAATGGCGGTGCTGGCTCAAAGGGCCGAATGGCCTACTCCTGCACCTATTTGTCACGAAAGGACTTAACTACACCTCCTACCCATCCCAAAGGGTGCATGGAGAGGACTGAGGTACCCTCCTGCTGCAGTCTGCTGCCCTTGTGCAGGTAGCTTCTACAGACCCCCCCCCCCCCCACCCTCCTGCCTTCCACAGAGCGCAGTAGCTGCAGGTCGCAGCTTCCGTGGAATGTGGAATCCAACGAATTAGATGGAAGGACTGCTCCACAGTGTTTCAAACAAGAAGGGTCAAGTTTGTACAAAAATAGCCAGAGCTGGGAAATCCTGAGGTTCAGCTTTGGTTGATGGGCTGACGATCATTTTCTGATCTGGAAATGCCAATGTTTATCTCATATACACGGATCCCACATTCACTTCACTGTCCTGTGCTCTCTCCACCATCAATGTAAACAGGTCCTCCAGCCCATCCCAGTACCACAGAGCAAAGTGGACTGTGTGCTCGTAGTCACTGGTGATCTCCACCAGTCCCGAGCATGTGCCACTGGCCTTGTGCCTCTTCCCATGGCTCAGACTCACTGTCTTCCCCACGGATCAACACACAGTCCCTCTTGCTTCATGGTGAACACGCCAGGACTGGGACAGCCAGGACATCCCTCTTCCCCACCACGAGAACGAGAAAGATAGAGAGATAGAGAGATAGAGAGATAGAGAGATAGAGAGATAGAGAGATAGAGAGATAGAGAGATAGAGAGAGAGAGAGAGAGAGAGAGAGAGAGAGAGAGACAGAGAGAGACAGAGAGAGACAGAGAGGAGAGACAGAGAGAGAGAGACAGAGAGAGAGACAGAGAGAGAGACAGAGAGAGAGAGACAGAGAGAGAGACAGAGAGAGAGAGACAGAGAGAGAGAGAGAGAGAGAGGAGAGGAGAGAGAGAGAGAGAGAGAGAGAGAGAGGAGAGAGAGAGAGAAGAGAGAGAGAGAGAGAGAAAGAGAGAGAGAGAAGAGAGAGAGTGAGAGAGAGAGAGAGGAGAGAGAGAGAGAGAGAGAGAGAGAGAGAGAGAAGAGGAGAGAGACAGAGAGACAGAGAGACAGAGAGAGACAGAGAGAGAGAGACAGAGAGAGAGAGACAGAGAGAGAGAGACAGAGAGAGAGACAGAGAGAGAGACAGAGAGAGAGACAGAGAGAGAGACAGAGAGAGAGACAGAGAGAGAGAGACAGAGAGAGAGAGACAGAGAGAGAGAGAGACAGACACTCACCTCGAACTGCGGCCAGTTCATGGCCATGCCGGGGCCATGAGTGTTGTGCCACCACCGCAAGTCCTCCTGGTCGTTGGCTGCGACAATGGTCTTGTGCAGGTCCCGATAGATGGTGCGGAAACTGCAACAAGACCAGGGCAGAGGCTAGTTACCAGGCTCTGGCTTCTGCCTGCCATCACATAGGAGGTAGCCCGAGGCCTGTGGGTCAGGTCCCGTTCCAAAACAGGGCATCACCAAGTACTTGGGGTGCGGCTAAGCGTCTCGCCCCACCGAGCAACCCTTCAAACTCGTCAAAGCTGCAATACAGCTTTACCCCGAGAAATGGCACATGGACAGAGAAGCTGCAGGTGAAGCCAGCGTCTATTTTCCATGCTTAAATGCTGGCAGGCCATTCATCCACAGGAAGGACCAAATGCAAGTCCTCCCCCCCCCCCCCCCCATATACCAACCCAAGTACACTATCCAGCAGATGGAGATGAGACCAGGTCATTCTCAGCCCAACAAAAACAAACTAAATTGTAGATACTGGAACTCAAATCAACCTCAAACCAATAGACAATAGACAATAGGTGCAGGAGTAGGCCATTCGACCCATCGAGCCAGCACCGCCATTCAATGTGATCATGGCTGATCATTCTCAATCAGTACCCCGTTCCTGCCTTCTCCCCATACCCCCTGACTCCGCTATCCTTAAGAGCTCTATCTAGCTCTCTCCTGAATGCATTCAGAGAATTGGCCTCCACTGCCTTCTGAGGCACAGAATTCCACAGATTCACAACTCTCCGACTGAATCTCCGATCTAAATGGCCTACCCCTTATTCTTAAACTGTGGCCCCTGGTTCTGGACTCGTCCAACATTGGGAACATGTTTCCTGCCTCTAATGTGTCCAACCCCTTAATAATCTTTCATGTTTCGATAAGCTCCCCTCTCATCCTTCTAAATTCCAGTGTATACAAGCCTAGTCGCTCCAGTCTTTCAACATATGACAGTCCGCCATTCCGGGAATTAACCTAGTATATCTACGCTGCACGCCCTCAATAGCAAGAATATCCTTCCTCAAATTTGGAGACCAAAACTGCACACAGTACTCCAGGTGCGGTCTCACTAAGGCCCTGTACAACTGCAGAAGGACCTCTTTGCTGCTATACTCAACTCCTCTTGTTATGAAGGCCATCATTCCATTTGCTTTCTTCATTGCCTGCTGTACCTGCATGCTTACCAGAGCAGCTAGTGGAACCTAACCAGTCAAGCAGCATCCGTGCAGCGAGAACCCAGTCAACGGTTCTTGTTAGGACCCTTCCTCAGATCACAGCGAGGAGGGAAAGATCATGAGGGAAAGAGAAGGTTTGTTTTCAGGGGAAATTATATGTTTGAAACAAAGAGGGTAAGGACAAATGTGGTAAATAGATGTGTGACTGTTTAAAGGGGTCAATTTATGGAATAGTTGCAACAATGAATTAAAAGAGTGTAGTAATTTGTGTAAATTCAAGAAAAATGTTCCAAAATATTACATTTGAAAGATACAAAATATGTGATCAGCACTGAGAAATAACTGACATGACAGAAATGATGGTTCTTGACTATATTTGTGTTTCTTTCTATGTTTTGTTTATCTGCTTCGGACTTATGATGTTCTGTTTTTTAAATTATATTTTGTTAAGTATTAAGGGGAGGCACAATAAGCTTTGGCTTCTGCCTACACCATTTTTGTCAGTCAGAAAATATCATGTGTGATTATATTGTTTTATTTTTGATACAATGATTTCGTACTATTTAAGTTTCACATCTGTATGGTCAATCTGTTGTATTGTATTGACTGGAAAATAAATAAATAAATAAATAAATACATAGACAGATAAATAAATAAATAAATAAATAGATAGATAAATAAATAAATAGATAAATAAATACATAAATATATAGATAAATAAATATGTAAATAAAATGATGGGAAGGGAGAGAGCCGTTTACAGGGGGCCACGGACAAACAGGTTGCGATGGGAGTGGGACTGAGAATTAAGGTGGCAGCAAGAAGAGAAAATATCCCAATCCCTTTCTGGTTTCCTCCAGTGCAGAGGAAGCACATTGTAAACACCAAATACTGTAGACTAGAGTGCAAGTAACAAGAGGATCGCTGCTTCCTTTGGGGGGATTTTCTAGGTCCCCAAAACCCTTTTGAACCATGCAAACTGGCAGTAAAGAACAAATCCCACTTCCTCAACCACAGGCAGGGCCGAACCTAACTCACTGGAGCAACACTGCAGGCCAGGCAGCTTCTATGGCGAGAATGGACAAACAATGTTTTGGTTGGGACCATTCTTCATACTAATCTCTGTGCGTTCGCTGCCCAGAAGCTACCTGAACTGCTGGGTTCCTCCAGCACACTTTGCTGTTCAAGGTTTCAGCGTTCGCAGGTTCTAGTGCCTCCATTTAGCCCACAGAAGCAGGAACCGTCAATGGTCCTGGTTACAATCCCCAGCAGGAAGCTCGTCAGCAGGGTTGGGAAAGTTATGTCAAAGCATCAGTCAACACCCCAGAGGTCAACTCCACCCGTGAGCATTTCCAGCACGCTCAGTTTTATTTCAGATTTCTAGCATCCGCAGGGGTTTTTTGCTTTGGTTTCTGCTGGGGCTCCCACATCTCAGGCATTGCTCATCTCTCCTCCCCTTGCCATTTTCCTCCAATCATTCCAACCTGTCTCTCCTCTTCCCCGTCCCTTTACTCTCCCCGCACCCTGCCTCGCCAGGTAAGGTCCTCACCTGTCCACGCTGGAAAGGTCCAGGTGCGTGTGGAAGTCGAGCAGGGACCTCCTTGAAGAATTGGAGACGCTTCCTTCCTCACTGTCCTGGCAGGTATCAAACACCTGCTCCATGTCTTCCATGTACTTGGGGTTGTATCTGTTCAGGTCCTCCAGAGATTTCTCATAGCGTTCACGACTCTGCACCACAATGAGCGGTCAGTTTCAACCCCTCTCCAAACCACACATATCTCAGGACAGATTCTGATCTCCCTGTTCCACACCTTTAACCCACCCTGGGCACCTCTATATTCCACCCCCAGGTCAACATCATTGCCAGAACGGTCAGGAGCGAACTTCAAGCCCCACACCTCAGTCACGTCCATAATCCATAGACATTTCGCCGTGGTCCTGGTTGAGAGCCCTGGCCAGGAGGGGAGATCCTGAAGAGAGGGTCTCGCTGGTGAAGGGCCCCTAGATCAGAACTGAAAGGCGGGGAGGGGAGACGGGCTGGATAGTGGCGAGAGGGGCAAGTGACGGGGACGGGTGCAGGAGAAAGAAAGTGAAGGAATGACTGGGTTAGACAATGACAGGAGACCAGACGTGGGTGTGAAATGGGATGGGTGGGGACACACAGGACAAGTTGGGGTGGGAGAAACAGGCCTGGATGGTGTGTACTATGAAGGGTGGATTTAATATCCTGCAGAACCTTCGGATGAGGTCGTGAGCTGACTCTGACCCAACTAGAATTCACATCTCAGTCGACCTCACCTCGAGAGGATGTTGCCACCAATCCCAACTCACCCCCACCACCGAATGTCCAGTCCCGCCAAGCCCCCCGTGAGCCGGTCACACTGGTTGACACTAGTAAACATTGTGGGCAGACAGCCACCACTGTAGGC
Organism: Rhinoraja longicauda; assembly: GCF_053455715.1. Taxonomy (NCBI): domain Eukaryota; kingdom Metazoa; phylum Chordata; class Chondrichthyes; order Rajiformes; family Arhynchobatidae; genus Rhinoraja; species Rhinoraja longicauda. The sequence continues at coordinate 6,995,998 of NC_135970.1, read as the reverse complement.
AATCCTTCGATGGTCCCCCGTGTCTGGTCCCAGTGGGCAGGGAGACACCCACATGCTTAGTGGGGTGCCGGCAAAGTACCCTCCCCCCAGACACGCCCCAGCACGACCTGGCAACTCCCCCTCCCCATCTCCCACCCTGGGTGCCTCCCCATCCCCTTTCCTGCTTCACTGCACCAAACACCCCCATATCCTGCCCCTCCAACATCCACTCCATTGTCTCACTCTCCTGATCGCCCAACTCCCTGCCCTGGCATTTATCCCTCCCCCATTGCACTGCCTCCAGCAGCCCCAGCCCCAGCCCCACATGCACGCTCCAGCCCCACTGCTCCCTGACCTTCTCCATCTCCTGCGAGCTCCTCTCCACGCGCTCCTGCAGCTTGCGGAGCTGGTCCGGGGCCATGGACTGGTCAGCTCGGCCGTTGTTTTCCCGGACCTGTGCAGCTCGCTCCTCCTTGCAGGTGCCATGGAAGCTCCGCTTGGCCACCTCCACCTGCGGCAGGGCAGAGTTCACTCGTGAGCCGCGGCGCACCGTTACACCGTGCACGCCAACAGTCGGCAGCCACCACAGCTCCAGCTGTTCAACAGCGCCGACGCTCCCCCATGCTAGCCCGGGCACCCTGAAGACTGTCTGGATCCCCAGCCAGGGGCACCCCAGAAACTGCCGGGATCCCCAGCCAGGGGCACCCCAGGAAACTGTCTGGATCCTCACCCCAGGGCACCCAGAAACTGCCTGGATCCCCACCCCGGGGCACCCAGAAACTGTCTGGATCCCCACCCAGGGGCACCCAGAAACTGTCTGGATCCCCCACCCAGGGGCACCCAGAAACTGTCTGGATCCCCAGCCAGGGGCACCCAGAAACTGCCAGGATCCCCAGCCAGGGGCACCCAGAAACTGTCTGGATCCCCAGCCAGGGGCACCCAGAAACAGTCTGGGCCTCCCTCATGCCCCGGAGCTCACCAGACACCATCTCCTGCTTTGTGCCAGGGGCACTGAGAAACCGTCTGGGTCATGTCCGGACCACAAAGAAACTATCTCTGCC